>NC_073395.1:26219974-26539140 GCF_028641065.1 Leucoraja erinaceus | reverse complement strand
CCGAGCATTTCTCCAGCTGTCATCCATATTTCTGTCTCTTCTTCCTGGAGAAACCCCAGGCTTATCCTCTTTATCTCCAGAAAAATATCTTTTCCTGGATCTAGACCTTGACCTAGAACGCTGCCTAACTTTTCTTCCTCTGTCTGCCTCTGATTCTTTCTTCCCACTTTCACTTGGAGTTTCATCCTTTCCTTTTTCTTTACTTGGAGATCTGGATCTTTTCTTGTGGGATGGAGACGTTTGGATATTTTGGTCACCATCATCCCCCAATGAACGAATTCGCTCATGTGCAGATCTGTCGGAGTGACTATGATGGTCTTTTCCCCATGAGTGGGATCTGGACCTACCCCTGGATCTGGACCTTTCATGTGACCGTGATCTAGACTTTCCCTTTATTTTAGACCTGGACCTTGATCTTCCACGTGACTTGGACGTTGATCTTCCACGTGACTTGGACCTCGATCTTCTCCGAGACCTGGACCTTGATCCACCCCGGGATCTGGACCTCGATCTTCCCTGGGACCTGGACCTCAATCTTCCCCGGGACCTGGACCTCGATCTTCCCCGGGATCTGGAATTTGCCCTCGACTTGGACCCAGATCTCCCACGTGAACTAGATCTTCCCTGCGATTTGGATGCAGAACCTTCTCCAGGCACGGGCATGGACTTTTCTTCAGACGTAGACATAGATTTTCCTTCGGCTGTGGGCATATATTTTCCTTCGACTGTGGGCAAGGACCTTCCCTCCGACTTTGATCCAGACCTCTTAAGCTCATGTTTTTTTTCCCTTTCTGGAGACCATGTTGTGGATGCTGCATGGAATCTAGATTTCCGACGTGGAACATCTTTCTCTTTCTGTTCTGACTTTTTCTCAAGTTCGATTTCAAAAGGTCCTTCCTTATTGATATTTTCAGCAGAAGCATCAGGCAGCAATGGCTCATGACTTATACCCAAGGATAAAGTAGAATTTACTTCTCCACCTACTTTTGAGTTTTTTTGAAATTCAGGTTCTGTTTCAGGTATTTGTTTGTCATTGATAGGCGAATCGCATTCCATAGCCACCACCTCATTGTTATCAACATTAAAGTCCGCAGGACCACGGCTGCAGATCCCTTCAGTAAGCAACTCAGTTTCAGCCTTTTTATCATCATGCATCTCCATAGTCTCGTGAACATGGCTTGGCACATCTGAAAATGGTTCATTTTTTAAGCATTCACCCTCCATAGCCTCCCCAAGATTTTCATCAGATGACTGCTGACCAAAGCCACTCTTTGGATCAGATGCTTGATTAGGATTACTTGAAACTCCACTTAGCTCCATCTCAGATTGAGATCCAATATTCCTGGAGACTATTTCAGACTTCAAGCCAACAATCTCCTTGTCCTTGCTTTGATCTGCGTGTGGTAATTGCTCATCCATACCTATTTTACAATCAGACATATGTTCCGGTACATTTAAAGCTTTCATTGAATCCATGTCAAACTGCTCCTGCTCTAAATTCTCTGAGGTTATTTCATGCTTTGGGCTGTTATCTTCCATATATATTCTAGGTGCCTCAGCATATCGATGGCTACTTCTGCAATCAGATTCCTTCTCAGAGCCTAAAAGTTCAGGAGGTTCCTCATTTTTAAGCTGCCCAGGTTTAATATTTTCCAAAGGCATTTCATCCATCAGGTCATCACTGCCAATGGGTTTTCCAGGAATTTCATCAGATACCTCTCTATCAATATCACTATTATAGTCAGATTTATGGTCTCCCTCAGCTGGGTCATCCTTAACTTCTCCACATTCAGCTCTATTTAGCTCAGCATCAGTATTTTCCAATGACATTCCTTCCTCGGAGGGGGTAGCATCAACGTGTATTCCTGTACTTTTAGCTGTTGACAGCTTTTCAGTAACATCCATACATGCAAGTACTTGTTCAGGACTTCCCACGCTCTCAGTAAATTCTGCCTCTCTATGTTGCTCAGAATATTCATCTTCTGCTGGTGCCTTACTTTCTATCTCATCATAATCTTCAATTGATGGACTTTCAGGACATGTTATGGGACTAGTATCTTTATCATTATTAGACACACTGGTACAGGGCACATCTGCATTGATTGAACACATCTGATCTTTCAAGTTATACTGTTCCGTGTCAGCCATTTCTTTGCCGGTTTGTTTTGTCGAGTTTCCCGAGTTAAGTTCCATAAAATCTTCATCATCAGTAGATGATGGAAGATTTGAATTTCGTGCTTCATCAACATTAATTGGGTCAGTAATTGGTACACTTTCCTCATCATCAGCACATGGGTTTATATTTTCTCCATGACTCTGCTCTTTTTCAGTAACTTCTTCCTCTTTATCCTTCTCTATTGAAGTAATATTTTCACTACAGCCATTAGCTGATAAATGGCTTGGATTACTATTATCCAAAGCTATCAACTGCTTTTCGGTGGAGATAGGTGTAAGAGGTTGAGGCTCCGTTTCACTGACAATAGGACTATCGTTTGGGTCAGAACTACTAGAATCAGATTTTTTGTAGGAACTACGGGTGACTCTGGTTTTCTTTTTCTCAGAGGGAGTCTTACTTTGCTCATTCTCTAATTTCCTCTTGGTCTTTTGTTTTCCAGCCTTTTTAGGTGGAGTTTGTGCACATTCCAGAGTTGCTTTAGAAACAGATGTACCAGAGCCTGACTGGGACCTTTGAGATGAGCTGGCAGATTTGTCCACGTTTTCTGCTTTGCTGATGCGCATTGATCTTCTTCTGCCTTGTGAAGATTCAGAGTTGCCAGCATTTGTACTACCTGATGTGTCAGACTTATTCTTTTTCTCTCCACCTCCTCTGGTGCCTGCAAGTGCACACTTCATGCCAGGAAAATCAACTGGATAAATATAAAAATACTTAATCAATAAAGGTCCATTGATGGAAACACGGCAAATAATATTAATCATTTATAAAAAGATTTTAACAAAGGACTATTTGCTTATATCTCAAATTCTTTATTTTCTAAGTAAACTTTTCAATTCGTTTTATATTTTCCTGAAGTTTTTCTTTTTTTATGTTTTCTAAGGAGAGCTTCTGATGACTAGGGTGTAAATATTCACCGCTAATGGAGCATGGTGTTTCAATGCCAAGAGAAAAACATTTTATTGGAAACTTTCCAGATTATATAAAGCCTAATAGAAATGATTTCCATCAGTTCATTATAAACAGATTTTGAATAATGGCTGAAGGATATTCTCACTGCACGAACAAAAACATCACAAACATCAAGCATTCACCTCGGAAAAACATATCTGATAGGAAAGCCTACCAAACTAAACTAACTAAAGAGGGCCCACATCTTAAAGGTAAAGCATCCTTATTTGCCAATTTGATACACGTTTTAATCTCAAACAATTAATAATAAGAGTAATGTCTATTTATTTTCCTTCAGTTTGTCTTCGAACATGTCGTGCTCACTTAGAATTTTAATGTCCCATTCCTCTAGATAGCAAGTATGGAGAATTAAATAGGAAACTAATACTCAAGCATAACGGAAGATGCTACTCTAATACAGTTTCTAACACCATCAGCGACTGCACTACCTGAGGCCCATCAGCGACTGCACTACCTGAGGAAACTCAAACAGGTCTCACTTCCCACCAACATCCTCAGGACTTTTTTACAGGGGCACGGTGGAGTCTGTACTCACGTACTGCATGAACACGTGGTACTCCAACTGTAACTGCTCAGACAGGAAGTCTCTGCAGAGGGTAGTGAGGGGAGCAGAGAGGATCATTGGTGTCTCGCTACCCTCGGTACAAGAACTGTTCCAGAGCTGCTTCCTGAAAAAAGCACTGAGCATAGCAAAGGACAGATTGCACCCACTCCACACACATCTAGATCTCCTGCCATCAGGAAAGAGATACCGCATCATCATCAAAGCCCGGACAACCAGACTGCTAAACAGCTTCCTTCCACAGGCTGTGAGGCTGCTAAACAGTCATTCCACCTGATTCTGCTGCTTTTGCACTGACAATTTAATAACTGGCACTGAGTAATAATTCTGGCACTAGCTCAGGTCACTTAAATCAGCTGCCCTGGACATTTTATGACTTTTTTTTAAATTGTATTTTAATGTTGCTTTTTACCTGCACTTTTTTAAACTATTCGTACTGTTTTGTTTTTATCAGGAACTGGATTGTTTTTATTTATATGTGAAATGTTTAAGTTTTTATGTGCGATGCTCCGGTATTCCCTGAGAAACGTTTTCTCATTTTGCACTGTACAATTTGTTGCTTTGCATGATGACAATAAAGGATGGTGGTGAATCAGATATGCTCCATTGATGTCCAAAATGCATTTAGGATTTGGATTAGGATCACTTGATGCTGATTTTTAATCAGAGTTCTCCCTGTATCTTGGCCTGTCTTTACTTTAATTACCTTTGACAGACGTTTTTGTTCCTATAGGTGAAATCCTGCAGTGCATGACACCAAGTTGTCCTTATTCATTCAGTTCAAAAAATGAATAGTATGGAAACATTTTTTATTATGCTAGAAGAAGTGATAAGGTGGTGCACAAAGACGTCAGATCCTTTAAACCGGGGGGGGGGGTGAGAATAATGTAAAAATATATTTCTCACTTTGTGATAAAAGGAAATATTATTTAATCGTGTTTGTTATCTAGAAATTAAGAAAAGCACGCACATTTGACACAGCTTAACGCACCACTGCAAATTCAATGGAACAGGTGGCCTACTATATTTAAATAGTATCAAGATTTTTATCACTTTCAATATAACATCAGTAAGCTTGCCTCCATGTTTAAATCTTTAGCTGGGTGAAGATCATTCTTTACTCTAGCAGACTGAAACTGTACTGGTAATACTGCTTCAATTGCACCATTTGATGAGAAGCAAAACATCCAGTGTTTTAAAGTATCAGTCCAATTGTTATACAATTTAAACCACAATTGCAATGACTTCAAAGTGATTTTCAAATTGGAGGAAAATTGTTATTTTCTCTTCAATTAATGATTTCCCAAAGTTGATACCCATAAGGAACAAAGGAAATTATAAAACACCTATTCAAGATAGGACCATGCATAATTTTTTTTTAAGCCGTTGAGAATAAAAATAAATAAAATATTTAAATGGAATTTTAAGCAAAATAATTTGCGGGAAAAAATGGGACATTTAATTTAAAATAGCTGTTAACAATTCCTCACATCCTTGGGAGCATAACTAAGAAGCAAAAAGCTGAACAATGCAAACCATAAAGGTTTTAAAATCAGAAAGTACCTAGGTGGAGGCTGTCTTTGAGTTGGAAATAATTATCTCACCAGAACGTCCCAACTCGAGTGGGTTTGATAGAAAAGTAGTTCCTGACATCAGGTCTCGCAGAGGTAAAGCAGTGTCTGTTTCATCATGTCCAACAGAAATTAAGCCGATTTCTTGCCTGTAAAAGAACAAAGATCTTAACAAAATATTCTGTTAAAATATTCTCCTCCTCCCTCCGAAGATAGTTTAACAACCTCCGCTCTGACTGCCCCCCTTCTGTGATATTCTCCTCAAAATATTCTGATTCCTTGTTCTGCATTGAGTGAAATGTTATTCTGCATGAAAAGGTAAATTGCTACATTTGAAACAGTTGAATTGCATTCTTCTAACAAATAAATTCAAAATGTTCAGTTTTCACGGGGCAAATGATCTATTTCCACCCTATTCCACCCAAGAGGATCTTAAATGGTCTGTGAACTCTGCTGTAGTTGTAAAAAAGGCGCAACAGAGACTTTACTTCCTCACAACACCAACGAAGGCCCATCTGTGCTAAACTGCTGGAGTTCTACCGCTGTTTGGTAGAAAGCATACTGACTTACTGCATAACTGCCTGGTTTGGGAACTGTTCAGCAGCTGACAGAGCAGCTCTCCAGAGGGTGATAAAAACTGCCCAGGGTATCATTGGACTCCCCCTGCCCCCTCTGGAGGACATTTACCACTCCAGATGCCGCAGCAGGACCTGTAATATCGTGAAAGACATTACACATCCTTGTCACCACCTTTTCACACTGCTGCCCTCAGGAAAAAGGTACAGGTCGCTAAAGTCACGCACTGCCAGACTCAAGAACAGCTTTTACCCATCAGCAATCTTGGAACTGAACTCTGTCTCGGGAGCGGGTTATGGGGGAGGAGGGGGGGTGGGAGACAGTGTTAATTTATGTAAATGTGAATTCATGGGTGGGTTTGGGGAGGGAGGGAGTGTAAAAAGTATGAGTATGTGAATGTTTGAAGTTCTTTTAAATGGAGAGACACAGTAATCTCGTTGTATGTGACATGCAGTGACAATAAAGCATTCTGATTTAGAGTCTAGCATAAGCAACGACAAAAAAAAATCCATGCAAACATCCATGCAGTCATACAATTTTATTTTAAATATTTGTTCAACTATTTCAAACTTTTCTGGAATTGTAGTGCAATTGAATTATTAGCTAAATAACTGACATAATGATTTATTTGAATGATATTGTTTAGGCGAAAATTGGCTGACAAAGCAAAAACTATGCCCACAAATAATGTGGTCATGAGAAGTACAATACAGATGAGTAAAGAGGAGAGACAACACTCCTGAATCCCTTCACTTGTTTATTTTCCACATTAAAATTTAAGGACAATCACGAACATGAACAATGAGAGAATTTATGACCCCGTTTCTACCATATTACAAATTTCTCTTTAGAAACGTGGGCAGTAGACATGAGAACTGCTGTATCAATGACCACGTTAGAGGTCTTGCAGTGATTAGTCTGCCCAGACAAAAGAGAATCTAAATGCCACATTACAAAAACCTAACACAAACACATTAATGCATCACAATATAGTATTCAGCCTATTAAGTTTGTTGTGATCAATAAGGTATGAAGGGTCTCAACCCGAAATGTCACCCATTCCTTCTCTCCAGAGATGCTGCCTGCCCCGCCCGCTGAGTTACTCCAGCATTTTGAGTTTATCTTCAATTTAAACCAGCATCTACAGTTCCTTCCTACCCAATAAGTCATAAGTGTTTGCTAATCAATGTTGTTCTTTAAATTGATGCTATTATCTCGTACAGTACGAAAGAACAAAATTGTTATCCAAGACATTATCTATTTCAAGACTATTGTCTATTGTCCATTGACTATTATATAGCTGCTTCACACATTTAAAAACATTAATAAATTTAAGCATTAACTTCATCCTGAGTCAGTACCTCAACATTTCTGTTGTTAGAGCAGTAAATGCATTTCGCCATGGCAATCTAAGCGACTCGGGTCCTCTTCTCTTCTGTCTGATTAGTGGTGCAATTTCACACACGTCAACAAACTCTGTGCTACAAAAAGAGAGAAAAGTTTGAAGGGTTAGGCCAAAATGTGTTCACCACTGCACATCTGTTTTTCCCTCAAACATTTATGGTAATATTTGACAATTCCCCCCCCCCCCCCCCTAAATATAACCATTTAAAATTTTGATCCTCAATGAAAAGGTTTCATTTCCACCGACATAAGACAACCTATAACACTTTGATATATAATTTTCTTCCTTATGTCCAAACCCTTCCAGGACTTGCTTCAGTCTTGGCCTTGTAGACATCCCAACATTCCACCATATATGCAGCAGTCCCATCATATTTAGTCTCGCATCATGAGTCTGCAAACAAAACCTAGTCCCCTTTCTATCCCTCCCTCTTTCAAAATTTTCTTCAGTGCCTATTAAACTGAATACTGGCCTCCATTGTCAAATATGCTTGAAAAGTATATTTGAATAGTTTACCAGATTAAGAGGTGCTACATACATTATCAAATGGCGATGATAAATTCCACCTTAACACATAAGTTATTCATTAATTTCTACTTTGTGACACTGTTACTGAGCACCATTTTTTAGTCACATTTGTTCTTCCAAAGCACCTCAGATGTTTTACTAATTAAATGTTCTGCAGACATGAAAATTATAATGATAAATTCCCGTTAACTTCATTTACATATAACCTTACTTCACAATGACAATTAATCTTTATTATGTCTACATACAACAGTCCAATTCCTAAAGAAAATGATTTCAGAAATCTACAAATGTCACAGTCAAACTTGTAAACTATTCCAGAACATGTAGGGTGCATATAATGTTAAAATAATTATGTATTGAATCGCAACAGCTCACCTTGGGAAAGCAATGCAAAATGTTTTATTCTCATGACATTTTTTGGTTATGATTTTAAAAAAAGTTGAAAGGCAACAATCACAGACTTTTCCATTTTACTTAACAATTGCCACCATTCATGCTTTTATGAAAGTCTATTTGGGACCATAAGGCTCCAGGTCCACATCTGTTGCATGGTTGCTCTGATTATTACTTTATAATGTATAAATGAAGCAAATTAGACCTAGAGCAAACTTAGCACTGAAAAAATAGTTTAGCACCATTAACATAACATAATTGATCTATGGAATGCAAGGCCATTCTCTTTCACTTAATCGTTCTGAAATATTATTGGGCTGGGTAAACTTAAGTTAAGCACTGAGATTTACCAGTTTTCAGCCTGGGAAAGGGACATTTCCGATTTCCCATACTGTGGAGAGAAACTGTTCAGATCATTCCTCACGCATGGCTGGTGACATTTTTTTCTGTTGACCTATTAAAGTAGAAGAATAACTTTATGAAAATAAAAAGATACTTTATTGCCATATATTAAAATGAAATGTGCAAATACACATATCAGTTTTATTTAATTCCTTTTTTGAAAAAATAAAATGAAGGGCGAGTCGAGACTCAAATAAGGCAAGGGTAATTTCTCAGCTGTTTGTTACATCTAGTTGCTGTTGGACCTACATCAGAAAGCATAAACACGCCTATAGTACACATGCTCTGAAGCATCATGCATGCACTACCCGGACGGAAGCTCTTCTGCTGGTGAACAGAATGAACAATTGTTGGCAGATGTAAACTTGCAACTTTCTGCTAGATCATGGTGGGTGGCAGGAAGACAAACCGAATCTGTATCAAACCACTGGCTATTTGTCATCGGAAATTAGTCCGTTTCCGATTGGAAATCATGACAATATAGCAAAATACCTACCTATCTATCTATCATATATGTATGTATGTATGTATATGTATATATATATATATATATATATATATATATATATATATATATATATATATATATATATATATATATATATATATATATATATATATATATATATATATATATATATATAACTAAAACTCTCATCTTGTTTGTGATTCTGTCTGTCAGCGTGCGTGCCCATGTGCTCCCGGAACTACGCCAAAACGGTACACAATAGCGCTACAATTTTGCGATCATCTTACTCACAATTGTCTTGTGGTGGGTCTTTATCAAGTTTCGTTCAGATTGATGTTATATTTTACGTTATTCACATTTTTAACTTTACAAAATCCAGTTCGCGAAAAATCACTTTAAATTGCAGTGGCAGTTAGCAGCTATGACGTCAAAATGGGATCTCATTTACATAAACTGTCCCTCAGCAGTTTCCACTAGCAGTTAGCAGCGTATGACATCACAACGTGACCTCATTTACATAAACTGCCAGTCAACAATGTTCCACCCAGTGCAATGAGAGATTTGTCACGTTGTTGTAAGGAGAGGGAGAGAGTGTTGGGAGGGCGGAGTGTTGGGAGGGCGGCGGGGAAATGTTATTTAAACATTATGATTAGTGAGGGAGGGGGATAGGGGAGAGTTGAGGGGTCATTGGAGGGAGGGAGGGAGATAGAGGGAGAGGAGGGGACGAGGGTGGGGGAAATAGAGGGGTCATGGAGGGAGGGAGTGAGGGGTATGGGAAAGGGAGGAGAGGGAGAAGTGGGAGAAGAGGACAGGGGTAAGAGGAGTGTAGGGAAAATTGAGAATCTGGACTGATGGGCCATAGAGGGAGTGCAGAGAGGAGAGACCAGACTGATGGGGGATGTCAGGACTGTCTGAAAGAAAGGACATTGGTTTATACTCTCATAGAGGGAGGAGATTGAGAGGGGATCTTATAGAAACTTACAAAATTCTTAAGGGGTTGGACAGGCTAGATGCAGGAAGATTGCTCCCGATGTTGGGGAAGTCGACTTGGTTTATACTCTCTAGGGGAAATCCTTTAGAGAGAGAATAGAACTTTTGACAAAACTACGATTCAGAAACGTACACAAAATCCTTTAAGGGGTTGGACAGGCTAGATGCAGAAGAAGATTGCTCCCGATGTGTGGGGAAGTCCAGGACAAGGGGTCACAGTTTAAGGCTAAGGGGGAAATCCTTTAAAACCGAGATGAGAAGAACTTTTTTTCACATTTAGAGAGTGGTGAATCTCTGGGCCCCTCTCAGCTAGGGGGTAGTCGAGGCCAGTTCATTGGCTATATTTAAGAGGGAGTTAGATGTGGCCCTTGTGGCTAAGGGGATCAGAGGGTATGGAGAGAAGGCAGGTACGGGATACTGAATTGGGTGATCAGCCATGATCATATTGAATGATGGTGCAGGCTCGAAGGGCTGAATGGCCTACTACTGCACCTAATTTCTATGTTTGTGTGTGTGTGTGTGTGTGTGTGTGTGTGTGTGTGTGTGTGTGTGTGTGTGTGTGTGTGTGTGTGTGTGTGTGTGTGTGTGTGTGTGTGTGTGTGTGTGTGTGGGGGGGGGGGTAGGTTTATGGGGAGATAGAGGCAGTGGGGGGGGGGGTGAGGAGGGAGAGTGGGGGAGGAGTGGAGATGGATTATGCAGGGAGGGAGTGACTGAGGGTAGAGGGAGGGAGAGGTGAGGAAGGAAGTGGGGAGGGGATGAGGAGAGCGGAAAGAAGAGGGAGGGTGAAGAGGAGGGGGAGGGAGTGCTGGGGGATGAGGGGGAATGGAGGAGGATAGGGATGGCAAGGTAATGGAGGAGGGGAGGGGGAAGTGAGAGGGAGGGGGTGAGGGGAGGAAGCAGAGGAGGGTTGGTGGAGGGTGGGGAGGATAATGGAGGAAGGGAATAGGGGACCTAAGAGGGAGAGTGAGATGCATTCACATTGATCTTATATTTTACAAGTTAATTTCAGATTAATTTATAAACGTCTTTTGGGTATGGGAGGAAACAAGAGCAGCCTTGGGAAACCACAGGGCAAATGTGGAAACTCCACACTAGCAGCAGAGTTCAGGATTGTACCCAAGTTATTGAAACTGTGAATTAGCAGTTCTAACTAAGCTACAGAATCACTCTCGACGCTTGACACCTGGATGGATTACTTTGTGCTAAATTAAATCACTTCTGTGATTAACTGAATGATGGTCCAAACCCACATTCTCACAATAACATCTCAAGATCGAATATAAAAACAACCAAAAATGTTGTTATATAGCATTTAAGAATGTGCATCACAGTACTGACCATTAGGTTTGATCTATATATTACTAAAAGTCTGATCTTGACCACTTCCTGTTGTTCTGTATATTGAAAGAACGCTGCCACTTACGGCTGTGATTTTTGGCCATCTTACTCAAGTCCCCCTCCGCTGTGCAGTACAAGAGGATTTTTCCCATCGATGAAAAATCAAAGTGATATTAGAGTATAAAAAATGTTGAGACTATATGGAGGGACTATAAAACACGGAAGTGTTGAGTGCCTCAGTCAGTTTCTGCAAGATGGGGGAGCGAGAGGGTCACGTCTCTCAGTCTGAGCTGTGAATAACACTGAACACATGTCTACTAAACTGGAGGGTGGTTTTACTGACCTTGAGTGCCCTTAATGTGGTTTGAAAATGAAAATGTGGTTGGTTTAAAATAAAGCAAAGCAAATGGTGATTGGTTTGAAATAAAGCACAGCAAATGGTGGTTGGTTCAAAATAAAGCACTGAAAATGATTGTTGGTGGTAGTTGGTTTGAAATAAAGCACTGCAAATGGTTGTTGGTGGTGATTGGTTTGAAATAAAGCACATGATTAAAAGTCTAAACTTGACAACTTCCTGTTTGCACTGTATATTGATTTGAGATAAAACGCTACCACTTACGGCTGTGATTTTTGGCCATCTTATTCAGTCCCCCTCTGCTCATCAGGTGCAGAGGTTTCTTTCCATCAATGATAAAATAAAAGTGTTATTAGTGTTTAAAAAATGTTGAGAATCTCTCTGTCAATCATGCCATGAAGGCCATGCCCCTTCCAATAGGAGGGGGGGGGGGGATTATAAAACTCGGTATTGGGCGTGGCTCAGTCTCTGCAAGATGGGGGAGGGAGAGGTCACGGCTCTGAGCTACGAATCAACTGAACACACTGAATGTCTACTGAATTGCCTATATGGTGTTTATGTGGTGTTTTGTGTGGTTTCACCCTGCTTGAAATGGTATGAAACTGCACTTGAATTAGGTGGCCTTGCACCCTGCTTGAAGTGGTACGAAACTGCGTTTGAATTTGGTTGCCTTGCACACTGCTTGAAATGGTATGCAACTGCACTTGAATTTGGTTGTCTTGCACCCTGCTTGAAGTGGCATGAAACTGCACTTGAATTTGGTGGCTTTGCACCCTGCTTGAAGTGGTATGAAACTGCACTTGAATTAGGTGGCCTTGCACCCTGCTTGAAGTGGTACGAAACTGCGTTTGAATTTGGTTGTCTTGCACACTGCTTGAAATGGTATGCAACTGCACTTGAATTTGGTTGTCTTGCACCCTGTTTGAAGTGGCATGAAACTGCACTTGAATTTGGTGGCCTTGCACCCTGCGTGAAGTGGCAGGAAACTGCACTTGAATTTGGTGGCCTTGCACCCTGCTTGAAATGGAATTTCAAGGAATAGCCGTGAGTCAACTGCCAGCCCACTTGCCGTGAGTGAGCTGCCAGCACACCAGGCTTGAGTGACCGAGCTGCCACCCCAAGAATCCATTTAGCCCACAATGTCCATACTAGCCATCTGGAAACCAGTCCCTTCAGCCCACAACACCCATACTAGCACTCCAGAAAGCCCCCCCCCCCCCCCCCCCCCCCCACTGGCCACGAATATTGGAATTGGTGGAGAGGTGGAATATTGTGTTGGTGGACCAGCCCTCCCGTGTGAACATGGGACCCAACGGGTCCCACTTAGTCTAGTATATTTTTATATTCAAAGCTTTAGAATTAGCATTTGTGACTGTCCATCACCACTTTGTATTATTTAATAGACAATCAAAACTGTAATTATCCTGATAAAACTGCATGCATCATCCTTGTACAAACCAAAGATGAGACTTTGAAATGTTCGCCACAGAATTTTTACAGGCATATCCAATGCACACATTGTTGAAAAGTGATATTTCAGACCCCCAACGCTCCAGCTACTACTGTTCATGTGACTGTTTGAATGATCTGTTCTGCGGATTGGTAGTCAGAAATATGCAACTGTTCTATGCTTCATTTGCTGGTCTCTACGTGGCTAATTTGTCATATTAAAAAAATATATATCTTCTTGTTAGGATATTGCAACAAATGTAATAAATATCAGAAAGGTTCTTTAAAATAAAGTAATGCTTAACAACACTTTTGCTTTATACCAAGTCATCTGAAATATGTTTAACACTGATGCAAATGAAATAGTTTTCCACAACTCTACAGATGGGCAAAGCTTTACACAACATTTAAACTAACCTTATTTTTAGTCTTTTTGGAACTCCTGCTCCTTTTGGTGCAGGTGATGATCGATATGTTATGTTTTTCACAAAATTCAGTTTGTTCCCAGTCATCACAGTGCCCTGTTTAAAAATAAATCTTCAATGGTGCTGCAAATAATCTTGATTTTAATTCCCTGGTCCAAAACACTCAATCATACGGAGCAAACATTTCAAGCTCCATTTATCTGGTCATCTCCAGAGAAAATAAAGTATTATCTTCTTTCTATTACTTTAAACTATCAAAATAAAGCTAGTTTTCCACTTACTTATGCATCTGTCCTTTATGCAAGTGCATATTCCATCATGTTCTCTGAAAATATCACAGAAAAATAAACAAGGTTTTTTGAGATGTTTTCATAAAATCATAATTATCTTTAAAAAAGTTGGCTAGATTGTACTATAAATAATGGAGAGTCTAATTGTTCTTATGTGCTCCCAGTTATGACAGATCTATCCCTCAGAACTGTTTATAACCCGAATAATTCATG
The DNA here is from genome assembly GCF_028641065.1 of Leucoraja erinaceus. Taxonomy (NCBI): domain Eukaryota; kingdom Metazoa; phylum Chordata; class Chondrichthyes; order Rajiformes; family Rajidae; genus Leucoraja; species Leucoraja erinaceus. Next base: position 26,525,026 of record NC_073395.1, on the reverse strand, counting down.
TTAGAAATGCAGGCGCACATCGATATATTTAAATAAAACCATTAGCCAACCAAGGGCGACCTACAGTTAAAACAGCACGTTTATCTTAACCATTCAGCAACATTGAAAATAGGTGCAGGAGTAGGCCATTTGGCCCTTCAAGCCAGCAGCGCCTTTCAATATGATCATGGCTGATCATCCAGAATCAGTTCCTGCTTTCTCCCCATATCCTGTGGTTCTGTTAGATCTAAGAGCTATATCTAACTCTCTCTTGAGTACTTGAGAACAGGGTTCTCACTTGGCAGAATATGCCTGCAGCATATGGCAAACCCATCCCGTGAGTATCCAAAACACGCGTTCATTTGTATGAACTCTAGGAAAGTTATGCGCTTGTAATCCAGGAGGACCTGTACTGTTACAGGAGTGTAAATCAGACAGAAGCAATGGAGGTCTGTGATTAAACATGGTGATTAGAAAGGTGCTGTATAAGTTGGAATGACTTTGGTGGAAGGATCTGTGTAAATTGGTATGGCTCTTCATTATCTCACTGAAGAGACTTGGCATTAAAATGAATGTAATTGCATGGATTTGATTATTTTTAGAATCTATGTCCAGTAAATTCAGCTAGATAAACTTGGTATATTTCTACTCTAGTGCAAATATTTTGAACAACACCATGGGTCTTAATGAAAACCAAACAACCTTTTTGGTGTTCAAATTGTATTTCAACAAGCACGGAAGTTCAATCTCCTGAACTTAAAAATCGAAACAATTCTGTTCTTTCTTTCTTTGTCGTTTCCTTTTCTTTGTAATTCCTTGATCCCATATTTCTTGCCCTCTCATTTTATTTTCTCTATTGAGTTGGATATTGAATTCAGTAACCTACCTCCTGATTCAAAATATCTGTGGATTATTAATGTTTCATAAAATTAATTGGTTAAGGACACATATAGTAGCTTTCACTACTCACACTGTTGCAGCATTACCCCCCACCCCCCCCCAAAAAAAAAGGAAATATTAACCATCTAATTACAGTAAACAATAATAATCTTTTATAACATCCAGGTGGAAATGCAAAAAAAAAAATGTAATTATATTTTCGAAATGACTAACTTGTGGGCATCCCTGTTAAGAATGCTAAGTTCCCTTATGTGAGTGAATTGAAGCAACTATTTTTAGGTCCAACAACATAGAAAATCCAATTAGTTAATTACACCATGATGTGCAATGTGCCTTAACATTCCACCTACTTTCTGGAAACGATTGCCAACCAGCACAGAATTATAAATGGGACAAGCCTTGCCGCACTGAACATGTAGATTAGAACCACCAATTCTCAGAAGCAAAAAGTTCAGTAAGTTTTGGACATCTGCTGCTGAACATGAAATTACAACATTCAATGAGCCACGGTATCCTACCAATGAATTCTACACAGCAGTCCTATTTGAACTCTGCAACAATAACTTTGGGAAATTATCTCTCGGACTCTAATGCGGGTCAGACCTGGAGTAAGCTTCCATTGATTTCAAAGGCGATTCCTTCAGGAGGTGAAAAGCATGTAATTTAAAAATGCTTTAACTTGGTTTCATTATTTCTAACGAAGGGCAGGATTGTTGGACAATACTTCAAACTATTGTGGGCAAGCATCTGCCTGCATTGGAAAATTAGCAGCCTGGAAGAAGCCTGCATTGATTGCCAAAGCTCGTAAATTTCAATCTTCAAATTCTCCAATCAAACTGGCCTCATGTCACTTGGAGATTGGAATCTACTGGTCTTTGCTTGGATGAGTAATCTCTCCTAAAAGACATCCAGTTAACACCAATGTTGCATTTGGTCTACTGAATGGTGAGACCTCAAACTGATTGAGACCATGGAAAGGATCAGGATCTCTGGCTTAGGTTAGGACATGTGGGATTGGTAAACTGAGTTGTCAGGGCCATGATAAGGCCTGTCCTGGATCAGGTGAGATTGTGACCAATTTACAAGGATTCCATTATGAAAATGTAGGGGGTTTTTTGTACATGGATAAGATTCCATGGTCAAAATTCCATGATTGCTGATCTTTGCTAAGCAAACACCAATTACATTTTAAAAACACCAGTATAAATTATCATAGACTTACTGCTACCATGGAATGTTGCTTCAGTTGCTTTCAAAGTAGGCTACGTTATGTTTTTTTCATGTATGCAATTCAAAGTTTATTGCCACCAAAATGAACTAAAGCTAACTGACAACATCATGGTAGCTCCCTGCCATCACGAAAGCCATTCTCCAGCCAATTTGATTCAGCCCATTTGATAATCAAAATTAATCATTCTACTCTCAATTATCAAAGTGATACAACTATTGTTGAACTATCAAATCTTGTTTACTCATCACACACAATTTTTGGTTTTGCCAGGACTACGCAGCTCCAGACATCCTTGTAATCTTGACCCAAAACTAGACCAAAAAGCTGCATTTCAAAGACAAAGTCAGATTATATGTCTTCGACTATCAGGCAACATTTGACACAGCAGGGCATCAAATTACTTGGTGAAACGGAGGTCAGTAGGCAAAGGAAGAACATTCGCAGGGTTGGAATTGTACCTCACAAAAATGGCAGATGATGCAGCTGTCAGAGGTCAATTATCCCAGCCCCAAAACATCACCCCCAGACCTCTTCAGCGTGGCGTCCTAGACCCAATCACCTTCACCTATGTCCTTCCATCATAAAGACAGAAGCTGGGAAGTTCATGATGATTGCACACAGTTCCATTCTACTGGCAATTCCTCAGCAATCAACAAGACACAACATCCTAAGTGGGTATGATTGGAGGCGGAATAACAAGGCAGTTAAACGGGAGGTATATACATTTTTAAAAGATCACAGAATTAAGGATTATATGGAAGTGGCACCAAAAAAAGGAGCCCTAGGGCAGAGCAGCCATAATCATATTGAATGGCAGGGCTGACTTGAGCAGGACTACTCCCCCTTCTATGTTATTGTGCTCTTCTGAACTTTGTTGAGAGTTAGGCAGGATTGATAAAGTTGCGTATCCTACAAGATAACGTTTTTTTGTTTCCTCTGGGTATGTGAATACTCAGGAAATGACAATAAAGATATACAAGATAAGAAGTCCATGAGTTTAATATTCCAGATCCATTAAAGAAAAAGTCTTCGCCAAGCAGAGCATTGTGAACAACAGTTACTGCAAAAAGTGCTTTAGGAATTTCTCACAGGACTCTGCCATACAAACCTTGTGACGCTAACATAATGTTCTTTACTGCTGCTATCCCTCTGCTCTCGTGAATTTTTAATTAAGCACTGCTTCACTGGAATCTGAAATTTGAAGAAAAAGAGATTAATCTTAGTTTTTAAAAAAACATGATATACTTCCTATTTCACAGTCTCAAGACACACATTAGATTTCCTTTGTTCATTTAAGATTGGACATTCTTGTATCTTCAATAATATTCCACTGAACTATATCTTTACCCAATGTTTGGGTTCATTCTTTTTTCAATATTTAACATATCTGCATTTACACAATTATCAAAAATTATGTCAATAATACCTTTGTGTTACTCTTTATATTGTCTTGTTTGTACACCACACTGAAATGTTTTCTGTCTATTGGACAGGAACTGAGTTTCTGTAAAACAGGTTTAAAACAATTGCAGATTTAAGTTCTGTATAAGCCACTCTTCTATTTTCCATGGTATGATCAGTTTTTACATTCCAGCAATGAAACCAACAGGAAAAAAATATTCATTAGCTGATAACTCTCACTTTCATTTGAAAATGTAATTGCAGAATGGACAATGGCGAATTGTCAACAGTTTTATTTTTAAACTTCAGCTGGAGTATTGTTTCCCCATTCATTCCCATAGAATTCTGGACCATTGCTAGATTAGTCATAGAGTCGGCACAGACACAGGCATCGCGGTCAACCATTTTCCCGTCTACCGTTAAGTACCTAGCCATACTAATTCCATTTGTCGGCACTCAATCCGTAGCCTTCTATGCCCTGGTCATTTAATTACTCTCAGTAAATGTAGTGAGAGGACCCGAATCACTCATTCGGGCAATATGATCCATATTCCAACCAGCCTTGGGGTGAAAAAGTTATTTCCCTGATCTCATCTCCACCCTTATCCTAAACCTATGCCCTCTAGTTTTGTATACATATGCCAGAGGAAATGTTTGTGACTTCTCCCTTATCTAAGCTTCTCGCATTTTAATATATCGACCATCCCCCTTCAGTCTCCTCCATTCCAAGGAAAACAAACTCAGTTCACCCTGTCTTTCCCCCCAACTGAAATGTTCCATCCTAGTCAACATCCTGATCAATCTCATCTGTACCTCCAGTGTAGTCACATCCTTCATATTGTTTAGCAACCATGAATATCTCCCACCATCATATCAGTCACCAGACACATAAACGGAGTAAATACTATCACTATCAGAGGTCAAGCAATTGGTTTTCTGCAGTGTATGACTCATGCCTTACTCTCCAAAAGAATAATCTGCATGGCACGTCAAGATAGAAAATCAGTGATTTAAGACTGATTGGGGGGGGGAGGGGGGGAGAAAAACTGTTGTGGTGTACTTAATAGTGCATGTCTAAATGCTGGTAGTGAACAAGGCAGATTGGCAAAATATATAACAATGGATGCATATTGAAGCATATTTTAGTCATTAGTGAAATATGGTGCACAGAGGGGAAGAAAGACCAGTCGAAACCATTCTGGTCAAAGGGTTTTAAGATACAGGACTTTAGCTTAGTTTGGAGATACAGCTTGGAAACAGGCCCTTCGGCCAACTGAGTCCACACTGATCATTAATCACCCGTTCATGCTAGTTCTATGAGATCCCACTTTCGCATCCACTACGAGGCGCAATTTCACAAAGTCCAATTAATCTACAGACCTGCATGTCTTTGGGATGAGGGAGGAAACCGGAGCATCCTGAGGAAACCCACGCTGAGAGGGGAATATTGGTTAAAGAAACCATCACAGTGAAGGGATAGGTTGGTCAGATTATGGGGTTAGGAGGGAGAGATAGATCAGCCATGATTGAATGGCAGAGTAGATTTGGGCCGAATTCTAATCCTATCACTTAAGTTCTTGTGATTATCAAATATAGTTAAACAATTTGAACTTCAGAACAATCATACCGTTGGAAGTGCATTACTGCTTCCCCACAATCCAAAAGAAACACCAATGCATAAAAGGAGAACATTTTCAACATTTGCAAAAACAATGCATCCATCAGTGATTATGGGAGATTTCAATCACTAACTATAACTGAAATACTGCCAGTGTAAATCACATTAGGGAGAACCTTATCTAGCGACAATGGAATAAGCATAACAAGTAGTGTGTAAATACAACCTTGGTGGGTCGAATCAGCAATACCGTCTAGTCTTGCTACTTTTAATGAAGCAAGTTGTGATAACGGTAATGCAAAAACAGTTCATATGTCTGAAGAAGAGTATCGACCCAAAACGTCACCCACACAACCATATTGCTGGTTTGACCCACCAAGGTTGTATCCAGCTTTTTGTGTCTATCTTCGGTTTAAACCAGCAGTTTCCTCTTACACATTTCATGTGCTCAATTCCTGGGATGGGTGGATTTTCTGGGCAGAATGATTAAGTGGACAGGAGTGATATACTTTTTGGCTTCCTGACAACCGTGCCAATTGCTGCTTCACTGATAGCCACTAGCTACTGGCTGCCGTAAATGTCGAGTAAGTTCAAAGCTAGTTAATGTCCTCCCTCTAAATTTCCGTAAATCAAAAGCAAACCATGTTTGTTCTGACATGCTGAAACATGCTGTAGGTATTGCACAGTAAGTGTCTCTCCCTATTCATCAAGGATACCATGAACTTAGCATAAAAAGCTTCAACTGGCATACTTCTCAGGTGAGGAATATCAGCATCCGTACTTATTCTAAATTTGGTGAATACATCTATTGCGTGCATTTTCTTTCCCAATCATGCGATCAAATCATTTGAGTATATACATCTCAACTGGTTTAATTACATCCTCTGTGGTACCCTGCATGACTAAGTCACATAAACACTTCTCAATACTGTTACATTTCCAATTAATTTCTAAATATATACAACATTCTTTAAGTTAAATTATTTATAATGCTATTCAATTAACAATTAGCTTACTTCAGCCCATGTAAGAATGCACCTCAGGCAAAAAACATGGGAACAGTTCTCAGGAACAGCTACCTCTTGTTCCACAAAGAGGTTCAGACAGATAGGGCACCAGTCAATTTGATCAGTGGTTGGAACAAACAATCCATTATCAGCATGTTCTTGTTCATTTTCTTCACCTGTTAACAAAATTAGAAAGCAATTCCATTTGTGCAATGAATAAATCAAAGACGAGGAAGTCATATTTAAAAAAGATTTAAGATGTACCCATAAGGACAATAACATCTAGCATAAAAATACAATTATTTTAGGGATGGACATTGACAAAGCAACTTCAAGAGGACTGCAGTGGGTGATTGTGGGTTAAACAGTAGTGATCATATAGGGGCTGGCATAAAACAGAAACAAATGCAATCATGGATGATTCTAATCTACAACTGTCACTATCTATGACTCTATCTACTACACCACTACAATCTACTCTATAAAACCAGGGGGATTTATAGTGGGAATCAAATAAATAAGACCAATTGGATTGATATTTTACTTCTTTCCTCACAAAGGAAAACATAAATCTCCTTCCAGAAATGTTTAAGAACCTATGGTCTAGTGAGGGAAGAACTTAAAAAAAATAAAAAAAATCAACAATAGTAGGGAAATTATTTAAAGGAAACTGATGGGTGATAAATTCCCAATGCCACGCACTCTGAATCCCAGAGTATTTATAGAAATGGTTTTCGATACAGTGGGCGCATTGATGGTTATTTTCCAACACTTGATTTACTAAAATCATGTTTGCTAATTTACTAGAACTTTTTAAATAATCTATCGAGTGAATGATGTATATTTGTACTTTAAGAAGTTTCAAAAAGATCCCCCGTAGAAGACTCATATATAGAAATAAAGCACATGGGGTTGGAAGTAATCGGCTGCTGCGGATATAAACTTCAATGAGAGAAAGGAAATAAAGAGTTGTAAACGGGTCCTTTTTTGAGAGACAGGTAGGTGTGTAGGCTCAGTGCTTAGATCCCAGCTATTTACATATCAAATGTGTGTAGGTCTTCATAGCGAGATACCGTATCTTAGGTATTATGTGCAGTTTTATCTCCTAGTCTGAGGAAAGTTGTTTTATTTCTATCAAGAGAGTGCAACAAAGGAGCAATGTCTGGGTTGGCAAGATGGACAAAGAGAGATTTTAGCGACTGGGCTTATATTTGTAGTTTAGAAGAATAAGCAAGAAACTCATTGGTATTTATAAAAGCCTTTACAGACTAGATGCAGGAAGGATGTTCCCAAGGAAGTGTGGGACAAGTGGGCTACTGTGGAATTGCTCAACCTTTCACCAAATTAATTTCATGAGTGAAGTAAAAAACAAGCTAGTGGAGGAAAAAAACAAGCTAGTGGAATAACTCAGTAGAGTTTTTCCTCCACTCAGTGGAAGGAAATGTATAGTCTACGTTTTGACTCATCCGGATTGAAAGAGGTAAGATATCCAGTATATAGAGGCGAGGAATAGGGGAAGAGGGGCAACAGCTGCCAACAATAGGTGGATCCAGGTGAGGAAGGGTTGATTGACCAATGGAGTGAGGAGGGGGGGGTGGAAGGATGGTATTTCTCCAGAGACTGAGAAGTGATAAATGGAGAGAAAAAAAAAAAAAAGATTATGGAATCTGATACGTAAGGCGAAAAGTGGAACTAAAGGGGAAAGGTGATAGAAATAGCGTGGAATAGAGATTAGGACGGGGAAAGAAACAGGGTTATAGGAGACTTGGAAAGATCGGGGTTTAAGAGATCAGAAGGAGCGAAAAGGACAGAATGCATTTTCAGCAATATTTTTAACACATCAAACTTTAATCTCAGAATCATTGAAATGTTCAAATTCCATGTTTTAAATTGCAATAAAACAACTGAAGATAGGTAATTTATTGCAACATTTAAAAAAGCACAGCAATAACATCAATATGTAGGAAGGGACTGCAGATGCTGGTTTACATGGCAGACACAAAATGCTGGAGTAACTCAGTGGAACAGGCATCATCTCTGGCGAGAAATAAATGGGTGAAGTTTTGGGCCGAGATCTTTCTTCAGACTGAAGAAAGGTCTCAACCGGAAAAGTCACCCGTTCCTTCTCTCCAGAGACGCTGCCTGTCCCACTGAGTTACACCAGCATTTTGTCTCATCATTAATATGTATATTTTAACAGCACCAAGAAAGTACATTATCGGAAGCAGCTGATTTTGATACCTGCTTACACACAGCAAACATTTGAAATTTCCCATTTCATCTTCCAGAAATAAATCTACCAAAAAGGCAACTATTAGGATACAAACAGATATTCACTTGACGAGCAAGTAGTCCCTAGTGCAAGCTGATGTAAGAAACAGATGGCTGTCATGACACACCATGTCAGTGAAACTATAACACATTGATTTTGTAATTATTTTACAATATTCAGAAAATGGATATTATGATTTGGGTTCGTAATAAAAAAAATCAAGTTCAATGTGATACTGTTCTTTGAAGACAACTAAATATGTATATAACTATTTCATATATTTCACGGAGTCATAGAGCCATACATCACAGAAGCAGAGCCTTCAGATCACCTTGCCCTCACTGACCATCAAGTATCCATCTATACTTAGCCCAATTACCAGCACATGATCCATGGACACCGATACCATATCAATTCAAATGATCACCCAGATACGTTTTCTTTATGGTTGAAAGAGTACCTGCCTCCAGTACCTTCACATGCAGCGTGTTCCACATTATATATACATGACATGTTTATCTTCTGTAAAACTATACCGCTCGCCTATATTTTGTTGGTAACACTCCAGCTCTTGCAACATTTGATTTACACCACTTCAACAGAGATTAAGTAGGCCCTTTTAAAGTATATTGTGGCAGTACAGTATAGGTACAGGTATTCAACACATACCCAAGATTTATAAAAATATGCTGTTATCAGTTACACAATAACAAAGGCAATCTTCTCACAGGACAAAGAGATTGAGACAGAATAGAAAAACGGAGACAAAAGTGGTAATGAATAATATTGAAAGTTTAAGAGTAAAAAAGTAAAAAAAAATGTAATGCGCACAAAACAGAAGATAGGAATAAAATATAATTAAGCTTTTATATAATGATTGCTTCCTTCAAGTATATATTTGGGAGGATACAAAACAAACCCCATAAGGAAAGGTATTTATGAACCACTGATTGTCAATGAAAGTTCTCAGATTCTGAGAAGTTAGAAATAGTCAAATTGTGCAATTTGCCTCATCCAGCTGATTTGGTCTAAACACATTTCCAGGAGTCCAATAAGCGGAAACAGGTTACTCAGTTATAAAATGCACAGTAGCAATCCACCGTTCTGAAAATTCCTCACTGAGATTTCATCAAAAAATACGACAATTTGCATATTCAAGGGCAGTTTAGCTATGTGCCATCAACAAAATAGATCCATGGGGGACGATAAGTGTCTCTGGAAATGTTCCCAAACCTATGAAGAGTAACAAGGTCATGCTAAATAAAATCAAGAAAAGCTCCTGCAAATCCCTACACACAACCCAAACAACAGAAATCTCATCAATGGATGAAAAAAAACACACAGAAATGTTGTCGGTCCATTCTCTCCACAGATGCTATCAGACCTGCTGAGTTCATCTCGCACTTTGTTTTTTGCTCAAGATTGCAGCATCTGCGGTCGCTTGTGTCTCAAATGGATGATCTCTTTTGGCTTGTATCAAAGCAGCAATTGATTAATTGCAGTATCAAGCAGCTCTGTAAACAGTTGTCAAAAGGTATCGAAGGGGAATACACTCCAATGGCTGGAATCGTACCTTGCACATAGGAGGATGACTGTGTAGTTGCAGGTCAATCAATCATCCCAGCCCTAGGATATCCCTGCAGGAGTTCAAGGTGCTGTCCTAGACCCAATCTTCTTCAGCTGCTTCATCAATGACCTTTTCTTCCATCATAAGGTGAGAAGTGGGGAAGTTCGCTGACTGCACAATGTCCAATTCCATTTGCAACTCCTCAGCAAATGAAGCAGTCCACGTCTGCATGCAGCTAGACCTAGACAACATTCAGACATGGGCTGGTAAGTGGCAAATAATACTTGTGCCACACAAATACCAGACAATGACTATCTCTAACAAGAGAAAGTCTAATTACCTACCCTTGATATTCAATGGAATCATCATTAATTAGTTCCTTGCCATCAACATCCTGGGGTGGGGGTGGGAGTCGCCAACGACCAGAAACACAAGGTAGACCAGCCACATAAATACTGTGGCTGCAAGAACAGGTGGGTGTTCTGTGGCATGATTCACCTTCCTGACACCCAAACTTGTCCGCCATCTGCAAGGCACAAGTCAGGAATGCAATGGAATAAAACGATTTGTAAGCTGGGTTTTAAACTAAATAGGAGGGAGGAGGGCACTAAGAACAAGATATCTAATATTTCAAATATAAATGAAAGAGCAGTGGTACAGGATCCCAAGGGAGAAAATGAGAAGCAAAGCATGACAGACTGGGGTGGTAAATGTAAACAAAAGTATGTAGCACAGAGTAAATCCTGAGTTATTAACAACTGTATAAAATCATCTTTATTTGAATCATGTAGTATTTGCATTAAGACAGATGGGTTGACAGCACAGAAAACATGATGCGAGTATGGTCTACTAGCGATATTGAGGAAAAGCTTGCAAGGTTGCCAGGATGGAGTGCTCTATATTTCAGATACTAAATGATCTAAAAGAACAGGCTAAGAGGGAAAGGAGGAAAGAGCAATTCTATTAATTAAAGGAGGTATCTGTGTGGCATTGAGCCGTGATATAGAGGTAGTGAATAGAATCACTTTGGATTGAAATCATGAATAGCAGGGGAGAAACACATATGGAAGTAGTCTATTGGCCTCCAAAATGTGACTGCTCAATAAGGCAGAGATTAAATGGGGAAATATTTAGGGGATGTTTGAAGGGACCTGCAATTATCGTAGGAAATTTTAATCTACATACTGATTGGACAAATAAAAGAGATAAGGGTATTGTAGAAGAATGTATAGATATATCAAGAGATTCCTTCTTCGAGCAGTGTTGACCTGGTCCATGTGCAATGAGGAAGGACTAGGATGAGGTCTTGTGGCTATAAATCCTCTTGGATGTAGTGACCATGTGAAATGATTCTAGATACAGTTTGAGGATGAACACCAAAGGAGCAGAGCTGATGCCTTAAACTTAAATAAGGGAATTTATAATGGTATGAATGTGAGGTTGTCTAAGGTGGACTACGCTAAAACACTAAAATACGCTAAAACACAGCTCAGTAGATGAACAGCGACAGATGTTAAAACAGCTGGTGCACAACGCTCTAATTTATCCCAATTAGAAAGGGGAATTACATAAGAAATAGATTCAATCTGTTGTTAACAAAGGACACCCAGGATAACTCTACATTGAAAATAGGACACACAAAATTGCAACACTGACAGAAGATTGTGAACATTTAGGATCCAGCACAAAAGACAAAAAAGGGTGAAATTTGATTTTGAGATGAAAACAAGCTGCAAGAGTTTCTGTGGATGCACGTAGGAAGAAATCAGCTACAGTGAGCGTGAGACCTCTAGAGAATGAAGCTGGTGAATTAACAACTGGAAATAAGGAAATGACAGATACATTACATCAAATGTTTGAACCAGTCTTCACTGTGAGCGACATTGCAAATATCGCCATGATAATATAGGCTAATTTCAAATAAAATAGAGGAAAATCCCAATAAGAAGGAATAAAGGATTAGAGGAACTCATGGACAAATCATTGAGAATTTTGCATGTATATGTGACAAATAAAGTTGACTTAACTTGAGAGTCGATGACTGGACCTGAGGGTTTTAAAGGGTGCAGAGATGGTGTACCCATTGGTTGAAATTTTATGAAGTGCAATAACTCAAGGGAATATATATTATAAGGATATTGAAAAGTATGGAGAAGCAAAAGACCCTTGATAGGCATGTGCATAGGTCCCTGATGATAGCAGACAGTTCAACAAAATAGTTAAAAAGGCACCTGGGATGCTTTTATTTGGTATCAAAGAAGAGAATATAATCCAAAGCACGAAGGTTAGGCTAGATGTATATACAATGATTATTCGTATACAGCTTAAGTACTGTGTCTAAATCCAGTCATCACACAGAAGGGAAGATGTGATTGCACTGGAGAAGATAACAAGGAAATTTACAAAAATGTTGCGAGGACTGGAAAATTATATCTATGAATAAAGATTGGATACTCCACGGTGGTTTTTATGGTGCAAAGAGGAGTGGGGGGAGACTTAATTGAACTGCATGGAATGATGAGAAGTTTGGATAGAGTAAACAGAAAACACCTTATTTTCTTAGCTAAAGGATTCAAAACAAATGGTTATGAATTTAAAATATTAGAGGGGATATTTCACCTAGATGATGTTTGGGGTCTGGAATTTGCAGCCCGAAAGGCTGGTAGAGTCTGGAATTCTCAACCAATTTAAAGAAGTGCCTAGATGTGCACCTGAATCTGTACACGAAGTCATAGCTGGCACGGATTAAATCCTGGGATTTGAGATTAAGTTGGGTAGCTCTTTTTCATCTGGAATGGACATGAGGGCTGAATAGCCTTGTCAGAATTACTTCTGATTGTATAAATGATGGATAATTGCGATGACTTAAGAAGTTTGGAAGTTAGAAGTGACTTTTCTGTTATTTACTGTGATCTAGCTGATTCTATCCTTGACTATGGAGCTCTGCGGGTTCTGCCAAAGTAAGTTTGCTTAGTTTCGACAATGTTAATATTTCCTACAGCCTCAGTGGAAGGATATAGTGTCCAGTTATAAGAGGCTGACTAAGCATAAAGCTGTGTTCTGGATGATAATCCTCAAATATTGTTGCAGCAGATCTATCAAAGTAGAGCAGGAGGGCATCTCCATTCATAAGTGAATTGAGCCTTGTCAAGAATGCAACAGGATTTTAGGGTTCAGGAAATGAACCATTCATCCTAGAATTCCAAAAATGGTAGACGGCAGTCAGTGAATCTCAAGTATTGGTTTCTTGCTCCTCATTGGTTCCATGAGGTCTTGTCTAATTATCCACCTGGGCTGCATGTTGCAGGATTATCACCAGGCAGGGGAAGTAATCCTACCACATGATGGGGTTAATGAAGAACCCATGGCTTCCGTGCCATAATGCAAATGTTGTACCCGAGGAGCACTCCAACCTTCCAAGATCTACTGGTGATGACGATTCCTGAAATTCCGTTGCTACTTTGAATTGCCGATATTTCATCTGGACCTGTCAGTTTATCTCCTTCAAAGATGCTAAGCCCCATGATCAATCTTCTTTTACCCAGCTTATTCTTTCCATTATTTCATGTCCTTCTTAACTATATGATAAATTCTATGTTCATAAAGACAGCTACAAAATATTCATTAAAGACCCTACACATGCCATCTGCCTCAACATATGCATAATTTTTATCCTTAATAGACCCTACTTTTCCCTTATTGGTCTTTGCACAATATCTTTGGATCTTATGTGATTTTACTTGCCAATAACACTTCTTGCCCTCTCCTTTTGTTCAACTTTCCTATAATTTCACTCCTGCACTTTCTGTATTCTTTGAGTCTTTCTATGATATTAAATTCCAGTTTTTCCCCAGTAATGTCTTATCCTACCTTCTAGATGCTTTATCATGTAGGACACAAAATATGACTGGGTCCCACGTTTTCTTTGATGATACATTTACTGAACCCCCTGAAAGGCCTTCTTGATTGCCTCTCATTGCTCTGAAACTGATATAACCTCAAGTAGGAATTTCCAGTCTATTACTAAATAGTTTCTTAGTCTGGTAAAATGAGTCCAGCCACAATTTACAACTTTTAGTCCTATTTTACCTATGCCCTTTTTAAATATTCATGCTTAATCGAATCGAATTATAAATTAGTCCAGCCACAATCACAAAAGTGCTACCCTCCCCTAATGCAATCTCCTTCTGGAAAAACTAAATCCAGGCTCTTCGGCCCACTGAGTCTGCACTGACCAACAATCACCCTGTACACTAGCACTATGCAACAGGATTGTACTGTACAGTGTACTGTACACTGACAATGACAATTAAAATTGAATCTGAATCGATCCTACACACTATGGACAATTTACAATATTTTTACCGAAGCCAATTAACTCACAAACCTGTACTTCTTTGTAGTGTGGGAGGAAACCCATGTGGCCACAGGGAGAATGTACAAAGTCAGTACAGACAGCACCCATAGTCAGGGTCAGATCCAGGTCTTTGGCGCTGTAAGGCAGCAACTCTACTGCTCTGCCACTGTGCCACTCAAAAATAAAATCTTAGTGTTCTGTTGCAGTAATGCAATGCAAAAATGTTTTGATTGATCAAAAATATAAAATGCAAAAGAAGCCCTTTTTACTTAATCTGCACAAAGATTGGCTTCACCCAAACAGATAGCTGTGCAAATAAAGGAGTAGGAAAAAGCATTTTGAGACACCTGTTTGAACACTGATACAGGAAATATGCCCACTCTAGCATAGCTCCTTCATCTTATGTCTCACAACTCTACCATATCTTTCTCAAGACGATAAAACACTTGACATTGGCTTACTGAACACAGAGCTTCAAATGTTTAAGCAAGCCAGCAGCAATCCTCCTTCAACCACAATGACTCGAGGATTCAAAAGCAACTGCCATGGTCACTCAAATGTTGTGAATACAAGTTAGGAATTCTGTACTTCTACAACTTACACACTGACTAAATATAAGTAAATATTTGATTAATTAAACTCCCCCACTATTTACTGCCCTAGCATTCTGCACCTGTGTGTAATGTGCAAAAGTATGCCTCAATTTCCTCCAAACTATTTGGAGCCTCATATACTCCCAATTATTCCACTATCCCCTTTTAGCTCTTCCAATTACATTGTCATACTTTCATAATGGGTTTTGGGTACAATAAAGAAGTACTTGAATTACTGGCTAGCATCCAAAAGCCTGAACTATTGATCTGGAAATACGTTCAAACGCTAGCATGGCAACTGGAGAATTTAAGTTAAGGCATCTGATTAAATCTTGAATAAAATATTGGTATCAGGAATAATAGCCCATAAAAAAAAACTACTAGGTTGCTGTAAAAACTCATCTGGCTCACTAATATCTTCCAGGGACAGCTCTGGCCTAACACAAGACTCAGGACCCCACAAATACAGTTAACCATTACTTGCTTCTTTCATACAAGGGCTAAAAGGGAGAGACAATCAATGGCACCCACTGACCGAACAAACAGTTTAATGATTCTCCTAATACATCTTCCTTCTTCATAACTGTAATTCATTCTAGAACCCATGCCGTCACCACTTCATTTTACTTGAAATTCCTTAATTTATCTGAGAACCCTATAAACATGAAAACAAAGCTGCAAATCTGCTACTGTCTCTGCAATAGCAATATTACTGGAACTCCATACGACAATCAATGTCTTTGGCCAAACCGGTCTCAGGAGCATCAAAACATTAGTGGTTCAAAATGGTGAATAAGTACCGCCTCAAGACAACAAGGGATCGGCACATCGCGAGATTAAATTCAACAAATACTCATTCTGAAATTCCTTGCACCAAACACAATGCCACATGGGGAGAGGTATGCATGCATGTGTATGGATCTGAGTAAGAAGTTGAATGCAATCTGGAATGCACAGCCTGAGAAGGTGGTGGAGGCAGCTACTCTCGACATTTAAACAGCACATGGATGAGTACTTGAATCATCAAAACACAGAGAGCAATGAACCAAGTGCTGGTAAACAAGATTAGGAATGATAGATACTTGAAGATCAGCAATAAAAACGGTGAAATGTTTATTTCCCCCAACTGTGCTGATTGCTTCAGTGACTACAATTGCTCAAAATCAACTTTAAAAGTCAACAACTTTCCTTCAAAACAAGTCTTAACATAGGGCATCAATGAAACAATGTGCTGAAAATTCTGACTGTAAATCTTACATTTGCAGAGTTCCTTCTGGGCTTCTGCTGTGATTGCCATAAGATCTGTCCTTAACCAAATATCTACTTCCAACAAAAAGTACAGTTGACCAAGAACCGAATAGTCTTTTCATACAACACACTGTCAAATCAACTTTTCCCAGCCTGACCACATCTGAAGAACTAGGCATCTAATCATTCTCTGGACTACAGCAGAATTGTGATTATTCATTGGACAGCTAATCTTTCACTTGCTATTATAGTTTTCTGCAAACATGTTCATTTAAATCTTGCCAACAAGATGAGACAACCATATCTATTGTCTTTACCATCTGTACCTCGAGGCCCAAACATTGACCAAAAAGTGCCAGCTAGCTAAGGAGTAATGCAAGGAAGATGAACCCACATTTCAGCATGTATTTACAACAACATCACAAATGCAGCCCTTTAAGTATAGTTGCTAAAAATCTGTAATTATAGTAGTAGAGACAAAACCTGTTGCTTCCTTGCAATCACAATAAATATTTTTATAATTGATACATATGATCATGTATGGAATAAAGTACAAATTTACCTTCAAAATCGTCATTATCTGAAAACGATGTAGGTTCTGTTAATTTCCTGTCTCCCATCTTTTACATATAGTTGACAGCACAAAACTGCGAATTAAACAAAATTCAAATAAGTTTATTGACTAAAACACCGTATATACAATAGTTAAGCATTCTCAGTATTGAGCTGGAGAGAGAACACATGCACATTCTTGAGTCTGCAATGCACCTGCATTGATTTTAGGTCCCAATACAGACCATTGGACTTTATCAATCCAGGAAAGGTTGGAGCATAGATGCAGAGCCGCTGCATCATCTTGCAGCTAAAGAATGCCACAGAAAGATGAGGAAGCCAAATAAAAATAAAATTAATATTCAACAGTAGATGTTAAATGAGCTGTGTGGCATCTCTTCTGCATCATGCTGGGCCTTCAACTGACTCTTCATCTCACCCTTTCAGACTGTCACCATCCTCTGGCTAAAACAATTTCCTCATCGCCCCGCCAATCCTTTTACCAATCATTTCAAATTTATGCCCCTGGTTTTTGTGCTGTCACTTTGATAGGGAAAGAGAAGTTTCTTATTTACTCTATCAAGGCGCTTTATAATTTTATTCATCTCAATTAAGCCTGTCCTCAGCCTCCTTTTACAAAGAAAACACTTCTTGCTTATCCAACCTTTGTAAGAAGGAACTGCATATGCTGGTTTACACCAAAGTTGACACAAAATGCTGGTGTAACTCAGCGTCTCTGGATAGAAGGAATGGGCGACGTTTTGGGTTGAAGGGTCATGTCCCAAAACGTCACCCATTACTTCTCTAGAGATGCTGTCTGTCCCGCTGAGTTACTCCAGCATTTTGTGTTTATCTTGCTTTCAGAAAATATACGATTAAAGTACTAAAATCTGCACTAATTCCAAAGCAAGTACATGGGAGAATCTAGGCCTTCAAGTAGTGCAGTGAATCTATCAGCACTTCCAACAGTCCAATCATATTATAAGTGGTCTCCAATGCATCCTAATAATATTGGAAATGAAGCATTACTTTGTCCTCACCCCTTTTGCACATTTCTTATGTGCACCGTTTTACAATGTGCAAGCACATGCAACCAGCTGTCAGGAAAGTCTAGCAAATACCCTGCTTCCCATTAAAGAAAGACATGTAGACTGCAAGGAAAAGACCGGTCTCATTCAATGGACCAATACCAACTGGTAGTGCAACTTCATTATGTCAAATAGTAACACCACAATTTGATAGATATTTTCTGTGGCACACATATGAAAACAGTCGGTTCATTAGAATCTTGTGTTGAGACAGCTTGACACCCCAGAGAAGATACTTGGGAGACAGAGCAGGGTGCCTGGTGATGCAGTTTCTCTATCATGCAGACCATTACAAAAGTTGTTCATTCATGTTTCTTACTGGTGACCCCTCCCCAAGCACCATCAATTGATAAATGTCCATCCCATTTAGTTCCAAATAGTCTAACCAAACCCCAACTTGCCTTTCCCCCCCCCCATAAATTTGCCAAGTCATCAGCTGCGCATTTCCAGCACCGATTCATAAATGGCAATTCATAAATTGCAATAAATGACAAAATCCATCTTTAGACTTGGTAAGGCAGCAGGTACAGTAAGTTGGTTTATTGGTCAAGTATTCACATACAAGGAATTTGCCTTGGTGCTCCGCCCACAAGTAACAACTTGACATGCAGTGACAGTTACGAATGACTCAGAAAACACTAAACATAATTAATAATGAAACATTAATGATAAAACATCATTGATCAAGCATGTGAACCAACAAAATACCAGATCAAAGGTAGGCTACAGATTTTTGGCTGTTGAGTAGAGCAACTACTCGTGGATAAAAACTGCTTTTATGTCTGGCTGTGGCAGCTTTGACAATCCGCAGTCGCCTTCAAGAGGGAAGTGATTCAAAGAGTTTGTGGCCAGGGTGAGAGGGGTCAGAGGTGACCTTACCTGCTCGCTTCCTGGCCCTTGCAGTGTACAGTTCATCAATGGGGGTAAGGTTGCAGCCAATAACCTTCTCTGCTGATCGGACGATTCGCTGCAGCCTCCAGGTGTCGTGCTTGGTGGCTGAGCCAAACCAGACCATGATGGAGAAGGTGAGAACAGACTCCGCGATGGCCGTGTAGAATTGGACCATCATTGCCTGTGGCAGATTGTGCTTCCTCAGCTGCCGTAGGAAGTACATCCTCTGTTGTGCCTTTTTGGCTACAGATAAAATGTGATGGCTAGTTATTTTCCTAAGGAGTTGAAACAGGTTATCTTCGAAGTGGAAGAGGGGGGTTCATTCATAACCAAATGTAAGAATCTAAAAACTTTTTAAAAATACATTATCAAATGAAGCTGGGTTTTGTTGAAGGAGACTTGAATGACATGGAAGAGTAATTGTAATCTTGTGGCAGAGTTTACAGATAGCACTTGTGCAATAGAAGGTAGACACAAAATGCTAGAGTAATTCAGCGGGACAGGCAGCATCTCTGGAGAGAAGGAATGGGTGATGTTTCGGTCGAGACCTTTAGACTGATGTCAGGGGAGTGGGCGGGACAGAGATAGAATGTAGTCAGAGACAGTAAGACTGTTGGGAAAACTGGGAAGGGCGAGGAGCTGGAGAGAGAGGAAAGGTAAGGGCTATTTCAAGTTAGAGAAATCAATGTTCATATCGTTGGGTAAGCTACCCAAGTGTAAAATGAGGTACTGTTCCTCCAATTTGCACTGGGCCTCACTCTGACAAGGGAGGAGGCCCAGGGCAGAAAGGTCAGATTGTGAATGTGAGGGAGAGTTAAAGTGCAGAGCAACCAGGGGATCAGGTAGGTTAAGGTGGACTGAGAAGAGGTGCTCAGCGAAACAATCACCAAGCCTGCGCTTGGTCTCGCCAATGTACAGAAGTTGACACCTAGTACAGCGGATACAGTAGATGAGGTTGGAGGAGGTGCAAGTGAACCTCTGCCTCACCTGTAAAGACTGTCGGGGTCCTTGGATGGAGTCGAAGGGGGAGGTAAAGAGACAGGTGTTGCATTACCTGCGGTTGTAGGGGAAAGTGCTTGGGGAGGGGGTGGTTTCGGTGGGAAGGGACGAGTTGACCAGGGAATTGTGGAGGGGACAGTCTCTGCAGAAAGCAGAAAGGGATGGAGATGGGAAGATGTGGCCAGTAGTGGGATCCCGTTGGAGGTGGCGAAGGTGTTGGAGGATTATATGCTGCATGCGACGGCTGATGGGGTGGAAGGTGAGGACAAGGGAGATTCTGTACTTGTTGCGAATGGGGGGGGGGGATGGTGAGCAAGAGCAGAGCTGCGGGATATTGGGGAGACCCTAATGAGAGCGTCGTATATAATGGAAGAGGGGAACCCCCGTTTCCTAAAGTATGAGGACATCGATGATCTAGTATGGAAAACCTCATCCTGGGGGCAGATGCAGAGTAGACGGAGGAATTGGGAGTAGGGGGATAGAGTCTCTACAGGAAGCTGGGTGGAAAGAAGTGCAGTCTAGATAGCTATGGGAGTCAGTAGGTTTGTAGTAGATGTCAGTCAATATTCTGTCTCCTGTGGGAGACGGTGAGAACCAGAAACGGTAGGGAAATGTCGGAGATGGTCCAAGTGAATTTGAGTGCAGGATGGAAATTAGTCGTAAAGTTGATGATGCCAGCGAGTTCTGCATGGGTGGAGGAGCCAGCACCGATGCAGTTGTCAATGTAGCGGAGGTAGTTCGGGGATAGGGCCAGTGTACACCTGGAACAGTGATTCTTCGACATACCCTGCAAAGAGGCAGGCATAGCGGGAGCCCATGCGAGTGCCCTTAGCCACGCCTTGGATTTGGAGGAAGTGTGAGAAGTCGAAGGAAAAGTTTGTGAGGGTAAGGACCAGCTCTGCTAGGCGGAGGAGCGTATTGGTAGATGGAAATTGGCTGATTCTGCGGTCGAGGAAGAAACGGAGGGCCTTTAGACCTTCCTGGTGGGGGATGAAGGTGCAACAGAGATTACAAAAGGAATGAAAAGCCATTAAATCCACTGCCACCGTTACTATTTAAAGGCTGTTGGAGATAGTCTTGCACATTGAGCAAGCATGAGCGATCTTTAAAGATGATAATCCCAATTTGGAGTGTAGCATTATATGTAGTGACATTATAGCAAAGGTCACATTTTGCCATGCTGTTTAACCCAAATGAAAAAGAGCCTTGCATATTTCTACCGATGAATCCTTTAAGCGTCATTGATTCGCCACCTAGTAACAGTCACTTGAAAAACCCTAGCTTCAACACTGCAAACTCCAACAAGTTCAGATTTATTACCATCATCATTCAAACACCAATAAAAACCCAAGCCTCACACCTTGTGTGTCACCAATTTATCAACCAAAAATGGTAACACTTTTCGACAATATCAATTAGTAGCAGGAAAGGAATTTGTGACCACCAAGACTCCTCCACAATTCACGAAGAACATAACTCATCTGATTGCAACCTTAACTGCATATTCCTACCTAACAGTGACAACCTTTAACCCCTTTGCTAATTAAGAATCTACCTATTTCTGCCTTTAAAATATTCACAGAATCAGTCCCCGCTAGCCTTTGAGAGAAACAAATTAAAAAAATTCACAACACTGAAAAGAAAAAGCTGCATCTCATCCGAGTAACTCCTAATTCAAAAGGACACATTCTTTTCCTGTCCACCCTGTCAATGCTCTCACAACCTTCTACGATTCACGGAGAGTACCCACAAAGGGCAGAATGTGCATGTTTCTTTTATATTACAGTACAAAATGTACAAAACCATGAGAGGAATAGATCAAGTAGACAGAGTCTCTTGCCCAGAGTAGGGGAATAGAGAACCAGAGGGCATAATAGGTTTAAGATGAGGGGGGAAAGATTTAATAGGAACCCGAGGGGTAACCTTTTCATACAAATGATGGTGGGTGTATGGAAGGAGCTGCTGGAGGAGGTAGTTGAGGCAGGGACTATCACAACGTTTCAGAAACATTTAGACAGGTCCATGGATAGGACAGGTTTAGAGGGATATGGGCCAGGTAGGACTAGTGTAGATGGGATATGTTGGTTGATGTGGGCAAGTTGGGCCGAAGGACCTTTACCACGCTGTATGACTATTAATTCAAAAACATACTTGTTAATAAGACTGTATTTTATTATTTCACAGTTATATTAATGTATATTTTCATTTTGATCAACAATTATTGTTGACCCCTGAACACAATAAGAACTTTTACATTTAATCTAAATGGAAAAATCTTCTTTATGTATTTTAATTTAAAATGTTTTGTAGGAACACAATCCTTTTGTGTAACATGGTCCAGGAATAGGAATATAGAGACAGTACTCCTAACATATCAATGGAATTAAATGGAAGTGCTCCACACTCAGACTATTCATCTGCGCTTTCATCACCTTCTTGGAAATGTTCTTTGGCAGACATTCCATTACAATTTAGTGATAACAAAAGCAAGAGTTTCATTTTTAATAGTAATAAAATGATGCTATTCCCGGTTTCCTGAATATCATTATTCAGACTCCCCGCTGGCAATTACTCATTACCACAGGTTGACAAATAGTCATCTCCCTATAACCAGTGTTCAACATCTTCAGCCCCACTCTAACACCAAACTCCCCATGTCATTTTTCACCTTTAAGTTATATTTTCAGTCTCTGGGATGATATTACCATTCCCAGGTCAATCATTTATTTCACTCTTTGAGTCAAATATTATTCTCAGTTTTCAAGCTAATTGTTATGGTGTTTAGTTTAGAGACAGTGTGAAAACCTAGTTCCCGCCAAACATCAGTCAGCCATTCACACCAGTTCTATGTTATTCACTTTCTCATTCACTCCCTAAACACAGAGGCCAATTACCCAACAAACTCACTGACACGTCTTTGGGATGTGGGAGGAAATCGGAGCACCCAGAGGAAACCCATACAGTCACAGTGAGAACGTGCAAACTCCACACAGACAGTGCCCGATGTCAGGATTGAGCCCAGTGAGGCAGCAGCTCTACCAGCTGCACCACTTTACCACTTCAGCATTGAGCAGTTGCATGACAATGCTTGCATTTTTTTTTTGTTTTTATATATTCAACTTCTTTTTATTGTTTATTAATATTGTCTACTGAGTACTATGTTTACATATCTGTTGTGCTGCTGTAAGTAATGGGCATGTCCCACTTAGGCGACTGCAGGAGACTATGCAGTCGCCACACATTTGCGGGAGGTTGCTGGGGAGTCGTCTTCATGGTCTGAGGAGTTCCCACATTCTGGGAATTAGTTGCGGCCTCATTATGGTCGCCAAAATCTTTTCAACAGGTTGAAAAATTACCGGCGACTAGAATGAAGCCGCCATGGAGAGTAGCGAGAATTCTTGTGCCGTAGGTGGGTCACCAGGAGGTCCTAGTTGGTTGCCAGGAGGTCGAAGGTTCTCGTAATTTGTAGCCGGTGCTGACATTGGCTCATTGGGTAAAAAAAAAAGGTAAGCAGTAGTTCTCAGAACCAAGGATACGTTAAATGTCCGCCGAGCTTCACAGCCGTGTTTCTCTGGCTTCTTAAAAGTTGTCTCCACTCCTTCTCCCCCCCTCCCCCCCCCTCTTTTAAAAGACTTGAATTTCATTGGCTCATTGGGGGAAAAAAAACCGTAAGCAGTAGTTTTCAGAACCAAGAATAATCGACCGTTAAGTTAAATGTCTGCCGAACTTCACAGCCGTGTGTATCTCTGGCTTCTTAAAAGTTGTCTCGACTCCTTCTCCCTCCCCCCCCCACTTCTTTTAAAGGACGTATCGTACACTGTACTAGCCATCTTAATCACAGCGCCAACCTTCCTGTTCATCGCGGTGTGTGTCTGTATGACCTTGGCTTTGCACCGTGTGAATTTCAGACAGTGCTCCCCCCATTTGCCCTGCCCCCCATCGTGTGTGTATGGTGTGTGTGTGAGTGTGAGTGTGTGTGTGTGTGTGTGTGTATGTGTTCCACTCTCACAGTCGCCGTTCCAGTTGCCAGTTTTTCAGGCGACTGCCGCAACTTGGCAGACGCCTGAAAAATCGCCAGTGGGACAGGCCCATAAGGAGGAGGCTGTTCCACTGGTACAAACGTCTGCTGGCACAAGTTAACTGGCAAATCAAATTACCAGGGTTATAAATGAGAATCTGAACTAAACAACGTAGAGGAGGGTTCAGGTAAGCGAAAAATTAAAAAAGTTAGAAAACTGATAAGGAGATAACATTGCGTAAAGAAATGAACAATGATAAGAGTTTCAGGAAGGGATAGAGGATAAAAAAACAATCATGCCTACAGTTAGTCAGAGCAGGAAAAAGTGGAAATAAAAGAATCAGATTAAACCATCCATTTCTGAATGCACACAGCACTCACTCATTGGAAGAAAGGCACACCGATGACAAATATAAATAAATGGGTACAATCAAAGAAAGATGGCTGCAATGAAAAAACAAAGAACTGCAGATACTGGTTTATGCAAAAGCATACCAAGAGCTGCGGGTCAGGCAGCATCTCTGGCGGACACGGATAGGTGACGTTTCAGGTCGGGACCCTTGACTAAGGTTAAGAGTTGAATATTTCAGGACACTTCACTTTTAGAAATGGGACCATCAGAGGGTGGTCAAAAAGGCAATACTGAGAAAAGATTTTGGCTTGCAAAATCAAGAAGGGGAATCGCTTTGGGTGAAATTAAGAATAGTAACAAGAAAAAGCATTTTGGGAACTCTCCCAGACAATAGTGGTAATGTCAGGTTCAGTTTAAATCAAGAAATTAGAATCAAACATTACAATGGCTACAAAGTATCCACTGGGACTTACATAGTAGTGGCGCAATAGTGGTGGAGTGTAAAGGGTCTTGACCCGAAACGTCACCTATCCATGTTCTTCATGGATGCTGCCTGGCCTGCTGAGCTACTCCAGCTTTTGTGTCCTTTAATTTGTACGTAGCTTGGGAAAGCAAATTTGCCGTAAAAATATGGAAGACCATTTCACAGAGTGCACATGAGTGAATGGGAAAATATCAGAATTTAGTAAAGCACCAAAAAACTGATAACTAAAGGAAATGTAGACTGTGAAATTAATCTAGTGAGAAACACAAAAAGCATGTATAAGCTTTTACTTTATGAAGAAAATAGCAACAGCTGACTGGGGTCCTTTATAGGCTGAGACTGGAGAAATTATATTAGGGAATAAGGCAATGACAAAAGATGTAGAAAACATTCATTAAATAGTGAGAACAACAGGTCTGGAGACATTGAGAAGCTGAAAGAAATTAGTGTCGTTTTCCAGATTTCCACTGAACCATTCAATTCCCATAGAATGGAAGGTGGCAACTGCAACCACATTTACAGAAATGGTTAAAGAAAATGTGGAATTATAAACATGCTAGGCACATATCAATAATAAGGAAAATGTTATAATCTATTATTGATAACGACGGACTACAGGAAAAACGGCAGTTTAGGTCGAGAAATAAGGAGAGTAGATGGAAAGCTGGAAAAATATAAATTCATCTATTTTTCCAGAAGAAATAGAAAAGCTGAGTTGCTTTAAAACATCGAAAGGTTGAAAAGCATGTTTGGGAAATTAAAATGCAAGTGTGACTGGAATTTGAAAGCAACATGGTACGCAGCATAAAGATTTGAATGCAAGCATACAACGTTACTGCAGTTACTACAACATTATGTACAGTGCCCTCCATATTGTTTGGGACAAAGACCTATCATTTATTTATTTGCCTCTGTGCCTCAATTTGAGATTTGCAATAGAGAAAATAAAAAATCACACGTGGTTAAAGTGCACATTGTCAGATTTTGTTAAAGGGTATTTTTATACATTTCACCATGTGGAAATTACAGCTGCGTTTATACAAAGTCCCCTCATTTCAGGGCACCATAATGTTTGGAACACATGGCTTCACATGTGTTTGTAATTGCTCAGGTGTGTTTAAAAGCCTCCTTAATGCAGGTATAAAGAGAGCTCTCAGCACCTAGTCTTTCCATCACCTTTGGAAACTTTTATTGCTGTTTATCAGCATGAGGACCAAAGTTGTGCCAATTAATGTCAAAGGAGCCATTATGAGATGGAGAAACACGAATAAAACTGTTAGAGACATCAGTCAAACTGTAGGCTTACCAAAATCAACTGCTTGGAATATCATTAAGAAGAAAGAGAGCACTGGTGAGCTTACTAATCGAAAAGGGACTGACAGGCCAAGAAAGACCTCCACAGCTGATGACAGAAGAATTCTCTCTATAATAAATAATCCCCAAACACCTGTCCGACAAATCAGAAACACTTTTCAGGAGTCAGGTGTGGATTTGTCAATGATCACTGTCTGCAGGAGACTTCATGAACAGAAATACAGAGGTTACACTGCAAGAAACAAACCACTGGTTAGCCGCAAAAAATAGGATGGCCAGGTTACAGTTTGCCAAAAAGTACTTAAAAGAGCAACCATAGTTTGGGAAAAAGGTCTTGTGGACAGATGAGACGAAGATTAATTTATATGTGATGGCAAGAGCAAAGTATGGAGGAGAGAAGGAACTGCCCAAGATCCAAAGCATACCACCTCATGTGTGAAACACGGTGGTGGGGGTGTTATGGCCTGGGAATGTATGGCTGCTGAAGGTACTGGCTCACTTATCTTAATTGATGATACAACTGCTGATGGTAGTAGCATAATTAATTCTGATATGCATAAACACATCCAATCTGCTCAAGTTCAAACAAATCCTTCAAAACTCATTGGCCGGTGGTTCATTCTACAGCAAGACAATGATCTCAACCACACTGCTAAAGCAACAAAGGATCAATTCTTGAGTGGCCAAGTCAATTGCCTGATCTGAACCCAATTGAGCATGCCTTTTATATGCTGAAGAGAAAAGGGGACGTCCCCAAAACAAGTATAAACTAAAGATGACTGCAATACACGCCTGGCAGAGCATCACCAGAGAAGCCACCCAGCACCCAGTGCAACAAAATACTAAATATGACTACTTTCATTTACATGACATTGCTGTGTCTAAACATTATGGGCCCTGACGTGGGGGGGACTACTCGGTGAAACTAAAATGTATAAAAATTGCCTTTATTAAAATCTGACAATTTGCACTTTAACCACGTGATTTAAAAAAAATTACAAATCTCAAATTGAGGAGTACTGAGAAATAAACAAATGAGGGGTCTTTGTACCAAACATTATGGAGGGCACCATACATGAGCGATCTCCCAATGCAAGGAAGGATACACTTAAAGATGGAGGAAGAGCTAGATTAATTCCTGGGATGGGTGGTTTTACTTATAAGGAGAGGCTTGATCCTACTTACTCATTCGCCTCATCAACCATCATTCTAAAATTGTGCATTCAATGGGTTATTTCTCTCCATCACATTTTTTGATTACCTCCCATCTCCAGGATTATAATATTTTCTCCATCTTTGTTTGTTATTTTAGACCCATTAAAACGTATGGAACACTTTGCCCGTTCAATTTATGGTGGCAAAAATAAATCCCAATTTTCAGAGAAACAACGAACTGTAGATGCTCGATAATATGTGTCCCATTTTTGGAAGCAGGTTACAACTCATATTTTTTTTTCATCCTGATACATAATAAAAACCCAGCAAGAATGTCTCTCCAATACTCGTATTTTTTTTTAGCAAATGCCCCTGTAACCCTTTTACCAATTAAATCTGTGTCCTCCAGTGACTTACATAATTGCTAAGAGAAATAGGTCAGAGCTGTTGATCTAGCCCATGCCTCACATTATTTTACACACTTTAACCTAATTTTAAACCCACAGAACACGTACAGCTTAGAAACATCACCCTCCAGTCTTGGCGACACCTCCACTGTTATCAGACACCTCCTGCGGCGTGTTGACCACCCAAGTGCACACAATGCTCATTATTACTCAGTTCGGACACATTATCGCTCACTCCTCGGCCAGATCGGTTATTACTCGCGGTGTTGTTTACTCGCTGCCCAGTGAAAACAAACACTGGCCTTTCTCTGCCCGCAGGACTGGCACTGTCTCCTTCCCTCCTGGGACCCGCGGCTCTGCTGCCGACCCCCTCGGCCCGGCCCGGCCCAGCCATCTCCCCTGGTCCGGGATACAAAATGGAGGGCCGGTCGGTCGGCCTCCCTCCCGCCCGCCTGCGCCGGGAACAACAGACCCGCTCCCTGGGCCTCAGGCCCGAGGCCGCCGCCGCCGCCGCCACTCACGCACTTGGTAAAGGCCCGGGCCCCGCTCACCCACCTCAGTCCGGCCGGGCCGCGCTCTCTCCGCTTCACCACAGACCCCGCCACTCATGTGATCATCGTCTCCGCAACTGCTTCACCGCCAACTCGCTCCGAGTCCAAGACCGAGAACAAATCCGAGTCCGCCGCCCGAATCGCCTGAGAAAGTCGCTCTCTCACTGCGGAAGCGCCGGGCCCGAGCCTCACGTCCACATGTCGCTGGGGGAGGGGCAGCGGCGGCTCTTCCCACCCGCGCGGTGGCGCTACCGTCCTCCACAATGCTCCTCCCACCCGCGCGGTGGCGCTGTAGCCCTCCACAATGCTCCTCCCACCCGCGCGGTGGCGCTGCAGCCCTCCACAATGGTCCTCCCACCCGCGCCGTGGCGCTGCAGCCCTCCGCAATGCTCCTCCCACCCGCGCGGTGGCGCTACCGTCCTCCACAATGCTCCTCCCACCCGCGCGGTGGCGCTGTAGCCCTCCACAATGCTCCTCCCACCCGCGCGGTGGCGCTACCGTCCTCCAGTGGCGCTGCCGTCAGCCTGTGATCCCCTCCACAGCCTGCAGTGCCGGACCGACCTCCGGGTGGCGCTGCCGTCGCCCTGTCGGACTTTCCCGCCTGTAGTTTGTGAGCGGCCGCAGGGTGGCGCATGGGGAGCACAACGCAGGCAATGCGGGCACCAAATGCTCTAGAGGATAAGGGGAGGTGCAACGAGATGTGGGTGTGTTTGTACATCAGCCACTTAGCATGCAGGTCCTGCAGGCAGTGAAGAAAGCTAATGGCCTGTTGGTCTTCATTGTAAGAGGATTTGAATATAGGAGCAAGGAGATCCCACTGCAGTTTTACAGTGAGACCACATCTGGAGTATTGTGTGAAGTTTTGGTTTCCAAATTTGAGGAAGGTCATCCTTGCTATTGAGGGAGTGCAGCGCAAGTTCATGAGGTTAATCCCCGGGATGTCAGGACAGTCATATGTTGACGGAATGGAGCGGTTGGGCTTGTTTACGCGGGAATTTAGAGGGTTGAGAGGGGATCTTAATGAATCATATAAGATTATTAAAATTCTGGTGGCCGATTGGGAAAGGGGGAGATGCAGCGAGACCTGGGTGTCATGGTACACCAGTCATTGAAGGTAGGCATGCAGGTGCAGCAGGCAGTAAAGAAAGCGAATGGTATGTTAGCTTTCATTGCAAAAGGATTTGAGTATAGGAGCAGGGAGGTTCTACTGCAGTTGTACATGGTTTGGTGAGACCACACCTGGAGTATTGCGTACAGTTTTGGTCTCCAAATCTGAGGAAGGACATTATTGCCATAGAGGGAGTACAGAGAAGATTCACCAGACTGATTCCTGGGATGTCAGGACTATCTTATGAAGAAAGACTGGATAGACTTGGTTTATACTCTCTAGAATTTAGGAGATTGAGAGGAGATCTTATAGAAACTTACAAAATTCTTAAGGGGTTGGACAGGCTAGATGCAGGAAGATTGTTCCCGATGTTGGGGAAGTCCAGGACAAGGGGTCACAGTTTAAGGATAAGGGGGAAATCCTTTAAAACTGAGATGAGAAGAACTTTTTTTCACACAGAGAGTGGTGAATCTCTGGAACTCTCTGCCACAGAGGGTAGTTGAGGCCAGTTCATTGGCTATATTTAAGAGGGAGTTAGATGTGGCCCTTGTGGCTAAGGGGATCAGGGGGTATGGAGAGAAGGCAGGTACGGGATACTGAGTTGGATGATCAGCCACGATCATATTGAATGGCGGTGCAGGCTCGAAGGGCCGAATGGCCTACTCCTGCACCTAATTTCTATGTTTCTATGTTTCTATTAAGGGATTGGACACGCTAGAGGCATGAAACATGTTCCTGTTTCTGGAATCCAGACCAGGGGTCACAGTTTATGAATTAGGGGTAGGCCATTTAGAACGGAGATGAGGAAAACTTTTTTCACCCAGAGAGTTGTGGATCTGTGGAATTCACTGCCTCAGAGGGAGGCCGATTCACTGGATGTATTCAAGAGAGAGGTAGATTTAGGTCTTAGGGCTAAAGGAATCGAGATGTGGGGAAAAAGCAGAAACGGGGTAGTGATTTTAGATGAACTGCAATGATCATATTGAATGGCGGTGCTGGCTCGAAGGGCCGAATAGCATACTCCTGCACCAATTTTTCTATGTTTTCTATAGGCTGGACGTAGGAAAGTAGGCATGATTGCAATTGAATCTTTAGAAAACCATTGATATTAGGATTACAACGCAAGAGGACACAAATCATCATCAGTGGTTAGGTTGGAGCTTTCAATACATTCCTCAATATTCAGTATGTTACAATTCACCCTCTGGCCCCCAATTGGATTTCCTATTTGAACATTTGAAAGAAATCTAGTCATATCGATTCGGCAACTGGTGGAGGCAGCATTACATTACTTGCTTCATTAAGCTTGTCATGTTGTTGAAAATAGCACTTTGAATACATCAAACCATTCCAAAGTGCTGCCTTTATGTATCCCTGTTAATTTTTTTAATTTACTCAAATCAAGTTAGACGTCACTGTTAATCGTTTCCTCGTAATGTTTACTCGTGCAATTAACAAATGCTGGTGTACAAGTGAAAGCTTCCCTTCACTTTGGACAGTGTCGTGTTTAATGCCCATTGTTTAAAACAAGCACTTCCAACAGTGCAGCCTTCCTTCTACATAGTGTGGTCTTAAAATGACAAATTAAACATTTTAATAATCTAAATGTTGGGAATCGCTGCTGCACAATTTACACAAGCATTTCCTTCAATGGAAATATTGATTTTTTTAAACAATGGTACACTAAAAATGTAATCTTTATTTTAAAATTTGTGTGATCGTTATATTTTTGTAAGAAAGTCGAGGATAACACAAAAAGTATAGCAAATCAATGTGCAGACAATCAAAAATCACAGTTACTGTAATTGCCACCTTAGGGATGATAGAACAGTTTATTAAAAGTAAAATTCATTGATTTAATTATATTTGGTTTATTACTGTCCCAGGTATCAGCATACAATGGAAAGTTTTGATTGTGTGCAAGACAGTCATATTATATGATACATTAATAAAATCAAGCTACACACAGGTATAACAAGCAGTGTAAAGAGAAAATTACTGGGGTGCAGAATATAATAGTACAGCATAATAGCATTACAATTATTGAGAAAAATTGCAAGGTCCACAAGAGGTAAATGGAAAATTGGGATTACACCCTTGCTTATGGAAGGACTGTTTAGCAGTCTGATAGCAGTAGGGAAGAAGCTGTTCCTGAATTTGGCGGTACAGGTATAAGCTTTTAAGGTTTTGGTCTTCTGTTCGATGGGGGAGAGGAGAAAAGGGAAAGACAGAAGTGAAATTGGTCCTTGATTATGTTGGTAGCTTTCCCGATGTAGCATGAAGTGCTGATGGAGTCGATGAGGGGCTGGGGGGGCAGGGAGACTGATTTGAGAGATGGATTGGTCTACATTTACAACTCTCTGTGTTTTCTTGCAGTCTTGTTAGTTTAGCTCAGAGATACAGCGCGGAAACAGGCCCTATGGCCCACCGAGTCCATGCCGACCAGCGACCCCCACACACCAACTCAAACCTACACATACAAGGGACAATTTACAATTATAGAATGCCAATTAATCTACAAACCTTTGTGTCTTTAGAGTGTAGGAGGAAACCAGAGATCCCAGGGAAAACCCACGCAGGTCGCGGCGAGAATGTACAAATTCCGTACAGACAAGCACTCGTAGGATCGAACCTGGTTCTCTGTCGATGTAACACAGCAACACTACCACTGCACCACCATATCGCCTTGGTCAGATTTATTGCCCAATCAAGCTGTGATGCATGCTGATAGGATGCTTTCTAGGTGCATCTGTAGAAGGATTCATTGGAGATATGCCAAACTTCCTTGGTCGTCTGAGAAAGTAGAGGCATTGGAGTACTTTCAGTATGGCTGGTCCAAGGCAAATTATTGATGATACTCACGCCTAGGAACTTGGAGCTCTCGAATATTTCTATCACAATCATTTGTCATCGGAAAACTGTGAACAGAGGTTGTAGTTGATTTGATTGCCGACTATTCTAAGTATTATAGATAGGAAAGGTTTAGAAGAATATGGGCTAAATAGGTACAATATGGACCTACTTGGGTTTTCTCTGAGGTCTGGTTTCCTCTCACCATCCAAAGACATACAGGTTTGTAGGTTAATTGTCTTGGTATAATTGTAAATTGTCCATAGAATGTGTAGGATAGCGTTAGTGTGCGGGGATCGCTGGTGGACGAGGACTCAGTGGGCTAAAGGGCCTGTTTCCACGCTGTATTTCTAAATAGGGCAGCACGATAGCACAGCGATAGAGTTGCTGCCTTACAGCGCTAGACATCCAGGTCCTATCCCGACTACTGGTGCCAAAGACTTGTAAGTTTGTAGGTTAATTGGCTTCTGTAAATTGCTCCTAGTGTGTAGGATGCAAAAGTGGGGTAACATTGAACTAGTGCAGGGGTGACCGATAGTCAGCATGGACTCAGTGGGCTGAAAGGCCTATTTGCTCTGTGTAAAGGGCCTGTCCCACTTTCACGACCTAATTCACAACTTTTTTTACTTGTGGACATTTTTCATCAAGCTGGAAAAACTCCGCAACCTACTTGGTGCCACGAGTACCTACAACTAGCATCACGACCTTCTACGACCTCGTGACGACCATGCTGCGAGTGTGAGTCAACGGCAAACTCGGCAGAGGTCGTGAATTAGGTCGTGAAAGTGGGACAAGCCCTTAACTCTAAACTAAGATAATGTTTAATCTTGAGGAAATGCCTAAGAAGCAGATGTGACTCAAACAGCCAACTACAAAAGAACACAAAGTGCTGGAATAACTGAACGAGTCAGGCAGATTCTCTGAAGAACATGGAAAGGTGACTTTTTGGGTTGGGCCCTTCTTCAGACTGATTGTAAGGGAGGGGGAGAATAAAGCTGGGAGAGAGGAGAGGCAGGACAAAGCATGGTAGGTGATAGGGGATAAGGGGAGGGGGGGGTTTTGATAGGTAAAAGTTTTTGGGGAAAAGGCCAGAGACTAAAACAGAAGGTGTAAGAGAGAAGGATTGAAGAGTTGCAAATTGTGAAACAGGAGGAAGGAAAGTAGAAGTGGGCAGGGAAGGGGAGAAATGGGTGCAAGTCAGAATCAGAATCACACTTTATTCGCCAAATATATTTTGCAACAAACGAGGAATTTCATTGGCCAGGTCAGTCATACAATTAAAAGCAACAGATTACTCAAAAAACCACACTTTAACGAACATCCACCACAGTGACTCCTACACATTCCTCACAGTGATGAAAGGTGAAATAAAGTTCAAGTCTCTTCTGTTCTTCCTCGGTCGTGGTCCTCGAGCCTCCGTTGACGGGACGATCTTGACTCCAGTAGCCGGCGGCGTTCGGGCCCTCTGCGTCGAGGCGATCAGCTCCCGCGTCGGGGGGATGTCAGCTCCCCCACGCCAAGCGATCGAACCTCGGGTCGGGGCTGGTTGGAGCTCCCGACTAGCCTCACCTGACGCACGAGTCTTTGGTGTTGGTTCTGCGGTGGTTGCGGTGGGAGCGATCCCAGGTAAGGGATCAGCTCCAATCTTAAGTCCGCGCCCCGCGGTGGGGCTCACGACAGTCCGAGGAGGTTTCCAGCTCCATCGATGAAAGGCCGCAGAGCGCTCGGAGAATGTGATCCGAAAATTGATCACATCTCCAGGAAGGTAAGAGCTTGAAAAAAAGTTTCCCCCGATCCCCTCCTCCCCCCCCCCCCCCCACATAAAACAAACTGAAGAACATTAAAACAAACTTTTAACGCAATAAAAAAAAACAAAAAAGAAAGAAAATACGAAGAGAGTGCCGTCAGGGCAGCCATCTCCCCAGCGCCCCCTGGTGGGGCAGGGGAGGTGGGGAGTCCAAGTGAGGAAGTGCGGATATGGAGACGGGGTATTGTTAGAGGCCGCCTAAGACTGGAGAATTCAATGTTCATAGGTTTGGGTTGTCGGCTACCCTGTGATGAGCTACAACCTTGTGATTCATTTAAATTACCGCCAGATGGCGTCAAACATCAGCAGAATGCAAAGAATCCCCGAGGAAAGCTGACAGTAACAAAACCAAGACTTCCACAGACTTGTCCTCCCATAAAGACTCCTGCTAATGTGCTGCTGCATGCTGGGCCTCTGCTGAAGCTGCTGATTTTGTTGAAAGAAACTCAGTTAAAAAAAAGGGTCAGAATGTCTGATCTACAAACGGGCAGTTTCCTTCCCCCAGCAGTAGTCTCAGGATGTGGTGTAGCTACAATTCGTGTTGAATTCATTACCACAGACGTCTGTGGAGGTCAAGTCAATGATATTTTTGTGGCAGAGATAGGTAGATTCTTGATTAGTACACATGTCAGGGGTTACAGGGAGAAGGCAGGAGAATGAGGTTAAGAGGGAGAGAGAGCAATAATTGGATGGTGGTGTAGACTTGATGTGCCGAATGACCTAATTCTGCCCCTATCATTTATGAACTTAGATGTGTGGGGCCTTGGAAGTACAGTCATAGAGGCATACAGCATGGAAACAGGCCCAACTGGTCCAAGTTCCCGTCTAACTTAATCTGATTTTCACAATGGACAAAGTCTGTAAACACGGAAGCCATTTGTTACCCGGGGATGGCCGGTATATTTGTCCCTGCAATCCGTCGTAATGGTTGAACGCTGTGGCCCATTGCACAAAAAGTGTATTTGATCTGGTGATGCATCATGAGACTCAGCATTCACTCTGCTAACCTACTGTCCAGACTATGTGTGGACCCTGGCAGTCTGTTGTACAGTCTACTATGCTGCCTCCCCACTCTAATGGCCTGGTGCAATGTCGAGGGACTTTACTGGAACTCAGGAAGCCACTTTGAAGAGGACCAATCTGGAACAAGCTGGGAGCCTTGGATACCATGACCGAGACCAGATGACGTTATGTCCACTTTAACCCAAACCAAAGAAGTCCTTAGTCTGAAGAAGGGTCTCAATAGACAGTTACTCCAGCATTTTGTGTCTACCAGAGAAGTCCTTATCTTAAATAGACACAAAAAGCTGGAGTAGCTCAGCGGGACAGGCAGCATCTCTGGAGAGAAGAAATGGGTGATGTTTCGGATCGAGACCCTTCTTCAGACTATTTTGGGAAAAGGTAAACCAGATATATTTTAGCGGAGTTGAGGCCGTGAGTTGATTCAATGAACTTTATTACAAACGGTAAAACAATGAATGATGTGAGTCTGTAAGACAGCTAAATAAACGAATGAATGAAATCGACAGAAAGCGCGCGAAACCGGCTCCCCGCGCCCACATGACTTGAGTAGCCAATCCGAGGGTTTGACTACCCCAAGGCACCAGCCCCCCCCCCCCCCCCCCCCCCCCCCCCCGAGGTACGGAACCCCGAGGTACGGAGAGCAGGGACCCAGACACAACGACCAGAACGCATGGTCAGCGGAGGCGGGGCGAGCGTAACAATTGGGACAGATGAACAAGGCCAGGAGACCGCAAGGGGGCAGACGTGACAAGGGGAACTGGTCGAACAGGACCAGGAAACTGCAATGGGGTGGAAAGAATGGGGATGTCTGTGTTGGGGGAAACAGGCACAACCGGGACGGCTGGATCGGCCGGCAGCCGACCTCTACGTCGGGGTAGTGCGACCACCACCTGGCTGTCCACGTCAACATGGGCGGGCTTGAGATGACCGATGGAGACGAACTCCTCCCGGCCACCGACGTCCACGGTGAAGGTGGCGACACCGGACCGCAGCACCCGGAACGGCCCCTCGTAGACCCGCTGCAAGGGGGATCGGTGGGGTCCCTGCGAACAAAAACATAGGCACAATTCTGTAGAACCGATGGCACATGCACCGCAAACCGTATTGTGAAGTAAGAACGGGAGCTAACCCGCTCACCTGCTCCCGGATGCTCGCCAGCTACGCCCCGCTACCCTGAAAGGTCGAGGCCATTCGACAGTTTCCCCGCCCGCGCACGGTAAAGGGATTGCAGGAGTTGTCAACATGGTGAATGTTTATCACCGTTTCGTGCCGGCAGCTGCCAACATCATGTACCCGCTGTTCCAGTGCCTCGCGGGCAAACCGCAGGAGGTCGAATGGTCCTCGAAGGCAGACGCGGCATTCGAGGGTGCTAAGGCGGCCCTGGCCAACGCAACCATGTTGCTCCACCCGCAGGCCTCAGCCCCAACGGCTCTCACTGTGGACGGATGTAAGCGGGGCCATGAACACTGGGCCCCGCTTACCAGCACGGGTATCATGTCTGGTCGGCGGGAGGATACTGAATAAATCCCCGGAGTCGAGGAGGAAGCGTGACTTGAGTAGCCAATCCGAGGGTTTGACTACCCCAAGGCACCAGCGGGTGCCGCTACAATATAGACGATGATGTAGAGAAATAAAGAACAATGAATGACAAATATGCAAAACAGTAACGATGTTAAAGTAAACAGGCCATGGCTCCAGGGTGACCAAGGCTGGGAGCTGAACATCCAAGGATATTCAATATTCAGGGGGGATAGACAGAAAGGAAAAGGAGGTGGGGTAGCGTTACTGATTAGAGAGGGGATTAATGCAATGGAAAGGAAGGACATTAGTTTGGAGGATGTGGAATCGGTATGGGTAGAGCTGCGAAACACTAAGGGGAAGAAAACGCTGGTGGGTGTTGTGTACAGGCCACCTAACAGTAGTAGTGAAGTTGGAGATGGTATCAAACAGGAAATTAGAAATGCGTGCGACAAAGGCAAAACGGTTATAATGGGTGACTTTAATCTACATATAGATTGGGTGAATCAAATTGGCAGGGGTGCTGAGGAAGAGGATTTCTTGGAATGTATGCGGGATAGTTATCTAAATCAACATGTAGAGGAACCAACGAGAGAGCAGGCTATTTTAGACTGGGTATTGAGTAATGAGGAAGGGTTAGTTAGCAATCTTGTTGTACGTGCCCCCTTGGGCAAGAGTGACCATAATATGGTTGAGTTCTTCATTAGGATAGAGAGTGACATTGTTAATTCAGAAACAATGGTTCTGAACTTAAAGAAAGGTAACTTTGAGGGTATGAGACGTGAATTGGCCAAGATTGACTGGCAATTAATTCTAAAAGGGTTGACGGTGGATATGCAATGGAAGACATTTAAAGACTGCATGGATGAACTACAAAAATTGTTCATCCTAGTTTGGCAAAAGAATAAATCAGGGAAGGTAGTACATCCATGGATAACAAGGGAAATCAGGGATAGTATCAAAGCGAAGGATGATGCGTACAAATTAGCCAGAAAAAGCAGCATACTGGAGGACTGGGAGAAATTCAAAGACCAGCAGAGGAGGACAAAGGGCTTAATTTGGAAAGGAAAAATAGAATATGAAAGAAAACTGGCAGGGAACATAAAAACTGACTGCAAAGGTTTTTATAGATATGTGAAAAGAAAGAGATTAGTTAAAACAAATGTAGGTCCCTTGCAGTCAGAAACAGGGGAGTTGATCATGGGGAACAAGGATATGGCGGACCAATTGAATAACTACTTTGGTTCCGTCTTCACTAAGGAAGACATAAATAATTTGCCGGAAATAGCAGGGGACCGCGGGTCAAAGGAGTTGGAGGAATTGAGTGAAATCCAGGTTAGCCAGGAAGTGGTGTTGGGTAAATTGAATGGATTAAAGGCCGATAAATCCCCAGGGCCAGATAGGCTGCATCCCAGAGTACTTAAGGAAGTAGCTCCAGAAATAGTGGATGCATTAGTAATAATCTTTCAAAACTCTTTAGATTCTGGAGTAGTTCCTGAAGATTGGCGGGTAGCAAACGTAACCCCACTTTTTAAGAAGGGAGGGAGAGAGAAAATGGGGATTTACAGACCAGTTAGTCTAACATTGGTAGTGGGGAAACTGCTAGAGTCAGTTATTAAAGATGGGATAGCAGCACATTTGGAAAGTGGTGAAATCATTGGACAAAGTCAGCATGGATTTCCGAAAGGTAAATCATGTCTGACGAATCTTATAGAATTTTTCGAGGATGTAACTAGTAGCGTGGATAGGGGAGAACCAGTGGATGTGGTGTATCTGGACTTCCAGAAGGCTTTCGACAAGGTCCCACATAAGAAATTAGTATACAAACTTAAAGCACAAGGCATTGGGGGTTCAGTATTGATGTGGATAGAGAACTGGCTGGCAAACAGGAAGCAAAGAGTGGGAGTAAACGGGTCCTTTTCACAATGGCAGGCAGTGACTAGTGGGGTACCCCAAGGCTCAGTACTGGGACCCCAGCTATTTACAATATATATTAATGATCTGGATGAGGGAATTGAAGGCAATATCTCCAAGTTTGCGGATGACACTAAGCTGGGGGGCAGTGTTAGCTGTGAGGAGGATGCTAGGAGACTGCAGGGTGACTTGGATAGGCTGGGTGAGTGGGCAAATGTTTGGCAGATGCAGTATAATGTGGATAAATGTGAGGTTATCCATTTTGGTGGCAAAAATAGGAAAGCAGACTATTATCTAAATGGTGGCCGATTGGGAAAGGGGGAGATGCAGCGAGACCTGGGTGTCATGGTACACCAGTCATTGAAGGTAGGCATGCAGGTGCAGCAGGCAGTAAAGAAAGCGAATGGTATGTTAGCTTTCATTGCAAAAGGATTTGAGTATAGGACCAGAGAGGTTCTACTGCAGTTGTACAGGGTCTTGGTGAGACCACACCTGGAGTATTGCGTACAGTTTTGGTCTCTAAATCTGAGGAAGGACATTATTGCCATAGAGGGAGTGCAGAGACGGTTCACCAGACTGATTCCTGAGATGTCAGGACTGTCTTATGAAGAAAGACTGGATAGACTTGGTTTATACTCTCTAGAATTTAGAAGATTGAGAGGGGATCTTATAGAAACTTACAAAATTCTTAAGGGGTTGGACAGGCTGGATGCAGGAAGATTGTTCCCGATGTTGGGGAAGTCCAGGACAAGGGGTCACAGCGTAAGGATAAGGGGGAAATCCTTTAAAACCGAGATGAGAAGAACTTTTTTTCACACAGAGAGTGGTGAATCTCTGGAACTCTCTGCCACAGAGGGTAGTTGAGGCCAGTTCATTGGCTATATTTAAGAGGGAGTTAGATGTGGCCCTTGTGGCTAAGGGGATCAGGGGGTATGGAGAGAAGGCAGGTACGGGATACTGAGTTGGATGATCAGCCATGATCATATTGAATGGCGTGCAGGCTCGAAGGGCCGAATGGCCTACTCCTGCACCTAATTTCTATGTTTCTATGTTTCTATGTTAGAAGGTAGACAAACATGCTGGAGAAACGCAGCAGGTGAGACAGCTGAAACATCGCCTATTTCCTTTGCTCCATAGATGCTGCCTCATCCACTGAGCTTCTCCAGCATTTTTGTCAACCTTCGACTTTCCAGCATCTGCAGTTCCTTCTTAAACAGGCCATTGTTAGATGTTTGTTGGCTGAAAATGAGATGCTGGTGCGACTTGGGTGGGGGAGGGATAGAGAGAGAGGGAATGCCGGGGTTACTTGAAGTTAGAGAAATGAAATTTCATACCACTAGGCTGTAAGCTGCACAAACGAAGAGCTTTAAGACTCAACCTCAAGCTAAGAACCTAGAACATCACACGAACAGGGTCTTTGGCCATAGGTATCTGTGCTGAGCTTGATGGATACTTAAACTAATCCGTTCTGCCTGCACATGATCCATATCACTCTATTCCCCGTTTATTTATGTGCTTATCCAAAAGTCTCAAACGGCCCTATCATATATGCCTCTACTACCACCCCTGGCAACACGTTCAAGGCCACTACCACTCTTGGTTGTTAAACACCTTCCAGTCATAGAGTCATAGAGTCATACAACGTGGAAACAGGCTCTTCGGCCCAACTTGCCCACACCAACCAACATGTCACATTTATACTAGTCCCACCTGCCAGCATTTGGCCTTATCCCTCTAAACCTGTCCTATCCATGTCCCTGTCTAATTGGGGTGGGAGATTGCAACCTTCACGTGGTCCATCCTGTTTCGACTAATGCAATCAACCGGACGTGCACAAACAGAAGATCAAATAGAACAAGTTGTCTTACAACTTTAGGCTGTACACGCAAGAAGAAGAAGACCTGTCTAATTGTTTCGTAAACATTGCGATAGTCACTGCCTCAACTACTTCTTCTGACAGCTTGTTCTATACACTCACCACCCTTTGTGTGAAAAAGTTACCCCTAATGGGCCTGTCCCACAGGCGATTTTTCAGCGGACTGCCGGCGACTCAAGTTGCTGGCAGTCACCTGAAAAAGCGGCAACTGGAACGGCGTCTGTAGGAGTGGAACACACACACACATCGCTTCTTTCACCAGCCCTTGTGAATTTTTTAGACAGCACTCCCCACGCTTGCCCTATCTAAATGATTCACTCGGTGCAAAGCCAAGGTGATACAGACACACACACCGCACAGGAAGGTTGGCGCTGTAATTAAGATGGCTAAAGCACAGTGTACGTTAAGTCCTTTAAAAGAGGGAGGGAGAGGGTTAGAGAAGGCGGGAGAAGGAGGGAGAAGGAGTGGAGACAACTCTTAAGAAGCCAGAGATACACGGCTGTGAAACTCGGCAGACATTAACATTACCGGTCGGTTATCCTTGGTTCTAAAAACTACTGCTTACCTTTTTTTTCCCAATGAGCCAATGAAATTCACCGGTCAGCACCGGCTACAACCTACGAGAACCTACGAGACCTTCGACCTCCTGGCGACCCATTAGGACCTCCTGGCGACCCACCTACGGCTCGAGAATTCTCGCTACCCTCCATGGCGGCTTCATTCTAGTTGCCACTAATTTTTCAACATGTTGAAAAATTCACGGCGACCATAATGAGGCTGCGACTAGTTCCCAGAATGCGGGAACTCCTCACGACCATGAAGGCAACTCCCCGGCAACCACCCGCGAACATGTGGCGACCGCATAGTCTCCTGCAGTCGCCTAAAAAGTCGCCTAAGTAGGACAGGCCCCTAAGATTCCTATTAAATCTTTTCACATTCACCTTAAATTATAAACTTTCCTGACACATCTCATTTAAATTTCCCCCACTCCTCTCCTCAAAGCCATGCCCTTTATGAGTTTGAGCACGAGTTCATTTTATAAAGATAGGCTCTCTTAAATTTCACAGGATTAACATTCGTTAACATGAAACTGGTTGTTTCCTTAACTTGCATCGTGATGGTGAGAGCATTTCAAACAAACAGTAACGTTCTGCGGAGAATGGAACTGGAGATGCTGATTTACACTGAAGACAGACACAAAATGCTGGAGTAGCTCAGTGGGTCAGGCAGCATCTCTGGAGAAATATAATAGGCGATGTTTCAGGGTGGAGACCCTTCCTCAGACAGAGAGTCAGGGGAGAGGGAAATTGTTCTGCACAGCTAAGTGATTCTGTGTGGATTACAAATTACAAAATAGTTTAATTGATTTACTGATATTGTAAATTTTTTGTTGAACTACTTATCAGCTGTTATCACCTAAGGCAGAGGTAGAGTTGCTGCCTTACAGCGCTTGCAGCACCGGAGACCCGGGATCGATCCCGACTATGGGTGCTGTCTGTAAGGAGTTTGCACTTTCTCCCTGTGACCTGCATGGATTTTCTCAGAGATCTTCAGTTTTCTCCCACACTCCAAAGACTTACGGGTTTGTAGGTTAATGGGCTTGGTGTAAGTAGAAATTGCCCCCAGTGTGTGCAGGATAGTGTTAATGTGCAGGGATCGCTGGTCAGTGCTGACTCAGTGGGCCGAAGGGCCTGTTTCCGCGCTGTATCTCCAAACTAAACTAAACTAAAACCTCAAATTCAAAGCTTTCGGAAAGCATCAATTAAGTGTCATTTGTTTCTAAATATGTTTCCTAAGTATCAGATGTGTTTCTGAAATTATAGTGCAGTAATCATACGGTTTAACGGCAAAATTCAACCAGAATCTCTAGGCTACTGTATTTGCTGCTCTCTTCCCAGACTGGTGAGTGATTGTGCTGTGGCCATGATGACAGATGAATATCCCCTTTCAAATGTAAGATACCAATCCTATTATTAGAATCTACTCCTAAATGTGCAGTGTCCTTCAGCCAAACATTTGTCCTTAGAAAACATTTAATTTTTGGTTTAGTTTTATGGTGTCTGCATATTTTTGGAGTTCCTGAGAGCTCCGAATGTATCTTCCTTATTAAGCCAACATGCAGAACCTACACCAATGCTACTCTGAAGCTTGGTTTACATTAGCTCAACATGTCTTTTTTTTCCAACCATATGCACATAAACAGCAGAGACTGTTTCTAAATGTCTTCAGTGTCCAGGTCCACCACCAATTTTCCGGTACCTTGGTTCCAGAGCCTTTCTGGATTCTCCGTTTTGCCGGATCTAGAGAGGGCGCAAAGTTGGCCACAGAAGGATCTGCTGGCTTTGCAGGCTAGAGTTCCAGAGGGCCACAGAGGGCAGATTCAACCCCCTTATCGGCACGGAAGTCCGCACATTTTTGGGGCGACTTCCAGAGGGGACATCAAATGTGCTCCCATAACTTTGTCTGGATTAAAGGAGGTGCCAGACCACCAGTTGACTGAAAATTGGTGGTGGACATGTATTAATTTATCTTATCTCTGTTTATTTAAATGGGAAGGTTAGTATTAATATTGCAAGCTGCTCTGAGATGTGGGTATAGTGACAGGATTCCAAGTCCAATATACGATAGGAAGGCCGTTGACTAGTCCCCATGATGCCTTCATACATCAATGCTCCTCTCCCCGACTTTTACCTCCCAAACTGCAAAACCTCCCACTTGTCTGGATTAAACTCCATCTGCCATTTCTCTGCCCATATTTCCAACTGCTCCGTATCCTGCAACAACAACAAAAAGTATTTGGAGAGTTAAAAAAAACAATCACAAAACAATTTTAAGAGACTTTAGTAAGACAATGACATTTTAAGGTTGGCAAAATGGCATGTCATCAGCAAATGAGAATCAAGTATATTTGAGGACTTTCCTGGAAATAACCACTTCCGTCAGTTTCTGCAGCCCTAATGATGTGTATCAGCTGATGTTGCATGATTTTATTAGGTGCTGACTAGATTGTTGCAAAGACAACTGAACAGCTGATGGCACAGCTTTAGACTTTTAGAGATAAACCGCGGAAACAGGCCATTTGGCCCACTGTGCCTGCGCTGACCGGTGTTCGCCCCGTACACCAGCACTATCCTACACACTAGTGACAATTTACAATCTTACTTAAGACAATTGACCCACAAACCTGCATGTCTTTGGAGTGTGGGAGGAAACCGGAGCACCCGGAGAAAATCCATGTGGTCACAGCGAGAACGTGAAAACTCCGTACAGACTACATACAGATGGCACCCTTGGTCAGGACCGAACCCTGGTCTCTAGAGCTGTAAGGCAACTGCTCTACCGCTGTGCCCAGCTATTTGCAGTTTGCACTAACGTAAGAGTTGCAGGGAGATAGAGCACAGAAACCTATGCCCTTCAATCCATCGAGTCTATAGATAGAAACATAGAAATTAGGTGCAGGAGTAGGCCATTCGGCCCTTCGAGCCTGCACCGCCATTTAATATGATCATGGCTGATCATCCAACTCAGTATCCCGTACCTGCCTTCTCTCCATACCCTCTGATCCCCTTGGCCACAAGGGCCGCATCTAACTCCCTCTTAAATATAGCCAATGAACTGGCCTCAACTACCCTCTGTGGCAGAGAGTTCCAG
Organism: Leucoraja erinaceus; assembly: GCF_028641065.1. NCBI lineage: Eukaryota > Metazoa > Chordata > Chondrichthyes > Rajiformes > Rajidae > Leucoraja > Leucoraja erinaceus. The sequence continues at coordinate 26,481,295 of NC_073395.1, read as the reverse complement.
AGATTCACCACTCTCTGTGTGAAAAAAGTTCTCCTCATCTCGGTTTTAAAGGATTTCCCCCTTATCCTTAAGCTGTGACCCCTTGTCCTGGACTTCCCCAACATCGGGAACAATCTTCCTGCATCTAGCCTGTCCAACCCCTTAAGAATTTTGTAAGTTTCTATAAGATCCCCTCTCAATCTCCTAAATTCTAGAGAGTATAAACCAAGTCTATCCAGTCTTTCTTCATAAGACAGTCCTGACATCCCAGGAATCAGTCCGGTGAACCTTCTCTGCACTCCCTCTATGGCAATAATGTCCTTCCTCAGATTTTTTTAGACCAAAACTGCACGCAATACTCCAGGTGTGGTCTCACCAAGACCCTATGCCAACCATTAACCCCCCCCCCCCCCTATTTACTAATTCTACATGAATCCCATTTTAATTCTGACCACTTTCACATCAACTCCCCCCCCCTGTCTACACGTTCACAGGGAGACGGTGCAAACTCCACACAGAGCTCAGCAGGGGTCAGGATTGAACCTGTGTCTCTGGCACTGCTTTAACGGATGCGCCATTGTGCTGGCCTTAAAACATAAGCTGGAAAAAGTGTCAGTGTCAGTGAAGCGAGGATATATCACATTGATGATATTTCATCGCAACAACCTTGGTGAAACGTTGTCAAACTGAAACAACTTTGGAACATTGTTAACTTTTGCTATCAAAGGCCTCGAACTGTGGTCCCAGATGCCCGGGCAGTGACTCTGTTGCTTCTCACTCAGCCGGTATCGTCCTACCGTTTAGCGGGCCAGAAAGACCCAGGATCATTGCCAATGCCGATTGCCTGCCAAAGCGAAGAGCTGGGAGATTCTTCCCTCCCACCCACACGGTTTAATTGGTTGGACAAAATCAGGCCATTCAGCCCTTCGAAGGCTGCCTGTTCGATGAATGGCAAAGCATTCAAGAGTCAATGCAGTAACTACAGGTCAGCACGCTGGACATGCGGGGCCAGAGATGAGAGTTTCAGCAACAGAGCATCTGAAGGTGGAGCAAAATCAGATGTTATTCAAGCTGAAATTTTACAACTCAATACTAAGACCTTCGTGTTCAACTGCAGCTGGGACTGTCAAAGGGTGCCAAAATGGTGCCCCCTGCTTCCTAATAGGCTGTTCTGTACATAGAAACATAGAAAATAGGTGCAGGAGTAGGCCATTCGACCCCTCGAGCCAATGCCACCATTCAATATGATCATGGCTGATCATCCTAAATCAGTACCCCATTCCTGCCTTCTCCCCATATCCCTTGATTCCATTAGCCCTAAGAGTTATATCTAACTCTCTCTTGAAAGCTTCCACTGCCTTCTGTGGCAGAGAATTCCACAGATTCACAACTCACTGGATGAAAAGGTTTTTCCTCATCTCAGTCCTAAATGGCCTGCCCCTTATTCTTAAATTGTGACCCCTGGTTTTGGAGTCCCCCAACATCAGGAACATTTTTGCCTCTCCAATCCCTTAAGAATGTTATATGTTTCTATAAGGTGCCCTCTCGTCCTTCTAGACATTCTGGTCTAATCAGGGAATTGTGCTCATGTACAGTGAAAGTCTTGCTGAGTTGTAGGCAAACAATGTGGTTGCAGGTGACAATAAAGAAAGCATTGAACCTTTGAACAGTTTCAATTAAACCCTTTGGAATATAAGAGTGAACTTTATAAACATGAGTCAAACCCAGTGGGTGAATTTTTGTTATGAGTTTCAGGTGGAGGCGAAGTAAAATAGTTAAAAGTTAAACTCCGCCTTGAATTTATCCACTGCAGATTTCAACCGAAACTCAGTTATCTGAAACTCTCCCGGGAGGTGGAACTTAAAGCTGTGCGGTTTCATTCTGTGCTCGTTTTAACACCTTATCTACCACACGAAAGAGTTGAGAGTTGTCCTGGCTGCTTGGTTTGTAAACTGGGAGATGTAGAAGATCTTGATCGCAACTGTCCAAGCCAACCCATCAACCTCTCTTCAGACCACATCCCTCCTGTGACCTGATGCCCTCCTGATTCCCATCTGGCCTCTGATCTCTTTCAGCCACCTACCTGGTGAGGGGACCTCATTAAAGCATACAGAGCAGCGAAAGGCTTGGATAGAGTGGATGTGGAGAGGATGTTTCTAATAGTGGGTGAGTCTAGGACTAGAGGTCATAGAATTAAAGGCCATTCTTTTAGGAAGGAGATGAGGAGAAATTTCTTAAGTCAGAGGGTGGTGAATCTGTGGAATTCTGCCACAGAAAACTGTGGAGGCCAAGTCAGTGGATATTTTTAAGGCAGAGATAGATAGATTCCATCCTTGATGCCATTGAGTGCCTGCCGATCATGGATGAGTTAGACGCAGAGCCAATGGTAGAGGAGCTCATTGACAGCCTGGCCTCACGCAAGACCCCAGGCAGCGATGGGATTTCCCCTGACCTGATCAAGCATTGCAAGACTGCCTTACTGCTTCCTTTGTATGAAGTCCTCTGCCAGTGCTGGCAAGAAGGAGCTGTACTGCAGGACATGAGCGATGCCACGATCATTACCCTCGACAAGAACAAGGGTGAGAGAAGCGACTGCAACAACTACAGAGGCACTTTGTTTGAGCCAGGGGTGGAAAGATGTGGAAGGACTGCACAGTTCACAAATCCATAATTCATAGGGGCAGAATTAGGCAATTTGGCACATCGGGCCTACTCCACCATTCCATAATGGCTGGTCTATCTTTCCCTCTCAACCCCATTCTCCTGCCTTCTCCCCATAACCCTTGACACCGTTATTACCACAGTGGGCAATAAACCTAGTGACAGTGAAGGCTGACAGTGAGAGAGGTCACAGAGGGTGTACCTTAATTAACGAGCTGATTTTCCCAGCTATTTGATTAGTTTGCATAATGAATGACACAAGTCAATCTGGGGAAACCACTCTGTAGCAGTAACTTGGTTTATCTCCATAGTTACCTGCAGAAGTAAAAATAAAGTCAAATCACGTCAAGGGCTCGTGTTCCTCTTTAATCTTCCTGTATTTCCTGTGTCAATGAATTCCAGAGATCCCAGGCAGAGGCATGGAATCAGTCGCAATCATTTAACACCTTTCCAAATAAACTTGCGGTTTCCATGACACAACATGGAAATGAGTGAGTTTACATGCGTATTGCTAAGCAACAGAATAATGCTTAACAACGATTCATTCTGACAGGATGACTGAACACTTGGCAAATAGGGGCTGATCTCCAAGACCCAACATGGATGGATTAGTCATGAGAAATTTAAATTTAACTAACCATGCCAAGTTTCAACTGATATTATTCGGGGGGGAAATCTACAGATGCTGAATAGGAGGAGCTGTTGGAAAAACAGTGGAAGGGAATGAAATTTGTGACAATTTATTGCCATGGTTTGGAAATTAGTTAGGAGCTAACAAAGAGTTGACCGAGATCATCAGAATCAGAATCAAAATCAGATTTTATTCGCCAAGTATGTTTTGCAGCATAGGAGGAATTTCACTGGCCAGGTCAATCATACAATTAAAAGCAGCAGACTCAAAAACACATTTTAACATGAACATCCACCACAGTGACTCCTACACATTCCTCACTGTGATGGAAGGTGAAATAAAGTTCAAGTCCTTCTTTCAAGACTCAATGTTGTCTGTTCTGTTAGTGTCGATCATTAAGGACAATGCTGTAAAGTAGGCAGCCTAAATAATTACAGGCCTGTAGCTTTAGCCAGCATATTGTCAAAAGGTTTAGAAAGTGTTCTGCTGGATAGAATAAATGAGTTTGTTAACTCCACAGCTAACCACTTTGGCTTTAAAGCTAAACATGGCACTGACATGCATATATGCCCTAAGGGAGATTGTAAACAAATATAGAGGCAAAAACTCTTCAATCCTTATGTGCTTTATTGATGCTTCCAAAGCCTTTGACCGTGTTAATCACAGAAAGCTGTTTGGTAAAATGAGTCAAAGAGGGGTGCCTAAATACATTGTGAGAATTCTGGCCTACTGGTATGCCCACCAGACTATGCAAATAAAATGGGGCAATAGGGTCTCAGCCCCATTTGGGGTTAGCAATGGTGTTAGACAAGGGGGAATTTTGTCTCCAGTCCTTTTTAATCTTTATATTGATGATCTGTCCGAACAATTGAAAGCCTGTAATACTGGGTGCATGATTGGTAATATTTTAGTGAACCATATTATGTATGCAGATGATCTTGTGGTCTTTAGTCCATCTAGCGCTGGTCTCCAGCAGCTCCTTACTATATGTTCTGTGTATGGTGTGGAACATGATATTAAATATCATGCTAGTAAGAGTGCTGTTATGATCTGTAGAACCAAAGAGGATAAATGTCTAAAATTTCCTGATTTTAAATTGTCTGACAATAATCTTAGTGTCTGGAATAAGGTAAAATATCTAGGGCAGTTTATTACAGAACAAATGACAGATGATGAGGATATTTATAGGCAACGACGCATGCTGTATGTACAGGCGAATATTCTCTCGCGTAAATTTGGTGCGTGTGCAGATATGGTGAAGATGTCGCTATTTAGAGCGTACTGCACACCACTCTACACTGCGCACCTGTGGTCGAACTATGGAAAGACAAGTTTGCAGAGACTACAGATGGCATATAACGATGCCATGAGAACACTGCTAAGGAAACCTAGATGGTGTAATGCTAGTAACATGTTTGGGGCTGCAGGAGTCAGTACTTTAGAAGCTGTCCTAAGAAGTCATATGTATGAATTCATTTGCAGGATAAATGACTCTAAAAATGTAATTATTGTGGCCTTGCCAAACATAAGGGTTAGCACTACACGCTACGAATCCCAGCTGCGGATCTTTTTTAATCTGGATTTTTAATTCATGTATTGTGTTTTTTTTTTAAATATATAATTTATGCTGCTTTTATAAGTAAATGCACTTTATGATATTTTTTAATATGCAATGCATTTTTATGTAATGTTGCCCCTTGTCTGTACTTCGAGTCCGTAATAATAATATAGTTTAAAAAAGTTTGTTCTTCTGTGGTCGTGGGCCTCGAGCCTCGAGCCACCGTTAATGGGCGATCTTGACTCCCGTAGCTGGCGGCGTTCTGGCCCTCCGCGTCGATGCGTTCAGCTCCTGCATTGGGGTTTGTCTCATGGACTTCGTGCCCCCCACCCCCCCCACCAACATAAAACAAACCGAAGTACATTAAAACAAACTTTTAACAGATGCTAAAAATAATAAAAAGATGAAAAAACGAACAGACTGCTGGCAGGACTGCCATCTCCCCGGCGCCCCTGGTGGTCAAGGGTAGGCAATATAATGGGTGAGATGTGACCAGTGAGTGTACGGCCTGTATTTTGCCCAGCCAGGACCAGGTTGTAGAAGCAAAGAACTGCAGATGCAGGTTCATACCAAAGACCCAAGGTGCTGGAGTAACTCAACGGGTCAGGCAAAATCTCCGGAGAAAAAGGATTGGTGACCTTTTGGGTCAGGACACTTCTTTTGATTGAAGAAGGGGCCTGACCTGAAATGTCACTGATCCTTTTTCTCCAGCGATGCTGCCTGACCCGCACCACTTTGCTCTCCCGTGACTCCAGCACTTTGTGCCTCTCTTTGGACCAGATTGTGATGGTGAGAAACAATAGCCTTATTCCCAGCTGAACCAATAAGACAGGCATTAGCCTCACAAAACAATTTTCATACAAAGAAAGGAAACTAAAATTCCCCAATGCCAACCAAATTATTTTTTTCTGTTCTCAAACCTTAAACCCAACACAGTACACTAAAAGTCATCAGAGTGGACCCTTCGGTCCACCACTATAATGCTGTAACATTATATCCTGCAATCTATCTGGTATTTTTCACTTTGCATTGTCTCATGCACTTGTGTATGGGTTGATTATACTCCTGTATAGTATGATTTGACAATGCAGATATGGGCCAAATGTGGGCAGACGGGATGAGTGTAGATGGGGAATCTTGGTCGATGTGGGCAAGTTGGGCTGAAGGGCGTGTTTCCATGCTGTATGACTCTTTGACACTGTACCACTGAACATGTGACAATAAACCGTAAACATTTCTAAACCTTCAAACCTACTGGCTATCACTCAACCAACTAACGTGTGGTTTCAAGGAGCAACGGCAGGCAAACAAATTTGGAGTGTGGCTCACCTATGATATATGTCAGTGGCTGAGCAATTTCAAGCGGCTAAGTACCTTTCTCCCCAGCCCTATTATTCTTTGAATAAAATAAAATTAAAATGATGCTTGTCTTTATTTTTGCCGGGAAACATAATTTACTTTTCGCAGAATGCTTGCCGCTTCTTTTAAATCTATGGTTTTACTCAGAAGCACTTTGGTAAAAGCTTATCAACACGCACACATTAAACGCTGCATATTCTATCACAGATAACATTGTGTACTTCAGTATAGCTAAAAACAGTCATGAGCTATAAACAGTAAGTCTATTTCAAATGATTGTAAAGTTGCAAGCAGCTTGTGTTCACAGTGTTAATGACACTTGCTAGGAATTATAAACATATCATACCTTTTTGTATAAAAAGGGCTCATGTCATTAAGAGTTTAGAACTCTCAAGAGCTCTTGATTTGACAATTGCATTTTCATTAGCACTTCCTCTGAACAGACAGGCATTTATTTTAAGGAACTACATTCAGAAGATTTCCAACACGATGAGAGAACATAGAAACATAGAAAAATAGGTGCAGGAGTAGGCCATTCGGCCCTTCGAGCCAGCACCGCCATTCGATATGATCATGGCTGATCATCTAAAATCATATTCCGTTTCTGCATTTTCCCTATATCCCTTGATCCCTTTAACCCTAAGAGCTAAATCTCTCTTTTCAAAACATCCATTCAATTGGCCTCCACTGCCTTCTGTGGCTGAGAATTCCACAGATTCACAACTGTTTTTCCTCATGTCAGTCCTAACTGGCGACACCTTGTTCTTAAACAGTGATCTTAATTTAGAAACATAGAAACATAGAAATTAGGTGCAGGAGTAGGCCATTCGACCCTTCGAGCCTGCACCGCCATTCAATATGATCATGGCTGATCATCCAACTCAGTATCCCGTACCTGCCTTCTCTCCATACCCCCTGATCCCCTTAGCCACAAGGGCCACATCTAACTCCCTCTTAAATATAGCCAATGAACTGGCCTCAACTACCCTCTGTGGCAGAGAGTTCCAGAGATTCACCACTCTCTGTGTGAAAAAAGTTCTTCTCATCTCGGTTTTAAAGGATTTCCCCCTTATCCTTAAGCTGTGACCCCTTGTCCTGGACTTCCCCAACATCGGGAACAATCTTCCTGCATCTAGCCTGTCCAACCCCTTAAGAATTTTGTAAGTTTCTATAAGATCCCCTCTCAATCCCCTAAATTCTAGAGAGTATAAACCAAGTCTATCCAGTCTTTCTTCATAAGACAGTCCTGACATCCCAGGAATCAGTCTGGTGAACCTTCTCTGCACTCCCTCTATGGCAATAATGTCCTTCCTCAGATTTGGAGACCAAAACTGTACGCAATACTCCAGGTGTGGTCTCACCAAGACCCTGTACAACTGCAGTAGAACCTCCCTGCTCCTATACTCAAATCCTTTTGCAATGAAAGCTAACATACCATTCGCTTTCTTTACTGCCTGCTGTAGGCATATCCACCGTCAACCCTTTTAGAATTAATTGCCAGTTACCTTTCTTTAAGTTCAGAACCATTGTTTCTGAATTAACAATGTCACTCTCCATCCTAATAAAGAACTCAACCATATTATGGTCACTCTTGCCCAATGGGGCATGTACAACAAGACTGCTAACTAACCCTTCCTCATTACTCAATACCCAGTCTAAAATAGCCTGCTCTCTCGTTGGTTCCTCTACATGTTGATTCAGATAACTATACCGCATACATTCCAAGAAATCCTCTTCCTCAGCACCCCTGCCAAATTGATTCACCCAATCTATATGTAGATTGAAGTCACCCATTATAACTGTTTTGCCTTTGTCGCACGCATTTCTAATTTCCTGTTTGATACCATCTCCAACTTCACTACTACTGTTAGGTGGCCTGTACACAACACCCACCAGCGTTTTCTGCCCCTTAGTGTTTCGCAGCTCTACCCATACCGATTCCACATCCTCCAAACTAATGTCCTTCCTTTCCATTGCATTAATCCCCTCTCTAATCAGTAACGCTACCCCACCTCATTTTCCTTTCTGTCTATCCCTCCTGAATATTGAATATCCCTGGATGTTCAGCTCCCAGCCTTGGTCACCCTGGAGCCATGTCTCCGTGATCCCAACTATATCATAGTCATTAATAGCTATCTGCACATTCAACTCATCCACCTTATTACGAATGCTCCTTGCATTGAGACACAAAGCCTTCAGGCTTGTTTTTACAACACTCTTACCCCTTATACAATTATGTTGAAAAGTGGCCCTTTTTGATTTTTGCCCTGGTTTTGTCTGCCTGAAACTTTTACTTTTTACCTTGCTACCTATTTCTTCTACCCTCATTTTACACCCCTCGGTCTCTACGCTCACACATTTAAGAAACCCTTTCCCTTTAACTCCATCCTCCACTATCCCATTCAACACCCCACCCCCCTTATTCAGTTTAAAGCCACCCGTGTAGCAGTGGCAAACCTGCCTGCCAGAATGCTGGTCTCCCACCTGTTAAGATGCAATCCGTCCCTTTTGTACAGTTCCCCCTTACCCCAAAACAGATCCCAGTGATCTAAGAATCTAAATCCCTGCCCCGTGCACCAGTTCCTCAGCCACACGTTCAGGTCCCGTATCTCCCTGTTCCTGCTCTCACTAGCACGGGGAACTGGAAGCAAACCGGAGATAAAAACCCTGGAGCTCCTGCTTTTCAACATTTTTCCGAGCTCTCTAAAGTCACGCTGCAGAATATTCATCCCCTTTTTTCCAACATTGTTTGTGCCGACATGCACTACCACTTCCGGATGTTCACCTTCGCCCTTGAGGATTTTCTGCACTCTGTCCGTGACATCCTGGATCCTGACACCGGGAAGGCAGCACACCATCCTCGCATCCCGTCTGTTGCCGCAGAAACCCCTGTCCGTACCTCTCACGATGGAGTCTCCCACTACAATGGCCTTGCCTGCCTTAGGCCTTTTTGGTTTTGGCTCAACAGCCCTATTTGCATCGCAAGCCAGTCCGCCGCTCACGTCTTCTGTCCCAACAGCTTCTAAGCGGATGAACCTGTTTACAAGACTCTGCCGACCATAACATTTCCCTCTTCTATGATACCATTCTGCTGCGACTATTCTATATTTCCTGAGCAACGAACCCCCTCCCCCCACCACCTCTTCCTCTTTACCCTACGTCCTGGTCCAAACCCTACAGCTTCTAATTGATCCATATGTTAAGCAACATGTGTTACAAATAGCACACTGGTCTTTCGCCACACAGAATTTGGGCTCTGTTGTTTTTCACTTAGGTGTACCTGACAGTGATGGTCTATTTTTTACAGATCATGTGTTCATAACGACACAGAAGCACGCCATTTCCTGCACACTAGGGATAATTTAGTCATGCAGTCCATCTTGTTTATTTCTGCCTTTGTCAATTTCTGGTTCCATCAAGAGTCTTTTGAAAAGAGCTATTTCCTGATGTGGTTTCAGTGATATTTGCATTCTGCTGGGACTAACAACCGCAAAAAATAGAGACATTGAGGCTAAGAATTGAGCAGCATTTGCACTTATGCAACAGACATGGGGCAGCATGGCAGAGCGGTAGAGTGGCCGTGCGCCAGGGACCAGAGTTCAATCCTGACTTCATGTGCTGTCTGTACAGTTTGTACATTCTCCCTGTGACCACTTGGGTTTTCTCCAGTTTCCTCCCACATGCCAAAGACCTGTAGGTTTGTCGGTAAATTGGTCTCTGTAAATTGTCTCCAGTGTGTAGGATACAACTGGTGGACAGTAATTGCTTGTTGTCGCGGACTCGGTGGGCTGAATGACCTATTCCCATGCTGTATCTCTAAACTAAACTAAACTAAACTAAACTCTGCCGACCATAACATTTCCCTCTTCTCTGATACCATTCTGCTGCGACTATTCTATATTTCCTGAGCAACGAACCCCCTCCCCCCACCACCTCTTCCTCTTTAACCTACGTCCTGGTCCAACCCCTACAGCTTCTAATTGATCCATATGTTAAGCAACATGTGTTACAAATAGCACACTGGTCTTTCGCCACACAGAATTTGGGCTCTGTTGTTTTTCACTTAGGTGTACCTGACAGTGATGGTGTATTTTTTACAGATCATAACGTGTTCATAACGACACAGAAGCACGCCATTTGCTGCACACTAGGGATAATTTACTGAAGCCAATTAACTGACAAACCTGTACGTCTGTGGCATGCAGGAGGAAACCGGAGAAAACCCACGCGGCAACAGGGAGAACGTACAAACTCCGTACAGAGAGTACATGTAGTCAAGATCAAACCCAGGTATCTGTCGCTGTAAGGCAGCAACTCTACCGCTGCGCCACTGTGCCACCCTAAGCAATTAAATATCAAACAAATCCTTCATTTTACCATGGACTCAATTATGGTGCATATTTTAACCTGTAATTCCTTTATATTTAACCTGGTAAAAACGCGAATGCCTATGTAATTATTTTGTTTGAGAACCAGGCACATCACATTATGAACACACAAATGCAGATTAAAAAGAAGGCTTTAAAGATATATTTTATCCTGCTTTACTGAATCGTACGAATGCCTACTATGTTCTGTGTGCTGAAGCAAAGCAAGAATTTCATTGTCCTATCAGGGACACATGACAATAAACTCACTTGAACACTTGTACCATTAACCTCGTGGATCCTCCAGTGATGTGAACTGCGGTGCTGGTTTACATCACCAAGTTACCCAACACAGTTGATGGCCAGAAAGGGCTTGATTGATTGAAAGATACATGATTGAAACAGGCCTTCAGCCCATCGGTTCCACACTGACCATCGATCACCCATTCACACTAGTTTATGTTAGCCCACTTCCGCACCCACTCCCTACACACAGGGGGCAGGTTTTACAGAGGCCAAATGAACCTACAAACCTGCCTGTCTTTTGGCATGTGTGAGGAAACCAGGGCACCAGGAGGAAACCCACAAAGACACAGGGAGAACATGCAAACTCCATGCAGACAGCACGCAAGGTAAAGATCAAGCCCGTGGTCTCTGGCACCGTGAGGCAGCAGCTCTACCCGCTGCACTGCAATGCCGTCCATGTGTAAACTGGGTTATGATGTGTCAAGAGAGTCTGAGGAAGATTCCTGACCTGAAGCGTCGCCTATCCATGTTCTCCAGGGATGCTGCCTGATCTGCTGAGTTTCTCCAGCACTGTGCCTTGTAAACTTGCATGTGCAGTTCCTTGTTTCTACTTGTGTAAAGTGCTACTTGGATAATTTATTACATTGAGGAGGACATAGCAGGATCACAGTGTTTATTAATGCTGCAGGGTAACTGCTTCTCTTCGCCTGATAAAGTCACATCCATTCACTGGTTCTCACTGAGATGAGCCTTAGATGCTAGGGCTTTTGGATGGCCTTAATAGCACCAAAGTACCAAAGCATGTCCTGGATGGCAGCGAGTTGCTGAGTCTCTTTTCCTCTCTCCATCCACCATTTGTTCTTTAGGTCAGGAGTATTCAACCATCAGCTGTGTGCCGCCTGCTTCAGTCCTGCCTTGCCACCAGCCCTGTCCAAAAAAATGTCAAAGAGGACATATCCCAAACTTAAAAAAGACAAGATCTCCAGAGTAGACAGCAACCCTGCTAAAGTTCAAAAACACGAGAGTGAAGAGTTGTACTCACTGTTTAGGATCATCAATAGCGCACCATAGTGAACCAAATGCAAGACAGTGAAGAACTTCAGCCAAAAATTCTTATCCTCAACCTTCATGCCTGGGCAGAGAAGGATATACTAGGGAACCTCTGAGATGCTGTAATCACGACCATCTTCGAAAGAGGTGACAAGTCTAACCGATCTACTATAAAGGGGTGTCTATCATTATCAGGGTCCTCCTTTTCCCAGTGGCTGAAACTGTACTCCCTAAATCACGTTTTTGACTCCCTTCCACTGGTTGCACATCAGACGTCATCTTCACCACATGACCACTCCAGGAGAAATGCAGTAGGAGCACAAAACACTACACATGGCCATTTCCGACCCCACTAGAACTTTTGATTCCATTTTCTGGGAAACACTATGGAGCTCCGTCCTCAAGTTTGGCCACCCACAGAAATTCACCTCCATCTTGCATTTGGTTCACTATGGCACAACAGTGATGAACCTAACCCATGGGTTTGTAATATAGCCAGTCTCAATAAAGGCCGGCAAGAAAAACACTGCGTCAATGTCCTGACACTTTTCTCAAACCTTCTTGCACCTCATGAATGAATGAAGAAGTGTATTGGCCAAGTATTCACATACAATGAATTTGCCTTGGTGCAGTAGACTTCCCTGCGGCAGTGCAGAAAATCTTCAGAGGTAATGGGAGACCATTCAATCTACAGCAACTATACTCCAGAACCATCGTCTTCTAAACCTCAGTAATTGAAGGAATTCTACCTGTCTTGGGACAGCCTGGGCCAACTCAGGTAAGACTTCCTTGAAGTCACATTGGAGGAAGCTTCCCAGCTGCATGGAAGTTTTGATGTTTCCAGTAATGGGAGAATCTAAAACCAGAGGGCACAGTCTCAGAATTAAATTATGTACATTCACAATGAGGATGAAGGGGCTTTTCTTTAGCCACAGGGTGATGAATCTGTGGAATTGGGTATTTTTAAAGCAGAGATTGATAGGTTATTGACTACTGGGTGTCAAAGATTATGGGGAAAAGGCAGGAGACTTTGGGTGAGAGGGAAAAATAAATCAGCGATGGTTGAATGGCGGAGTAGCCTCAATGGGCTGAATGGCCTAATTTTGTTCCTGTGTCCTATGGTCTTATTTGAATGGATAGCATGCAAAACAAAGCTTTTCACTGTACCTCGGTAAATGTTACAATAATGAACCTAAACTTGACCGTAAACAATGGTGGTCACTTATGACCATACTCGAAAATTGTGGAAATACTTTGGTGTCTCATATGCAGGGAGGACCTAGAATAAAATCCCTGTACTTTGTTCAACTTGCATGAAGTCCCCAATTTTTAATTACATTTCGTTTCTTTGGAATTGGATCACTTATTGAACTAAAACATGGCACTGCTGAAACATATAACAGGAATAGGTCTTAGCCCCTACGATGTCCATACTGGACATAATGCCAAGATAAACTAATCCCCTCTGCCTGCATGTGTTCCATATCTCTTCATTCCCCACTATTTCAGTGCCGTGCAATACCCCTACTTGCAATGATGGAGAAGCAATAGTCTGACTGCTCTCTTGATCATCTAAAGATAGGCTTCTAAACCTAGCAGGGGGACATGGAAACATATAAATAGTTTCATCAAAAAACTAGTTAAAGGTAAATGGTTAAAGTAAGAATAGAGCCAGACGGTAGTAAGGCAATTTCAAAAGGGGAACAAAAAGGGATTTTTATACAACTGAATACAAAATGTCTTTATTGTCATACATATTTAAAATATGAAAATATAAAATTAACATCCTTGAATCTCTATTTAAGGACAGCATTTGCAATTCTTTCCAATAAATAAAGAAAGCTTGCTTTTTTTTAACAACTAAGTGATTTTTGAGTATGATTATTGACACTTAATTCCAGAATTCACTGTCACAAAGAGCTCAGTTGTTTTCTTTTTTTTAAAAAATATTTTTTATTAGAAGTAGACATATTATAAAGTAGTTACATATTATAGTAAAAAGACTTTTCATATTCATCAATCATACATTGTTAAAATTTTCAATTATCAATTAATTTTGCTTCTAGTATTTTTATTTTTTATAGAAAGAGAGAGAAAGAGAGGGTAGAAAGTTACAGATTTTAAAAAAAACAGAGAAACGGAAGAGGTGGAATGGGTTGCCTATAATATGTCAATGGAGATAGGTTCGTAGATTATAAAATATAGCTTTTCATCTAATCCTGAGTTCAAGTTTCAGTTGAGAGAGCTCAGTTGTTTTCTGAAATGCAAGTTTGTGATACAATTTTAACTCTGTTAAAAAAAAGCATTCAGACTTGTTTGCATATCAGTAATCCAAGCCAAAATAAATGAAAGTATATTTGTGTATAGTTGAAAAAGCAAATACGTCACCATATAAATCCATCATAAATCTTCAAATCAGTGGAATGTTTGCGTAATCTCAAAAACTAAATATTTTAATGCTGCAAAATTGAACTTTTTGGCTTATTTTTTGTTAAATAAGGTCTTCACTTTTTCTCTTTGAGAAGGTTTGAGATTAGGACTGTAAAATTCTGATTATCTGGCATTCTTAGGACATTGGTGGTGCTGGACTATCAGATTTTCTGGACTATTGGATGTTATGTGCATTATTACAATAAATTGTTTTTAATTCATTTGTTTAAATTGATACATTGTTTTATAATGTGAATCCAGTGAGTTTAAAGGGAGGAGGGTGGAAATGGGGTTGCAATGAGTGGAAGGAAGTATGAAAGTTCATTGCTTCATAAATTATAGGAGCAGAATTAGGCCATTCGGCCGATCGAGTCTACTCCACCATTCAAGCAAGGCTGATCTATCTTCCCCTCTCAGCCCCATTCTCATGCCTTCTTCCCATAACCCCTGACACCCTTATGCCCCTGTCCCACTTCGGAAACCTGAACGGAAACCTCTGAGACTTTGCGCCCCACCCAAGGTTTCCGTGCGGTTCCCGGAAGGTTGCAGGTGGTTGCCGGAGGTTGCAGGTAGTGGAAGCAGGTAGGGAGACTGACAAAAACTTCCGGGAACCTAATGGAAACCTTGGGTGGGGCGCAAAGTCTCCAGAGGTTTTCGTTCAGGTTTCCTAAGTGGGACAGGGGCATGACAAATCAAGAATCTATCAATCACCGCCGTAAAAATATCCATTGACTTGGCCTCCACAAGCATCTGCGGTAATGAATTCCACAGATTCACCACCCTCTAACTAAATAAATTCCTCCTCATCTCTTTTCCAAAGGTACGTCCTTTTATGCTGAGGCTATGGCCTCAGGTCCAAGACTCACACATTAGTGGAAACATCCTCTCCATATCTACTCTCTTCAGGCCTATTACTATACTATTGTTTATCGCATAGAACAAATGAAATTGTATCTCACCACCATCATGTCAAAATAATGTTAACTAAAATCAGATGGATCCTTTGGCAATGATCCTATTCCAGACAAGATTGAGCGGGTGTTGGTGAGTTGGAAAGCGCATTGGAAGTGTGGCCCAAGTGAGAGAAAATGTCCATCACGTCACCTCTTGCTGAAACCTTCCTTTGCTAGCTTTCCAATAATTATTCCAACATCTCATTCAAACTTCCATAAAATTGAAGTAATCCAAAGTGTGCTGTATTGTCCTAATTTGTACTGTCCAATTTGCTCATGATCCTTGTCCCTAGTGATCTATCTTTCTCATCATCATCTTTCTCCTCTTTATTTTTGTAATCTTCTCCCTGTTGCAACAATCAAAGATCTTTGAAGTTCTCAATTTCTATCCTCTTGAATGATCCAAATGTAATCACTGTAGAATAAGCAGCTGTGTCTTCAGCAGACAAGGGTCCAATTACTGCAATTCCCTTCCTCCATCGTCATACCTTTTACATTTAGTGCCATCTGTTTGTCACCATGCCTGGGAAATGCCTTGTGATGCTTTGTTACATGAAAAGTACTATACAAATATGTTGTTTTTTGCGGAATGTAAATTAACAAGATTGCTTCTCAACTTCCAAGGTGAATAGAGTTTGGAAATAGATGCTGAATTATCCATTGCTTATTTTTACATTGTTGCAAAAAAATCACAGTTAGCCCCAATCGGTCGTCCATTTAAAAAAATGTCTGGACAAAAACATTTGGAGAGGATGTACTTGATGTTTGGAATTTGAGCACAGAGCTTACTATTGTAGAATCCTCACAATTCAATGCTCAAGCCTTATGGTGTACAACAGATTCACAAAATATACCTTTAACTACATAACATTATTCAGTCATGGCCTGGGAATGGGAAGGCAGGACATTGATTTATAATCTCTGAGAATGAAGCAAGCTTTCAGTACTGCCGTGAACTATCAGCATGGCCCACATGTAATAAAGTCCAATTAAAAAGCTGACATTAAGATATCATTTAAATTTCTAGATAACATGTTTGTGAGTGTCTCCACGAGCACTGCTGATACCACTGCTGCTTCACAGCTCCAGAGACCCAGGTTTGATCCTGACCTCGGGTGCTGGTGGTGTGGAGTTTACACATTCTCCCCGTGACCGTGTGGGTTTCATCTGGGTATTCCGATTTCCTCCCACAACCCAAAGACATGGGGTTTGTTTGGCCTCTGTAAAATTGCTGCTGGTGTGTAGGGAGTGGATGTGACAGAGGAATAACATTGAACTAAAGTAAACGGGTAAATCAATAGTGGGCATGGACATGGTGGGATGAGGGGCCTGTTTCCATGGTATATCTAAACTAAACTCTAAAAGTTGCTTATACAGAGGTAGTGAACCTTGAAACTCATGGGTACATTCATAACAGTTACATAATAATCTAGAAATGCTCACTTCTGATAGTTACTTATACCTGTATAATACGAGGATTTGTCGCACTACATCAATTTACCAATAATAAAAAGGGTAAGGAATATATTAAATGTTTATTTCCATCTCCTGATGACATTTTAAACCCTGTTTAAATTACATTTTATAATTGAGACCTTTTATAAGCGAGTTAGAAGTGACTTTCCTGATGCATGACAATATGTCACATTACAATTGGTTTCAAAAGAGGACGAGGAGAAAAATAAGGTATGGAATAGTTTACAGGATGGAACTGTCCTTTGAAAACATTGAATTAAAATGTAATTATTAGTAAAATGGATTAAAAAAAAAACGAAATAATCGTTTGATTATGAAAAATTGTCAAAAATATTTATTTTCCAAGAATTGTAGAAAATTGGTTTCCAATTTTGTTTTCCAGATAAACATCCAAAAACAATCCATGTATGATTATAAAGACACAAGTCAGTGCAGATGCTGGAATCTTGAGCAAAACACAAAGTGCTGGAAGAACAGTCTGAATAAGGGTGTTCATCCAAAACATAATTTGTCCATTCCCTCCGCAGATGCTGCCCGACGCACTGAGTTCTTCCACTACTGTGAATTTTGCACAATTGATTACACATCCGTGAAGGATGCCTCTTCTTTATGGTCCAAAGTGATCTATTTTCAAGATCATAGAAAATGGTAACTGGTAAGCTACCAGGTGTGTCAATTCTTGAATAACCAGACAAATCTTTCACTGAACAATACTTCACGGAATACTCCAGATTGGCAAACAAATCTTGTCATTTTTCTTCACACTGTCACAGGTGTCTTTGTCATTTTGAGCAGCTATTTCCGATTGTGTTATTGCCACTTCTTCCATTCCATTCAACAAAGATTAACGGTATAGTAACGGCCATAAATATTATCCCTACAATGAGAAAAACTATAACCTGGAAAAAATAAAAGTTAAAAAGCAAATTATTCTCTGTTTATCAAATAAAGAAAGCCACAGGCGATGTCAATCTGATGGCATTTAACTGAGATTTTTGGAAAGAGATGCCCAGAAATGTATCCCTGATCAGTTGTACGAAAGGTGCTCATCTAGTCTGTTTCAGCAGCAAGTAAGCAAATGAGAGGAGGAGCAGTACGGGAGATTTAAAAAGTAGCCATTAATGTCCAGGATTGACTGGTCCTCGTTATGCTCAAAGGAAGATATTAACGGGTCTAAAGAAGGGTCTCGACCCGAAACGTCACCCATTCATTCTCTCTAGAAATGCTGCCTGCCCCGCAGCTTTTTCTCCATCTTTTTTACTCCAGCTTTTTCTGTCCATCTTAGGCATTAATGGAAAGGCTTATGTTGAGGTGGTCACCGCTAAGGTACAGACAGAGAGTAGATTGTCCACAATGAAAGAAGGCAGAAGTCGTTGTGCACATTTCCACTATTTATGAAGGGCTGCAAAGTAAAACTTGGGAACTATAGACATGCAGCCCTAATGTGGTAGGAAGGTTACTGGAGAGGATTCCAAGGGCTAAGGTATACTTGCATTTGGAAAGACAGAGGTTGAATGGGGATGCTATTGCATGGTTTTATGCATGGGAGATTGTGTCTCATGAATTTGATTGAGTTTTTGAAGAAGAAACCAAGAAGGCTGACGGGTGCAGATCCAACACCAGAGTCTACATCAAATTCAGTGATTTGTAAGTTTGCAGATGACACTAAAATAGGTGGACAGTGATGATGGTTAATAAGTATTACAACAGAATATTGATCAACTGGCAAGTGGGCAGGCAAAGCAAACAGAGTTAAATTTAGGTAAGTGTAAAGTGTTGGATTTTGAGAAGTCATACTAGGGCTGGATCCTCACAGTTGATGGTAGGGCCCTGGGAAACACTGTAAAGCAGAAAATCACAGGTGTACAGGTACATAGTTCCTTGATAATGGTGTTACAGATAGATAGGGTGGTGGAGAAAGCATTAGGCACATTGACCTTCATCAGGCAATTGACTATGGAAGTTGGGATGATATGTTACATTTGTACAAGACGTCGGTGAGGCCATACTTGGAGTATTGCTTTCAGCTTTGGTCACCCTGCTCTAGGAGAGATGCCATTAAGTTGGAGAAAGTACAGAGAAGATTTACAAGGATGTTGCCAGGACTCAAGGGCCTGGGTTATAGGGAGAGTTTGGGTTGGCTAGGACTTTATTCCTTGGAGTGCAGGAGCACGAAGAGTGATCTTATAGATGTAGTAGATACAACCATGAGGGAAATAAATTTTGTAAATGTACAGAGTCCATTACTCAGAGTAGGGGAATCAAGAACTAGAGGTTTAAGGTGAGAAGGGAAAGATTTAATAGGAACCCGAGAGGCAGCTTTTTCACAGAGTAACTGCCAGAGGAAGCAGTTTTAACAATGGAATAACAACATTGAAAAGACATTTGGACAGTTATACAGATATGAAAGGATTAGATGGATCTGGGCCAAACAGGGGCAAATGGGACTAACGTAGAAAGGCATCTTGGCCGGCCTGGATATGTTGAGCTGAAGGACCTGTTTCCTTCATGACACCTGTATGACTCAATGACATTTGTAGCCATGGTTCATTGTCAAATAATTAGCAGTGATGCCTCATTGCTGCTGCGACATGGGTTTGATCTTGATCTTGTTCCCGTTTCCTCCTTCATCCTAACAGTGTGATGGTAGTTCACCGGCTACTGTAAATTACCACTCAGCCTAGATAACTGGCAAATAAAAACAAAATGGCATGCGAGGAAATAAGTCGTTGGGATACAGGAATTAAGGAGGTGCATAAAACTGTTAGGATTGCCATGCTGGGAGACAGTGTGGACCCAACAGGCTGAACGGTCTCCTTTGTCATACTAAGTAAGTAAACTCTCTGCCCTCTAAAGTTCAGTCCCCAGAAGCCAATGCAATGAATCTTGGAAGCTGCATACAACATAGCGATGCCAGATAATGCTGTCAACCAGGGATGAATTTCTACACATTGTAGCTGTGAAATGCAAAATTAAAACACACAGCTGTTTCAAAATTCTGAACTGTGATTTTCACAATCACATACTGTGGTCTAGATAACAATAGTTACCTGAGTGCTGAAAAGTTGTGACAAAGGCAGAATACATTATCACAAACTAGATCACAGTGTTTAATGCATCATCTGTGGAAATGTTTTCTAAAAATATTGCACTCATGGACTGCATTTTCCAACCACTATCGCAACCTATCAGAAACATTTAGGCAGGTACATGGATAGGGTATGTTTCGAGGGATATAGGCCAAAAACTGGTAGGTGGTACAGGTGTAGATGGGGCTTGTTGGACGGTGTGGGCAAGTTGGGCTGTAGGGCCTGTTTCTATTCTGTATGACTCTATGGAAAATGGAATGACCACTTTCACACATCAAGCTTTCAAAAGCGGCAATGTTTCTGATGCTGATTACGGTCTGAATATTGGACTGGACACTTGGGATAACTCGCGGGAAACCAAGCAAAGCCTTGATTTAATATCTCATCTGAAATACGGCACCTTGGTATTGGTCTAGAAGCATCAACTGAGATTTTCTGATCAAGACTCTGGACTATAGGGCAAGAGTGTGATGAACTGGACTGGGTTACGGCATTTACAAACTGAAAGATGGAGTGCAATGCAGGTACCTTTATTGCTCGGCAATGGAAGCAGCAATGGCCAAATTTCAAGGTTAAAATAAAATAGGAAGTCCAGTGAACAATGCTGAATGCTAAATTATGATACAGAGAAGAGGGATATACAATGCAATGGGAATGAAAAGTTTAGGATAAATATTCACGCTAAAGGATCACAGCAGGCCATTTCTATTAAAATTAATAATAATGGGGCAGCATGGTGGTGCTGCGGTAGAGTTGCTGCCTTACAGAGACACAGACCCGGGTTTGATGTTAACTGTGGGCGCTGTTTGCACGGAGTTTGTACGTTCTCCCCGTGACTGCGTGGGTTTTCTCTGGGTGCTCCGGTTTCCCCCCACACTCCAAAGATGTACAGGTTTGTAGGTTAATTAGCTTAAGTAAAAGTTGTAAATTGTCCCTAGTGTGTAGTGTTTGTGTTAGTGCTAGTGGTCGCTGGTCTGCGCGGCAAGGTGGGCCGAAAGGTCTGTTTCCATGCTGTACCTCTAAACTA
Organism: Leucoraja erinaceus; assembly: GCF_028641065.1. Taxonomy (NCBI): domain Eukaryota; kingdom Metazoa; phylum Chordata; class Chondrichthyes; order Rajiformes; family Rajidae; genus Leucoraja; species Leucoraja erinaceus. Next base: position 26,460,469 of record NC_073395.1, on the reverse strand, counting down.
AACTTAAAAGATCTACTGTGGGCACAGCAGTATTTACATGCTTCTGCTTGTCATCATATCTTGGCCTTGGCCCTGAATCACATCTCTAGCTGTGGCAGTAGATTTTGACAAAAATGCTTGGCAACTATTTCTAATTTTTTTTGTAAATGTGCATCACATCAAAACAAATCAAACAGCGATGACGAGTGGTTTAACGCGTAGAATTTAAAAAAGGGTTTTCCCTGCAAAGGTTCACTGTATCTGCTCTGCTAAACTAAACTAAACTAAATACTGTGATTTTTTTTCTTCTGAATGAACGATGTTGCAGAACAGGGATTCAGGTTCACAAAAGCATTAGAAATAAGATTGCAAATGGTCTAGGCCATTGTAAAAGATCGCATGAAATACTGGGCTGGGCTTTAATGTCGAGAGGCGACAAAATAAAACTTTCAGAAATAACAATGGCGTTTTGTCAAATCACAGTTACTATCTGAAAGTTCACTTCAACGATTTGGAACAACAGAGGTGGCACAGTGCAGAATCAGCAGCATGCTGTCAGAGGTACAACAGTGGCATGAAAAATGGGGATGTTGTCATTAAAACGCATGTGTGTCATGTTAGATTTCTGGATTTAAATCTCTCAACTGACACATGAATCCCACGACCTATGAAATCAGAGATGAGGGTCCCACCAATCAATTCATGTAAATTTGGTGTTCAATTTTACTTGTGATGGGGCTCTTTTCCCTGTGCAACCATCTTGTTCTCAAGGCATAATAAGCAAGTCTGGAGGTCAGTGCGTCACTCTGACGTAGAGCATGAAGAAGATAAATAAGCTGGGTCAAGGTCTTTGTCAATTTATAATCAACTTTTACAGAAGGTGCACGGAAAAGAGCGTTTTTATTTTTAAGTAATAAATAATATGTTACCCTTCAACACAGAATTGGATTTTAACGTCCACATTCAAAATTAATAAAATTGATTGGATGCATTGTTAAAGGTACCTACGTTTATTTTTGTCCATTTGCCTTGAGACTCATTCTTCACAAGCTTTAAATACAACGAGGCAGGCAGAATGAAGATCAACATATTAGCAGCAGTGGAGCCTGGAACAAAAAAATGTGACGTGTTTGAAATCTGTGCGTAATAAAAATTAAATGGTGTTACAGAAAAGAATATTGTATGCAGGAATATATTATATATTCCATATAGCCATATATTTGTACGGGAGTAATATTGCAACCTACCTATGACAGCAAATACATCCTTTATCGTTGGAATGTATATTACCAACAGATCCACAATTGTTAGAAGAATGACTGTGACTATAATGTGATGAATCCAGTTGAACTTTCCCTTAAACAGCAACAGGACAATCGAAGATCGGACCTATATGAATAAAAATCATAAACATGTGCTTAGCAAATCTTACAGTTATTAAATCACCATAGCACTAAAGCTACATACAAGCGCACACACACACACTTAGACAGCATATTTAATTATTATTTTCAATGCGTATAGTTGAAGCAATTAGAAAAACACGACAAGTTCATTAAACTTGCACGGGCGTACATACACACACATACAACGTCAAGAACTACCAAATGTCTTCCTCAAAAGTTCAGATCAATAAATATATACTTTAATCAAAAAATTAGTCCCAATTCATGACTAAGTCCCTATTCATGGTGTTATTCATTGAACTGAACAACCTCAGTCTGACTTAGAACTCTTATAACTTAGAGCGAGTTTCTGTTTGAATGCAAGGAGAAATCTTGAGATCAGAGGATCATGCATCTATTGACTTCTGCAGCAAATTCTGCAAAACAAAATTGACTAACAGTTTCACAATTAATCTTGAGTACTCACAGTGAACAGAAGGACAGGCACAGTCAGTATTACCGCTATAATTACAGCCAGACGAATGAGCAAAATAAGCTTATCACGAGGATCAGTGTAAGAGTGAAGCAGCTCTTCTTTAACATTGCCTGTGTGAAGAAACAAAAATAATCAGAAGTTGTCTTTCAAGAGAGAGAGAGAGAGAGAGAGAGAGAGTTAGAGAGAGAGTGCTTAGGGCTAACGGAATCAAGGAATCAAGGGGTATGAGGAAAAAGCAGGAACAGGGTACTGATTTTGGATGGCGGTGCTAGCTCATATTGAATGGCGGTGCTAGCTCGAAGGACCAAATGGCCTACTCCTACATCTATTTTCTATGTTTCTACCATTGGCATTTGACTAATTTTAGCCTGAATCTCAAGTACTATTTCTGTGTAGTTTCCCAAATCCTGGAGGCATAATTCCCCGTGCCTGGTGAAATGGATCTGTCAAGGGTGACACAGCCACACAAAGTGAAATCCACCCATGGACCATCATGAGAGCTCTTTGGCGGGTCATGTTGTTTGAAGGCTTATTCCATTGGCTGTTTATATCTTTCATCATTGGCGACATTTAGAAACAATTCAAATACATATTAATAAATTACAGTTTAAAAAACACATCAGATTTAGAAATTTAATTAAAAACCTTAAAAATGAATGTAAATATAAAGGAAAAATAAAACAATCATTTTGCTTCACTTAACCTTCAACTGAAGCTGAATGACTCCATTCAGATGAAAGGAGCCATGTTAAATGTGGCAGCTTTAAGTGTTGTAAAACTGATGCACCATGCTCTCATTGGACCGGGTCCCTAAGCTCCAGACAATCCAGGACATCACTCTTGGATGCAACAGTGCAACAGAAGGTCAAATGCACTGACCTCCAGCTTGTTGCATTGGGAGCGAAAGCCTTGTACTCTCTGACCCAGGCAGCTTAGCTAGCCGGCCCATTGAAAATACTTGACCATGTTTCAAGTTCCCACTGCCCCAAGCAGCCCCACATACACACATTCCCCCCACCCCACACCCCGCCCCCCGCCACACACACCCTGCCCCCACACCACACCATCCTCGACCTCCACACCATCCACCATCCTCTTCCCCCCCCCCCCCCACACCCCCCCCCATCCACACCTCCCCATCCCCATACCCCCCCCCCCCCCCCCGCCGGCCACACACACACCACCATTTCCCCCCCCCACACATGAAGAGCATGAAGAGGAGGGGGAGGGAGTGCTCAGGAATGAGGGGAAATGAGCCGCGCCTGTGCAGTTAGGGGCTATGGGTGAGTGGGGGAATATTGCGTTGGGGAAATGGATTGCGTTGAGGAAACGGATTGCGTTGGGAGAACGGGTGAGTGGTGGAATATTGCGTTGCGGAATGAATTGCGTTGGGGAACCAGGCATCCCATGTGACTGGGGTCCAATGGGTCGGCATTTTGTTCGGCATGGACTTGTAGGGCCGAGATGGCCTGTTTCCGTGCTGTAATTGTTATATGTTATATGGTTATATGGGTCCCACTTAGTCTAGTATTAATTAATTACTGATTCGCTTTTACAAGAGTAGTACTTTTAGATGAATTACAGATCTGACTCTTGAAGCATTTATTTGAGGATAGTGAAATATGTTCAGTCCAAAACTTTGGTTTGCTGATAAATGTCCATTTTCTAATTGTAACATTTCCTCTTCAATGCATTGACCTCCCCTAACCCCAGTGATGAGTGAGTCATATATGGAGGTCATCCCCGGGTTACGGCAAGGATGCCATCCTGTGAATTGTTCATAAGCCCAACAGTCTGCAACACAGAAATGAGGGCGCGGACTGAGTTGCTACATGGCAACACATGTCAACATCCCCACAGCAGCGGGAATGTCCATGTGACAGATGTCCATCCGTCGTACTTAAGTTGGATGTTCGTAAACTGGGGAAGACCTCATTACTTTGTATCTCTGATCCCAACTGCATAAGAATAATTACATCTGAAATCTAATGACTTTAGACTTAGACTTTGGAGATAATGCATGGAAACAGACCCTTCAGTGTACCAAAACCAAGCTGACCAGCGATCCCCGCACACTTTTAACCAAACTTACAATTTTAACCAAAGCCGATTACTCTACAAATCTACTTGTCTTTGGAGTGTGGGAGGAAACCGGAGCACCCAGAGAAAACCCACATGGTCACAGGAAGAATGCACAAACTCCATACAGATGCCACCCGGTAGTCAGGATTGAACCTGGGTGTCGGCGCTGTAAGGCAGCAACTCTACCACTGCGTCACTGTGCTGCCCCAATGCTAAATCCAGTTTTCAATTGAGTTATTTGGTTTCAGATAAAGGCTTATGGTCAAAATCTGCACAATTCATTACTTGAAAGATTGAACCATTTAACAAAATGAATGACTGCACAGTTTGCTACACTGTATTCCATCTGCCACTTCTTTGCCCACCTCCCAACCTGTCCAAGTCCAGGCCTGGCCAAGCTGGCCATCACGGCGCTAGGCGGAAGAGGGCTTTGCCCGAGCCAGATGCTTGATCCTTCACCAGGGTAACGTCCACGCACGGGTGGTGTTAGAGAGGGACATAGTTGTATGGTAGTTATTTAATATATTTGTAAGGATTGTAACATAGTTTGATGAAAATTTAGTGTCTGGATAATTTGGTGATTTTGTAATATGGTGGTGGGTGTGTTACCATGGTTTGGTTTTGTATCATAATCGTAATTAAATAAATTATTTTTGATTTAAAAAAAAACCTGTCCAAGGCCTTCTGCAGACTCCCTGCCTCTCCACCTATTTTCATATCATCTGCAAACTTGGCCACAAAACCATCAATCTGATAGAACCCTTCGATGGTTTGGAGGACAGATCACACAAAAAGGCAATTCCAGTTAATATTGGCAAGGTTGAACTCCATGAAGAACTCGGTCTACACATCTCGTTGATTTGCTTCAACATATGTTCCTATAACACAGACAGTCAGGTGGCCTGCAGTACATAATAGCAGTGCTGGTGTTTACCCCCAATGTTTACCACCTTACTAAACCTCATGAAATAGCAACAAGAAGCGGCAAAGCAAGTCAAGATCTGGGTTTTGAACCTAGAAAGAGATGGATTAAATATTCCTTGCACTTACCAAAGAACGTCAGGTATCCAAAAATTGCTGTCAGTAGGTACATGATAAACATCGACCCAAAGGAATAGACTGAAACCAGTTGCATTTTCTTGCATGTGTGACTGTAAGGCAGAGATTGGTCAATTTGTACTCAAACTGACTACAGCTGAAAAAATATATAGAAATATTTTTAAATGATTACACTTACTTCTTAAGTTCACTGTAAATGGGCAATACTGATGGATGGCACACAAAAGCAAAGGCCACAGTGGGCAATGCATAGACTGTCTGTGGAATAAATCAATAGTTCAGATACAACCAGATTTAATTTGTTTTATTCATCGCATGTGGCCAGTGCTGGGCAGCATTTATTGCCTGACCCAAACTACCCCTGAATCAGGTTATTTGCTGGGCGATTTCAGACTCAGAGGGCAGTTAAAAGACAACCACAAAATAGTAATAAAAAGGAACTGCCGATGCTGGTTTATACCAAAGATAGACACAAAATGTTGGGGTCACTCACTGGGTCAAGCAGCATCTCTGGAGAAAATGGATGAGTTCGTAAGTTCATAAGTTATAGGAGCAGAAATAGGCCATTTGGCCCATCAAGTCTACTCTGCCATTCAATCGTGTCTGATCAATCTTTCCTTCTCAAATCCATTCTCCTGCCTTCAACCCCATTCTCCTGACACCCCTGATAGCTGCGTTGTGGGTCAGGACCCTTCTTTCAGACTGATTGTGGTATGGAGAGTGGGAGTGGGGGATGGGGGGGGGGGGGGGGGGGGGGGGAAGTAAAACTGGAAGCGAAAAGAAAACAGGACAAATTGGCCAGGCACCAGATGACCTCAGGCAAGGAGGTTATCTGTTGGCTAGAGACAGGTGTGAGCCTAAGAGGGGTACATATTGACGATCTATGGAACTAGCTACCCCAATTTTACTGGGGGGGGGGGGGGGGGGGGGGGGGGGGGGTGTTTGTAGAAGCTACCTAAAATTAGTGAATTCAATGTTCATACCACTGGGTTGTAAGCTACCCAAGCAAAGTATGAGGTGCTGTACTTCCAATTTGCATGTGTCCTCACTCTGGCTATGGAGGAGACCCCCATATTTGTACGCCTGGAATCATTCTGATGGTAGATTTATTCCTAAAGTTAAGAAAATGGAATTTCATGACAAACAGTTTCACGGTCCCTTAGATGAAATCCCAACATTATTTTTTCATTTCAAATTGATTTACATCGTTGGCTAAAGGAAAGCATGTGTGCAACATCAAGTGAGGAAGAGAAAGTTACATGAATGGAAGCAAATGACAGCGTCTGGACTACACACAAGGTGTTGGAATATCTCAGTGGGTCAGGCAGCACCTGTGGAGGACATGGACAGCTGACATTTTGGGTTGGGACCCTTCATCAGATTGTTTTAAGGCCCAACCCACAATGTTGCATGTCCATTCCCTCCACAGATACTGGCTGACGTGCTGAGTTACTCTAGCACATTGTGTTTTGCTCAGGATTCCAGCATCTGTAGCTCCTTATGTAGGCTATTATACTTGACATTTACACCATGTAATCAAGGGCAAACGCCTACCCCTTGATAATAACACTGTGAATGTAATAATCACATTGAACACGGACAATGACGCAGGCAGCAGGTAAGGAGGGAAACACAGTCTGAAGTTGGGTTCCGACCCAAAACGTCACCAATTCTTTCTCTCCAGAGATGCTGTCTGTCCCGCTGAGTTACTCCGGCAGTTTGTGTCTACCTTCGGTATAAGCCAGCATCTGCAGTTCCTTCCTACACATTTAATCTGTTTCTATGCGGACTAGCTGGGAGCTGACAGCATTTTCCTTTTTTCATTTCAGATTTCCAGCATCAGCAGTTTTTATACATTTCCATTTACTTATAAAAACATAGAGTTTGGTACCTTATTATTCCAGATAAAATACTTGGCTGCGCACATGTCTGTGCAGTTTGAAGAATTAGTCACTGTATAAGGACAGGGAAGCCGGGTCTTTTTATAGACAACCTGAAATCAAGACAAGGGAATCACTCCAATTTGCAGTTCTCTCAATCATTTGCAAACATTACCGAACAAATATGTATAAAAATTCAGTTTTAATCTCCATTTATTTATTATATGTATATGAGCAGACATTTTGCCCGGAAATCATGCACAATCCCAAAAAGGCCAATAAGCTTTTGGTTTGGTTTGTCTACTCCACTGCGATATCTCCTCAAGGTATGCCAGCTTTTGGTTTGTGCAGGCCAGTGAGTGATTTTTTAAAATGGTTCTTCTTCTGAAGGGGATTCCTGAGCTGAAACGTCACCCATCCATGTTCTCTGGCGATGCTGCCTGACCCGGTGAGTTACTCCAGTACTGCTTGTCCTTGAGTGATTTATTTTTCTTGGTTTGCTGCATTATTCTGTAAATTGTCCCTCGTGAGTAGGATAGAACTAGTGTCCGTGTGATTCTGGACAGCATGGATTCGGTGGGCTAAGGGGCCTGTTTCCACAATGTATTTCTAAACTAAACTAATCTTTTAATTGTGAAACTACTCCCCCTTGGAGGGAATTCTTCTGTGATATATTATTGCTAGTCCCTGGATGTTCGCAGCTGTTGAAATTAAATGACCCATAAGGTTTCAAATGCACTTGATTTAGTTTTGCAAGCTGCAGCCGATCCCTTTACAGGTGTGCAAAGCAGTTCAGGTCTGTCCGGGTCTGGGTATGGGGAAGGGAAGGGCATGGTGCGAGGGCTTTGGGGAGGCACAGGGTTGCAGGTCAGGAGTGTGAGGGTCTGGCAATGAGTAATGGTCAGGATGGAGCTCAGCCACTGGTGATTCTCTGCTGTAAGGCCCGACAAGAGCGGCACGGTGGCACCGCGGTAGAGTTGATGCCTTACAATGCCAGAGACCCGGGTTCGATCCTGACTACGGGTGCTGTCTGTAGGGATTTTGCACATTCTTCCCGTGACCACATGGCGTTTCTCTTGGGTGCTCCGGTTTTCTCCCACATTCCAGACATACAGGTTAACCGCCTTCTGTAAATTGTTCCCGTGTGGAGGATTAGAACTAGTTTACAGGGATCGCAGGTCGGAATGGACTTGGTGGGCAGAAGGGCCTGATTCCACGCTGTATGTCTAAAATAAACTAGTCTGAAGAAGTGTCTTGACCCAAACAGTCACCTATTCCTTTCCTCCAGAGATGTTGCCAGACCCATTGAGTTACTCCAGCAATGGAATACACTAAACTAAGTTGTCTGTCAGAAGTGAGATTGGAATTTGGGTGAGGGGAGAGGTTTTAGGCCGTGAGAAGGCACGGTTGGTAATGAAGGTGTCTGGTCAGTTGTTGTGGGACCAAGTGATGCCTGACGGCTTGTTGGTCTGAAAGTTTGGATGTGGAAAATTGGGTCAATGGATTGAGGCGTCCTCAAGCAGGGTAAATACCAATCTAAGTGAGGACCCACCAGAGTGGGGTTCTCAGAGCAAGACAGTGACTTGCTCTAGGAGGCTTCCACAAAAAATATCTGAAACGGGGTACTCCGGCCTCCACAAATGAAGAGTTGCAGATTGGTGTCACTGCCTTAGTGCAGGCTGCAGCACATGCACGGCTTCCTCTATGCAAGGGGTGGAACATTGGTGCAGTGGTAGGCATGCTGCCTTACAGCGCTGGAGACCCGGGTTCGACCCTGACTACAGGTGCTGTCTGTGTGGAGTTTCCAAGTTCTCCTTGTGACTACATGGGTTTTCTCTGGGTGCTCCGGTTTTCTCCCACATTCCAAAGACGTGGGGGTTTGTAGGTTAATTGGCTTTTGCAAATTGCCCCTCGTGTGTAGTGTACGGGTGATCGTTGGATGACATGGACCTGGTGGGCTGAAGGGCCTGTTTCCACGCTGTTTCTCTAAACTAAACTAAGCTAAATTCTCGTCAGATGCATGGAGGCCCAAAACCAAAAAAAAAATCATGTTCTTCCTTTAACCTGCATGAAGATCCATATTCTCAGTTACATTTGACTTTATATGGAAAGTAAATCACAAAAAGCAGAAAAAAATGATTATCCACTTGATTTTATCCCACCATACCATGAGGCTTAGATTTATTGCAATGCACATGGTTTGACTCAAGGACACATGAAGAATACTTACTACAATTAGAAAGAAGGTCATACAGAAAAGCGAAAATCCACTGGTGTATCCAAGGTATCCTATAAAAGGAATGATTCAACTATTACCTTGATTTATTATGCCATCTCCTTCAACAGGAATAAACAGAATAATTCCCTTCACAATGTGATGTCCTTTCCAACGTATTCATTGCTTTTAAAGATGACATTTATGAAGAAATTACAAAAGGTTATTGGCCATTGAAAATACCTCCCTCGGTCGAACCTAATTTAGTTTAGTTTAGTTTAGAGATACAGCGTGGAACCAGGCCCTTCAGCCCACTGAGACCACGCTGACCAACGATCCCTGTACACTAGCACGATCCTACACACCAGGGACAATTTACATTTTTTTACCGAAGCCAATTAACCTACAAACCTGTACGTGTTTGGAGTGTGGGGGGAAATCGGAGCACCTGAAGAAAACCCACGCGGTCACGGGAAGAACGTACAAGCTCCGTACAGGCAGCGCCCATAGATGGTATCAAACCCGAGTCTCTGGCACTGTAAGGCAGCAACTCTACTGCTGTGCCACTGTGCTGCCCTAATACAAACTTTTATTGTCTCCTCAGTTCTGATGAAGGATCTTCAAACTGAAAAATTATCTTTGCTTTGCTTACTCACAGATGTTGCGGGGATCCGCTGAGTGTCTCTAGCATTTTTGATTCTTAATTGAAGCCGTTGAATACATAGATGCAGTGAAATAAATAGGAGTGGGAGTAGATCATGCAGCCCTTGAAGCCTGCTCTGACATTCAATCATTATTCCTTATTTTATTTTTTGGTACCATATTCCCACTCATACATCTTTTGATGCTTAGAGTCAAAGAGTCATATAGTACGGAAACAAGACCTACAGCCCAACTTGCCATGCCGACCAAGATGCCCCATCTACATGTCCCACCTGCCCGTGTTTGGCCCATATCCCTCTAACCTTTCCTATCCATGTACCAAGCTTTTTGCATCATGAAATCTGTTTCCTTTCTAAATACATTCTGCAACAAGGCTCCATAGTCTTCTGTGGTAGGAAATGACACAGGCTCACCAACAACTGAGTGAAGAGATTTCTCCTCATTTCCAAACGACATAGAAACATAGAAAATAGGAGCAGGAGTAGGCCATTCGGCCCTTCGAGCCTGCACCGCTATTCAATATGATCATGGCTGATCATCCAACTCAGTATCCTGTATCTGCCTTCTCTCCATACCCCCTGATCCCTTTAGTCACAAGGACCACATCTAACTTCCTCTTAAATATAGCCAATGAACTGGCCTCAACTACCTTCTGTGGCAGAGAATTCCACAGATTCACTCTGTGTGTGAAAAATGTTTTTCTCATTTCAGTCCTAAAAGACTTCCCCCTTATCCTTAAACTGCGACCCCTTGTTCTGGACTTCCCCAACATCGGGAACAATCTTCCTGCATCTAGCCTGTCCAACCCCTTAAGAATTTGGTAAGTTTCTATAAGATCCCCCCTCAATCTTCTAAATTCTAGCTAGTACAAGCCGAGCGTATCCAGTCTTTCTTCATATGAAAGTCCTGCCATCCCAGGAATCAGTCTGGTGAACCTTCTCTGTACTCCCTCTATGGCAAGAATGTCTTTCCTCAGATTAGGAGACCAAAAATGTACACAATACTCCAGGTGTGGTCTCACCAAGGCCCTGTACAACTGCAGTAGAACCTCCCTTCTCCTATCCTCATATCCGTTTGCTATGATTCACTATGACTATCCTGTAACCTGAATCTATGACTTCTGGGTCTGCAGAATCAGTTCTCTCTGCATCTAGTCAATGGCATGGCTTTGCAATGAACAATGGCAGAATTTACCTCTTTTGATCTGTTAGTCTGCTCAGCTCCACTCTCCCACCCATCTTCAAAGTCCTCATCACTGGATAAAATATTTAATCTGTTCTCCTACATCTGTCCCAGTGTTCTGGCCCTTGCGTTCGGTGTCTTAAATTGGTGTTCCGGTGGATGAGTCATCAATTAGTAGAACACATCAAGTCAAAACAGAATGATAACAGAAGGAGGCAGGGAGAATAAAAAGTCCTGGCTGATTTCAGAAGGAAATGAAAATGAAATGAAACAGTGAGCTCAATTTGGGAGAGTCAGCCAAAATGTTTGCATCAAAAAATTCATCTACACAATTTTAATCCATCAGTGGATTTCCCCACAGTGCAATCACAGCGAAGGTAATGAGACGAGTGAAGCATTATTATACTTTATTAACATGGCAGCGTGGTGGTGCAGCCGTAGAGTCGCTGCTTTACAGCGCCAGAGATCCTGGGTAGAACCTGACCATGATTGGTGTCTGTATGGAGTTTGTACGTTGTCCCCATGACTGCGTGGGGTTTTCTCTGGTTGCTCCAAAGACTTACAGGTTTGTATGTTAATTGACTTGGGTAAAAATTGTAAGTTTTCCCTAGTGTGTAGGACATGTGCCAGTCTATGTGGGATCGCTAGTTGGCACAGACTCGGTGGGCCAAAGGGCCTGTTTCCGTGCTGTATCTCTAAACTAAACTAAACTGAAAATATTGTTATAATCTACAGGATCTTGAAAACTGCACATTATGCCCTGTAACACTTCTGTGTGATCATGTAAATCCATTTTTATACAACACCTCATCTTGCCCTTGAACAAAGAAGCCCTCTCAGTATTGCACCTCTGTGTCTACTGATCAAAATAAGAGCGAAACATGAGCACACAGATGCCTGACTCATAGTAAAAGTGTTACCAAGAAGTAGGCTGGCAATTTATTTAAGGAAGAGGAGGAGGTGGGGATTTCCACACTTAGATCAGAAAGATAACTCGGCACTGATCGAGAGCGTGTCTTTACTGGAATAGCACATTCACAATGATATGAACAGCAATACAAAAAAGACACGGAGGTCTGTCCATACAGCTCCAAAATATAATAATCAGTTCTGCCCATGCCGAAAAGGAAATTAATACCAGAGTTGTCACCAGAACAGTAATTTATTTAAGGAAGAGGAAGAGGTGGGGATTTCCACATTTAGATCAGAAAGATAACTCGGCACTGATCGAAAGCGTGTAATTAAAACCGAACGGCAATGAATTTCCATGCCCAAATGCCGTTCCATTTACACTTGCAGAGATGGGGTTTGAAGAATAAAGGAAAGAAATACAGTTAACAAAAACGATTACAACATATTAAAACTTTCTAAAATAAAGAATATGGCTATCATTTGCTGAGAGTGCTCTGGATTCACTCATTTTAATTTTGCTGGCCACTATTTTCCAGTCATTTTGATCTTTTAATAACATGTTTACTCAACATTTTGCTCATTACTTGTCACCAAATGCAGTTGATGGTTTTTTTAGTCACACTTAACACAATAACATAAACATTTCCTCTTTCAGTTCTTCGTCAGCGAGGTGCACTACCTTGTTTGCCACTTGCTCTCATGGGGAAGAGAACCTTCCATTAGGTTTTAGCAAGCAGTTAGTGGTGCAGTGAGGTATATACCCAAGGAATACACCTGGAATGGAGCCAAATCTCACCCCCACCCAGTTGCTCACATCAATTGAAGAAACATGTTCATCAAATTGTGCTCTCCTTGAGATTTAATTAATTTGTATTAGAAGTAATTTCAAGCAGATACAAGGCTGGATGTGCTCTTGACGCTGTTTTAGAGAAACAGCATGGACACAGGCCCTTTGGCCCACTGAGTCTATGCCTGACCATCGATCACCCAGTACAGTAGTCCTGTTTTCCCACTTTCGCAACCGGCACACAAGAGGGATTTTACAGAAGCCAATTAACCTACAAACATGCACGTCTTTGGGATGTGGGAGGAAACTGGAGCACCCGAAGGAACCCACGCAATCACGGGGAAAATGTACAATCTCCACACAGACAGCACCCGTGGTCAGGATCGATGTTGGGTCTCTGGCATTGTGAGGCAACAGGTCTACCACTGTTTCAGCAAACTAGAAGCATGAACACCCAGCCTTATTTTCACCATCTCTGGCATCTTACGGTAGAACATAGAACAGTAAAGCACAGGAATGGGCCATTCAGCCCACAATGTTTGTGCTGAACATGATGCCAGGTTAAACTGATATTATCTGCCTATACATGATCCATATTTCTCTATTCCGTGCATGGTCATGTGCCTATCTAAAAGCCTCTTACATGATATATACATATTAAAATATATATTGCTTCAAGGACATTTGATACCTACCTAAGTTCTTGAAGAGACACAAAGGTAAGATGATGACCAAAGTCACAAGTAGAACAAGGTACGTGCCATTTAAGTACCACACTCTGGAAAGAAATGAGAAATGTGCATTATTATCTGCACTGAAGAAAAATGTTTCACAACAGAGAAAACAACTGTAACCCTCTATTACTTGGAACAGCAAACAGTTGGTAACCAGTGAGAGCAAAAAACAAACAGTTGGAAGAACTCATTGAGAAGGAGACTTCATTGCAACTTACCAAATAGTGAAAGGCCTGGATAGAGTGGATGTGGAGAGGATGATTGCACTAGAGGGAGAGTCTAGAACCGGAGGGCACAGCCTCAGAATAAAAGGACGTACCGGTACCTTTAGAAATGAGATGAGGAGGATTTTCTTTAGTCAGAGGATGGTGAATCTGTGGAATTCATTGCTACAGGGCTGTGGAGACCATGTCATTGGGTAATTTTAAAGCAGAGATTGGGATTGAGAGGGATAGACAGATCAGCCATGATTAAATGGTGGAGAAGACTGAATGGGCCGAATGGCCTACTTCTGATTCCATGACTGATGAACTTATGAATGGGTCAAGCAACATCGATGTTGTGGGATGTGACCCTGCATCAGGGATGAAAGTGTGGAGGAAAGGTGGCCAATATCTAGAAGTGAGGGTTATGAGTCTAGGTAACAAGGGCTTAGCAGAGCACCTGTCTTCTGTCTGAATGACCATCTTGAGCTTCCTACACCAACCTTCTCCACTGTCATGGTGAGGCTAAACACAAGCAGCACATCATATTTGGCTGGGTACCCTACAACCTAACGGTGTGACCATTAGACTGTCCAATTTGAGGTAGCCCCCTCTACTCTGTTCCCTTTCCATGCCCAGCAGTCTACCCGGGTTTTCTCTCCCTTTATTCACCTTTTCCATGCACCCCACCCCACCTCATTACCAGGAATGCAATGTCTCTCTCCTCCTCCTCCTCCTCTGTTACTTACTGATTATCTTCCCTGAAAAAAAAGTTGACCATTCCTTTGTCTACACAGATGTTGCTTGACCCACAGAGATATTCAAGCATTATTTATGCTCCAGCATCCACAACCCCTTGTGTCATGTGATAGCTAGTTCACACTTTAACTGTTAATAGGATGTTTAAATTAATGATCATATTTCAGCGTATGAAGGAGGTCAGCTTTAGTGTTCTTCTCCCACGGGGTTCCATCTACCCATCACTCATATACCTAGGTTTCTTCTCTCTTGGTTCATATTTACTATTGTCCCCTCCCCACCTTGTTTCATCTGCCATTCATCCCTGCCTTATCTGGTTTTACCTATCACCTACCAACCCCTATCACCATCATTCCCGTCCCAAAATCACCATATAGTTCCATCACCATATAGTTCCTTCTTACATTTCCACCTAACCCCTTTGAACATTTGTTTCAACACTAGTCCCTTCTTCTCCCATATCTGGCTCCATCTGCCCATCTGCCCCCCACCCTCCACACACTTTGCTTCATCCTGTTCCAGCTATCATGTTCCGAACAATGTCTCACTCCTCCTCTTTCTGCTACTTACTGATTACCTTCCTTCAAAATTCTCAGTTTGGATGGAGGGTCAGGACCCCAAAAATGGACTCTTCCTTTGTCTACACAAATGCTGCTTGACCCACCGAGTTCTTCCAGCGTTATTTTTGCTCAAGCACCCACAAATCCTTGTGGCTTGTGATAGCGAGTTCATCCTTTAAATATGTTCATAGGGTGTTCAAATTAAAGATCACATTTCAGAGTATGAATAAGGAAAATTCTGCTTCTGTGTGGAAGGATAATAACTTGATGATCCTGAATTGGCTCATGAAGTAGAGGTGAAGCTATATATTAAGGCAGCATAGTTGTGATTCAGGATGCAGTCTCAGTGAAAGCAGATTCAGTAGGTAACATTCAAAAAGATTTTGATAAGCACTTGGAGGGAAAACAATTACAAACTGGATGAATTGAACACCTTCAACAGAGCTGACACAGACATAACTGACTGAATGGGTTTCTTCTGAGTTGCAGTATTCTACGACTCAACGATGGCTGATGTAGGGAATTCTCTGGCACAAAACCATTCCTGAAGCAGAATTTATAAATAATTTTATAAAATAGTTGTGCATTTGCCTGAAAAAAATTGTGCAAAATGAAGAATGAGCCAGAAGGTGGGATTTTACTTCGGAGTCACGTGAGTGACTACGTGAAGAACCCCGCCAGGATGCATGCGTGTCATATCGCTACACGCATTGCAACAAGTCACAGCAAGGGGGAACGACGTTCCCCTAGCGGCAAAATTTGAAAACCAGGAACAGCAGGTAAGGAGACTCTGCGTTCCAGAATTTGAAAGTCGGGAACAGCAGGTAAGAAGACTCTGCGTTCCTTCCACTCACCTTTTAGGTGGAAACATGGACCGGATCCATGAAGGCTGCGGGAAAGCTGGCGGGGGAGAACCGCGGAGTCGCGGGCAACCGGCAGCAGCAGCCTAAGGCACGCTAAACTCCCGTAATGGGAACAGCTGTGCCCGACTTTCGCTCCCGACTCGCTCCCACACCAGGGCCCGGCCGGGCGGGAGAGGGAAGCAAAAAACTAATGTTTCCCCGCGCTGGGTTTTTTCCACAGGAGGGGAAGCTGGACAAAGTGGTGTCCACAAATGCTGCTAGTGAAGCTGGCTGGGGAGGACCGCGGAGTCACGGGCAGCCGGCAGCAGCAACCAAAGGCACGTTAATTTCCCGTAATGGGAAGAGCTGTGCCCGACTTTCGCTCCCGACTCACTCCCGCACCGGACCGGGCGGGAGAGGGAAGCAAAACTAATGTTCCCTGCGCTGGTTTCACAGGGGGGGGTAGCTGGGCAAAATAGTGTCCACAAGTGCGAATATCCTAAGAGGCAATGAAAAGGCACATTTTGGTCAGCCACTAGCAACCACACCAAGAGTGATGGTCCAGACCATCTCAAGATGGCTGAAACAGGTGCTAACACAGGCTGGGGTGGATACTAATTTATAAAATCTCTTTCCACCAGGGCTGCAGCTACATCGGCAGCGATACAGTTGTATGTACCAATGGACCAAATCCTCAAGTCAGCAGGATGGTCTGGCGGGGAAAACATTCCAATTATTTTATAAAAAACTAGTAATGAAACCTGGAACGTTTGCAGAAACAATTTAAGTTCTGTAAATTAATTTAAACCCATAAAAAGGGGTTATAAATTTGTGTTAAAAATTTTTATGATTTCAATGTCGAATTCATGTCCAAATTATGTTAACACAATTCCTCTCACAGTCAAGGCAGACGTGATGCATGGACTCGTTTCCACGGCATGAAATCACAGAGCTTTAAAATCTTCACCTAGTCACTCACGTGACTCCGAAGTAAAATAGTAAGATTAAACGAGAACTTACCAGTTTGAAGTTTGATCTGTATTTTATGAGGAGTTACGATGAGGGATTACGTGCCCTCCGCTCCCACCCTGATCATATACTTAACTGGTATCTCTTCTCTAATCTTACTATGTTTAATCATTACAGTTATCTGCGATTTCACACCGCTGGTTTGAAGAATGACATGCATGCGTCCTGGCGGGGTTCTTCACGTAATCCCTCATCGTAACTCCTCATAAAATACAGGTCCAACTTCAAACTGGTAAATTCTCGTTTAATCTCACTATTAAACCCCACATGTGGCTCACACGTGGTTTAGTGCGCCACAATAAAAATGACATTGATGTATTTAAAAGATACGTTTTGAAATATCTGACTAGTATTTTCCTCCACAGAAAAAAATATACTACCCCTATCACTTTATTACACGACATGAAAAGATGAATTTCTGTAGTTATAAGATCTTCACAACATGTCAATAATCATGTTTTAATAAGTTAATTAAATTGCCAAAATATGTTCTGCAGTGGAAGCTCCATAATGATTTGAACAATCTGGATTCTTGTTTTTTTCCAAAATAGTTTTCATACGAACTTTAGAAATTCTCAATTAAAATTTTTTTCATAATATAATTATACTTACTCAGAATCTGCTTGGTACATAAAGGACTCGATGACATGTGGCAGTTGATTCTTGACAATTAGTAAATAACTCAAGATGGCTAAAATAAAAGGATAATCAAATGAACATTTTATTTCAATAGACAATAGGTGCAGGAGTAGGCCATTCGGCCCTTCGAGCCAGCACTGCCATTCAATGTGATCATGGCTGATCATCCCCAATCAGTACCCCGTTCCTGCCTTCTCCCCATATCCCCTGACTCTGCTATTTTTAAGAGCCCTACCTAGCTCTCTCTTGAAAGCATCCAGATAACCTGCCTCCACCACCCTCTGAGGCAGAAAATTCCACAGACTCACTTTCTTTTTTTCTGCACAAATATATTGACCTTGTTTTAAGATTGACGCTCAGTGTAAAGTATTTTCTGACTGTAGAATTGTTCAGAGTGAGTTGCAGATTACCACAGTTGGATTGTTTTCAGTAAAGCTTGACCAGATCATAATTATGGCAGATTAAGTGTGACATTAACAGGAAAGGCATGTATATGTACCATTCTTCTCATTACAGACTCTCAACAACCAATAGAACAAACACAAATAATGTTTAGTTTCTTCGAAACCCATTTTCAAGATTGCATCAAAAGAAATTGAAGTTTTAATTCATCATTTAATTTTGCGCCTATTTTGCTATTTGTTAGAAATACATTGCAAAGCATAAAGGAATATTTTAGAAAATATCATTCATTACAACTTAAGTCACTTTATTCTTATTTATTATTTCTCTCTTACTTATTCAATATTCTTATTGTCCCATCATAAGCAGTCATGCTTTTGACAACCTGGACCCTAAACACAACCAGTGAACTGAACAGTAATGTTGTACTTGAGAAAATAAAAGTTCTTAATTCTGTAAATATTACCTCCAATGTTCTGAAGTGATGTCGATCCAAAAACAGCAAATTTCCCTGGTCTTCCAAATGCTAGCTCTCCCAGCGTTTCATAAACCATGGAACCTAAATACAGGAACAGTTTTACATATTAAAATATTAAGCTGTTATTTTAACAGTTCAACATATTTAGATATTATCTCAGTTTAAAATGCTGTGAAATGGTTAATGGATTTGCAGCAGATAGACACAACAAGCTGGAGTAACTCAGCGGGACAGGCAGCATCTCTGGGGAGAAGGAATGGGTGACGTTTCGGGTCGAGACCCTTCTTCTGAATAGACACTTCTTCAGGCTGATAGATTTGCTGCGCCTTTTCATTTACCTAAAGATATCTCACTTGAAAAACTATGAAAGATTAGTTTCTGTCAGTCTTCATTGATGGAATATTAACAATTTCATCAATATCAGTCTAAAGCAAGTATTGCACATGTTTCCGAAAATAAATAGATATACTTTATCTGCAATCTCTTGCTTGGAAGAATATAATTAATAAGTAAACAGGTTCTATTTTAGTGTTGAGTTTTCAGTTTACTTAAATTTCTTGTTATGCATCATTTCAGTGGCGTTGAGTAATTCAAATCATAGACGGCTGTGGAGGCCGTCTTTGGGTATTTTAAAAGCAGAGGTTGATAGGTTCTTGATTAGTAAGGGTGTCAAAGGTTATGGGGAGCAGGCAAGAGAATAGGGATGAGAGAGAAAGATAGATTAGCCATAATTGAAGGTTAGCCCGTCTCAATGGTCCGAATGGCCTAATTCTGCTCCTATGGTTTCTGGATTTAGGAAGTTCCAGGCTTTTAATTCTATTGTTTGATCTTGCACCTTTCTCACCAACATTGATGGTCTGTATTGAAAGGAATATTTTGTCCCGTCTTATTGACTATGTGTCAGATAATCCAATCTAGCAGTGGATAAATAATTAAATAAACAGCTTGCTGGAAGAGATGAAATTGATAGATTTTTATAATACATAAAACTCAAATAGTCCACAGCTATGCTTTGCTATTTGTTCAAAAGTAGATGTTATCAACATTTATTATTCATTCTTGAACTACAGTAGTTGTACCTGTACTAGGATATTTAATACACAATCATGCACTTCAAGGTGGCAGATTTTATTTTCAGTGTACTAGGATGGTGTTAAAGGCAATCTATTAGTTTCATAGTCACTAATAGGCACTCACGTGTATTGTGTTAAATTAAAATCCCAGCTTTGGCGAGATTCAAATCATTTTCTCCAGATCAATACTTTGGAAATCTATCACATCATTTCATTTTCTGTTAATTTTTTACTTTTTATCTTTCCTTCACAGGCCTATTTAATAGGCTGATTGTTTAAAAAATAATTATTTATAGTTGCATATTAAACGTTTCTACTTAGTTTAGCTTCGTATAGTTTTGCTTAGTGATGAGACAGGAACAACATGGGAACAGGCCCTTTGGCCCACTGAGTCCGTGCCATTCAATGATCACCTGTACACTAGTTCTATCCTACATATTAGGGACAATTTACAAAAGCCAATTAACCTACAAATCTGCATGTCTTTGCGATGCGGGAGGAAACTGGAGCACCTGGAGAAAACCTGCGCAGTCACTGGGAGAATATGCAAACTCCGTACCTATCGCACCCATAGTCAGGAACAAAACTGAGCCTGTGGCGCTGTAAAGCTGCAACTCTACCACTGCACCACTATACAACATATAATAATGACCAGCTAAAATAGCAAGTCTCCTAACAATAATATTTGAAAGTATTAAGATGTTTAAGCTCTGTATTTTAAAAATATCGGAAGATTTTAAACCGAACATACACATAATGTGGTTGCTGAGAATATGTGGGTGTGCAGAGTGTGGTCACAATCACATTTCAAGTTTGAAAAGCAGGAGCACAATTACATAGAACAGTGCAGCACAGGAATGGGCCCTTCACCTCCCATTGCCTGTGCTGAACATTATGCTGTTAAACTGATCTCATCTGCCTATCCATAATCCATATCCCTTTATTACTTGCACTTCCATGTGCCTTTTGAAAAGCCTCTTGAATGGCACTGTTGTATCAGCCTCCACCACAACCTATGGCAATGCATTCCAGGCCCCCATCAGTCCCCGTGTAAAAAACGTGCCCCACACAATTCCATTAAATGATTCCCCACTCGCCTTACAGCAATGCCCTCTAGCATTGGACATTTCTATCCTGTGAAAAAGATTCTGACTGTCTACCATATTTATGCCTCTCATCATTTTGTATACTTCTATCAACTTCCAATGTTCCAGAGAAAATAATCCAAGTATATCCAACCTCTTCCTGTAACTGAAATCCCCCAATCCTCCTGCATCATTCTGGTACCCCCTCCCCCCTCCCCCGCACCCTCTCCAAAGCCTCCACATCCTTCCTGTAGTGGGACCACGAGATCGCGTAATTTGCGTGCCAAGGACACGTAGGTGGGACAGGCCCATTACTCCCAATACTCTAAATGCAGCCTAACCAAAGTAACTAAGTGGGTTTGCAAAAAAAGACATATAGTGCTAGAGTAATTCAGTGGTTCAGGCAACATTTCCGGAAATATGGAGACATGGATAGCTGACATTTCATGATGCGTCTCTTCTTTAGACCTTTCTTCAATTTGGTTTGTTAGTTGTTTACTTAAACATGAAGACTGGACAATTTGACAAAGATGACCAAGTGCTCTTGAAAGAAAGTACTACTTACCCGTTTCCACTGAAGTTTGGAGCAAGAGGTGAATTGAATACAATGACATCAGTGCAATGACAACTAAAAGGAATCTGTAAAAATACAAATACATTTTAATTCTATGCTGAAAATAACCATAGTTTTTTTTCTCATATTCATTCTGCTAATTTCATTTGAAGGTTTTTTGAAAAAAGGAAATAATAGTAGAGAAAAACATGTGCATAAATGTAGGCAAATGGGTTTAGTTTAGTTTAGAGATACATCATGGAAACAGGTCTTTCGGCCTTGAGTCCATGCCAACCAGTGGCCACCCTGCACTTGTTATATCCTACACATTAGCGACAATTTACAGAAGCCAATCAACCTACAAACCTGCACGTCTTTGGAACGTGTGAAGAAACCTGAGCACCCGGAGCAAACCCACGTAGTCACGGCCACTCACAAGTTCTCCGGTTTCCTTCTGCTAATTCTGTAAATTGCCCCCTAAATTGGAAGGAATGGATGCAAAAGTGGGCTAACATAGAACTAATGTGAATAGGTAATCAGTGGACGGTTGGACCTGCTTCCATGCTGGATCTTTAAAACTAAACTGAACATTATTTTTCCCACAATGAGTTCCAGGGTTGAGATGGGGACAGAAACATTATTTGTTGAGACTGCACTAAAAGATGAAAACTTATGCTGAAAAATCTCCCCTTGGCTTATAATGCTAGGTAGAATGTAATTTAATGGGTAGTTTTCCTGATGTGAAATAGTAGGTGTCACCGGTTTTCTAAATAATGTTTAACACCTCTCATTAAGTGTCAAAGCAGACTAAAGAAGCAAACTCCACAGTGAGCAACAAGGAAGTTGAAAAGCAGCAACACCTTCCACCAATGCCAGTAATATATGATTACTAACTGGAACTCAAATGCTATTTTTTATCCAAGTCTAGTTGAGTTTAAGGTCATGTGTACAAGTGGAGTAGAATGAAAGGTCTTGCTTTGTACAGGTGATCGTTGGTCGACATGGATTCGATGGGCCTGTTTGCGCGCAGTATCTTTAAACTCTAAAATCTGCTTTCCACCTAATTATAAGCTAGAAATACTCAAAGCAGCATCTGTGGAGAGAGAAACTTTTATCATGGTTGCCAGGAGGACATTCTATAAATGTGTTCAAATCTTCTTGGCCCTTTAGCTCTACAAACCTGATTGGTTTTGGTTTAACACTTGAACTATGGAGTAGGTGAACACTTCCTGTGAGTGGTATGTTAATAGATGTCAGATAGAGTTGTAGAGGCATACAGCATGGAAACAGGCCCTTCACCCCTACTTGCCACATCTACACTAGTCCCCCTGCCTGCGTTGGACTACATCCCTCTAAATCTATCCTATCCATGTACCTGTCCAAATGTTTCTTAAATGTTGTGATAGTACCTGCTTCAACTACCTCCTCTGGCAGCTTGTTCCATACATCTACCACCCTTTGTGTAAAAAAAGGTGGTGAACTAACTAAATCATTTAAATAACTTTCATAGATGATAAAAACAGAAAATGCTGCAAATATTCAGCAGGTCAGGCAGCATCCGTGCAAAGAGAAAATGAGTTCACTTTTCAGATCTGAGACCCTTCATCACAACGGAAATATAAAAAGTTCTGACAAAGGCTCAGCCTAAAATGTGAACTTGTTTCTCTTCCCACAAATATTACGAACAGCAGAGTATTCCAGCATCCTCTGCTTTCATTTGTTATTTCTACAATCTGCATTTTTTAATTTCCAGTGTTTCATCAAAGGTATTTGACCTGAAATATAAAATTTGTTCCTCGTCCCACCAATGCTGCTCTGGGTATCTCTACCTTATAATATGCTGGAACATAAATTAAATGTGTCTTAAAATGTAGCTGGTGAATATTAACATTGTGCACCTTCAGTTGATCACCTTGAAGTCAATAAATAAATAAAAAGAGAACACAATGTATTAAAAAAACTTGCAAGATAGAAATTTCAAGTAATATGTAAATAGTTTTACTATTATGTTAAATATTTTTAATGTGATAAAGTTAGCTATAGATGGGTATCTGGAAAAGTTGAAGTAATAACAAAATAGCAATTAAAAAGACTGCAGTTGTGGAAAGCAGGAAGTAAGAAAGTGCAAGTTAGTAATTATAAACAATAGGTGCAGGAGTAGGCCATTCGGCCCTTCGAGCCGAATGGTTGGGTCTATGATTTGTCGCCATGAAGGGAGGAGCAAATCTATCATTATGTTAGGCATATCTTTGATAATCGATGTGTGAATGTACAGAACTTATTAAGATATGTTCCCATCAAAATAACTTCCCACTGGGGCTGCCAGTTTTGCAATCAATTTACAATGGTAGATGATCAAAAGCATTAATTTCATGTAACATTACTCATACAGAGCTGGTAACTAAGTAAATGAACACTTGTATGACTAGGGGTTTGGAGCAAATACAAAAATAACATTTAAAGAGCCCAAGATGTTACTGAGCAGAAACAGTGAAAGTGATGGTTGATATGGTAACAGTTCTCTTGAACCATAATAATAAATAATATTTATAAAGGTACTAAATGGTTTGTTTAGTTTCATTTTAGTTTAGTTTAAAATTGTCACGTGTACCGAGGTACAGTGAAAAGCTTTTGCTTCCGTACTATCCAGTCTAAGAAAAGGCCTTACATGTTTACAATCAAGCCAGTCACAGTGCAAAGATAAAGGATAAAGTGTTTAGTGCAAGGTAAAGCCTGATTAAAGATTGTTCAAAGGTCTCCAATGTGGTAGATGGGAGGTCAGGATCGCACTCTAGCTGATGACGTACAGGTTTGTAGGTTAATTGACTTGGTATAAGTGTAAATTATCCCCAGTGTGTGTAGGATAGTGTTATTGTGCGGGGATCACTGGTCGGTGCGGACTTGATGCGCCGAATGGCCTGTTTCCACATTGTATCTCTAAACTAAACTAAAGTACTTTAGAGTATATGGAAGATGTCCAACAGAATATTTAAAATCTCCTCATAGCAACTAGGCAGGAGAATAACAGAAATTAAAGATATGTGAGGTAATGTATTTATATAGAAATAGCAAAGCTGAAAGGTACAGTTTTAATATGCTTATGCCAGACAAGAAAATTATCCGTTTAGAACTCATTGCGCAAAATGTTGTTTTCAGCTGAAACCACTGTTGCAAAGAGATAATTATGGGACATGTATTTGGAAACAAGAATAAAAGATGAGCTGGCTTTTTCCCCTTTGATTACAGTGAAATAGTGACATCAAATATGTTCAATGGTCTTAACATTCATGAAACCAGCTCACAAAAGAGCAACAAGGGATTTTTTGTTTAGTTAAGGTATTAGAGATACATCATGGAAACAGGCCCTACAGCCCACCGAGTC
The DNA here is from genome assembly GCF_028641065.1 of Leucoraja erinaceus. Taxonomy (NCBI): domain Eukaryota; kingdom Metazoa; phylum Chordata; class Chondrichthyes; order Rajiformes; family Rajidae; genus Leucoraja; species Leucoraja erinaceus. Next base: position 26,436,090 of record NC_073395.1, on the reverse strand, counting down.
CACGCCACCCGTCCACTAGTTGTATCCTGCACACTAGGGACAATTCACAGAGGCCAATTAACCTACAAACCCACATGTCTTCGGAATGTGGGAAGAAACTGGAGCACCCGGAGGAAACCCATAAGGTCTCAGAGAAAACATGCAAACTCTGTACAGACAGCACCCGTAGACAGGATTGAATCCGGGTCCCTGGTGCTGTAATGGGCCTGTCCCACTTCGGCGATTTTTTAGGCGACTAGGCTGTCGCCACATGGTCGCCGGGGTGTTGCCTGTTTGGTCGTGAGTAATCTCCTCAAATCTGCCCAAATAGTCGTAGCATCTTTCCGGTTGCTGCTGGATTTTCAACATGTTGAACATTTTTCAGAGACAGTTAGCAACAGTGGGTTTGATGCCAATGAGCGTAGCTTGACTTTTCCTGACGTAGGTGCTGTCGTAGTTGTCACCAGGTGACGTAGGTTGTCGCCGATGCTGACTTCATTTAAAACATTTTGTTGTTAAAGTAATGATTCTATTTCAAATTTTATATCGATGGGGGGGGGGTCCAATCGCAGGCTTTTCAGTGACCTGCTACGACTATGACAGTTCTCGGCAGTCGCTTAAAAATAGCCTAAGTGGGACAGGTCCATAAGACAGCAACTTTACCGTTGTGCCACCGTGCCACCCGGATTTGTGCAACAAGATTTCTGTTCACGAAATTATGGATATAATTGGTGATTTTTAAAAATGTATTAATTCACAGGCTGTGGAAAAAAAAACTTAAAGAGCCAACATTTGTTGGTTATATTGGCTTTGGTAATAATTGTAAATTGTCGCAAGTTTGTCGGATAGGGCTAGTGTATGGGGATTGGTGTCGGTGAGCTAAAATGCCTGTTTCTGAACTGTGTCTTTAAAAACTGTACTAAACTAAACTAAAGATTTGTATAATTACATGAATTTTCCAGCTGCCATGGTGCGATTTGAACGCATGCTTCTGGAAACTATTCCAAAGAATGATTGTTACCAGGCATAACAAGAGTCTGTGGCAATATTTTGTGCAGCATTATAATGGACAAATCATGAATTAAGATTATAAACTGATGAAGGATAGAAATCACTAAAAGGATTTCAATTTTTTGATTCAATAATTTACTGAACTAACTGCAGCATAATGGTATTTAACATCGGACTAAAAGGAAAGTGAGGTCATATTTCGATCCTTCAAAAAAAATGTGGGATGTTTATTTAGAATATGGATGGTAAAAAAGTAGGTCTAAGAGAAACCAAAATAGAATAGTGGAATAGACCTTTTCACTGAAGTTAACCTTTCGGGATTAGTTCCAATAAGAGATTCATACTTTTAGAAGATATTAAATGTTCATTTGGTGATCCATAATTCTTGACAAAAAAAAATCCACCTTTCATGTGAATGACTAAGTGCAATGAATAACAATTGATGGACATATGGCAAATATTGACTTCTGTCTCTCAATTTCATTTTATGCACCTACTAAATTTGAGAGACTGAATGGATTTTCTGGTTTTGAATTTAATGTTGCCTAATGAGCTGTTCAATATTCATTTAGCTTAGAAGTGTTCATTAATCTCCATTCGGTTCCTATGTGCATACTGACTATTCTGTCACTTTATTCATTTAATGAACATTTTATAAATGAAACCAACACCATCAAATAAATTCAGCAAATCACAAACATCAGTTTTGATTGAATGATTCCACATGCAGATTAAACTGCATATCCTCAATTCATCTTAATCTCGATTTTTTTAACATTTAATTACCTCGGTTCAGATGGAATGCTGACGCACTGTTTGACCCAATATAATTCAAACTAGAATGTTCATATGTACGTTTCTTGTCCTTTACAATTTAAGTTATTACAAAAAAACATTCTGCTTTACCCCTTTATAAAAACAATTTAAAATCACATTCCAGACCATTCTGTACTCCTATGCACATGGAATTACTCCCCAAAGAGAGGATGGTGAAATTCTTTAAAAAAAATTGCAGATGCTAGAATTCTGAAGAAAAAAACAAGTGCTGGAAATACTGAGCAAATCAGACAGCATTCATGGCGAAGCAAACTAACTTAACATTTTCTTCATTTTTATGTCATTGGACATTTTTATGTCCAATGACAAAAAATCGTCGACCTGTAATATTAACTCAGTCTTTCAACAACCCACAGGTGCTGTATGACCTGCTAGGATTTCCTAGCTTTCTCTATCATTTAAGGTTTTCAGGAACTGCTGTGTTCTGCAAGTCACAGAACCACCATTTTCTTTTATTTTGTTATATGCCCTCTTTCATCTGTTAATAATCAGTGGATAATTAAAGTATGGACAACCTTGATCAACTCTGCCACAGGTATTCCCTCTGTTCTCTCTACCCCTTTTTTGCAACTTTTTAACTTAGATTAATTAAGCGACATAGCCCCAAGGAAACAGGCCCTTCGGCCCACTCAGTCCATGCTGACCAGCGTTCCCTGCACGCTAACACTATCCTACATGCACCAGGGACAATTTACATTTAAACCAAGCCAAGTAACCTACAAACCTGTACATCTTTGGAATGTAGGAGGAAACCAGTGCTCCCGGAGAAAACCCACAAAAATCATGGGGAGAACGTACTAACTCCGTACAGACAGCACCTGTGGTCAGGATCGAACCTGTGACTCTGGTGTTGTAAGGCAGTAACTCTACCATTGTGCCACCATGCCGACCTTTTTTCTAATTCCTAAGATCAAAAATATCCATCCTGTTTCACTCTCTACAGTTGCTGTTGATTATTACTAACATTTAGTTCTTATCACTGCACACAGAGGTTGGCATGTATATGGAATGAGCTGCCAGAGGAGGTAGACGAGACAGTTACTATAACAACATTCGGACACGTACATGGATAAGAAAGGTTAAGAGGGATATTGGCCAAACGTGGGTGGGTAGGACTAGTGTTGATGGTCGGAATCAGCACGTTTTAGCTTTAGTTTAGAGATCCAGGGTGGAAACAGGCTCTTTGGACCACTGAGTCCATGCCGACCATCGATCACCCTACACTAGTTCCAAGTCATCACTTTTTCACATCCTACACATTAGAGGCAACCTACAAACCTGCACCATCTTTGGAGTGTAGGAGGAAACTGGAACACCCCAAGAAAACTCACATGGTCACAGGGAGAACATACAAACTTTGGACATACAGCACCAGTGGGTGAGGATCGGACCCAGGTCCCTGATGCTGTGGGCAGCAACTTTACCACTGCCCCACTGTGCTGCTCAAGTTGGGCTGAAGGGCCTGTTTCCAAGCTGTATGACTCCCTAAAACTCTAATATGTTTTAAGGAGAAATTGAATATGCAGTTGTGATGTATTAACCATTGTATTAACATCTAAAAAAACATAAACTTGAACGTTTCAAACACAGCCTGAAAATAAAAATACACCTAAAATCAGGGACCAATATTATCCATGGTTCAATTGTTGGCCTTTGTGCTTCTGATTCAGAGTATCGTAGGTGCAATTGAGAACAACAATCCAGGCTGACACACCACTGCTGTAAGAAGAAGCCGTGTTATGTGAAATGTGAAACAAGCAGTGCATTAATTATCTCTTCTTGCAGGGAATGTGAAAAATGTAATGGGACGACACTGAACAGGAAGTATGTTATTGCTGGTGCTCCTGCCAAAACCTTTAATCAACATCACTGAGATGTGAAAGACTAACTTGTCGGCGCTACATTGCTACTTGTGGAGATTAGTGAAGTGCAAACTAACCATCTGCTGCATTTTTTATATTAGAATGGAGATATGTTTCCCAATATGTTGCCTAGAGTTGTTGCCTACAGCGCCCGAGACCCAGGTTCAATCCTGACTAAAGGTGCTGTCTGTACGGAGTTTATACATTCTTCCGGTGACCAGGTGGGTATGCCCCAGGTGCTCCGGTTTCCTCCCACATTCCAAAGACGTACGGGTGTGTAGGTTAATTGGCTTCGGTAAAGATTGTAAATTGTCCCTAGTGTGTAAGATAGTGCTAAGGGTGGTCAGTGCAGTCTCGGTGGGCTGAAGGGCCTGTTTCTGCATTGTATCTCTCTAAACTCTAATGTACTTTGAGATGTCGCAAAGATGTGAAAGCCGCTATACAAATTTACAAATTCTTCCACCAACCCAATTATCTTTTTAGTGGAAGAGACCGCAAGATGCTATTTTTGAGGATAGGCTGTATTTTTGATGGTATTCACAGCAGAAAGCAATGAAACGTAATATTGCTATTTCAGCCTTCAATACTCACACAAATGATATAATCCCTGTGTTGGCCATGGCGTATGATAAGCCCAAGAGTCCACTGCCAATGATGGCATTGCTGAGGTTGAAAACAGACATCGGCATGGAGGTGAATCCAGGCTGCTAAATGAATTAGAGAAATAATGTTAATCTGACAATCAAGAGTAACAGATGCCTGGATTTATTTTATAAACTTCTAACACAATTATGTCATTTTGCGTGAAAAACTAATAAACATCAGAATTTTTAATGAATTCACATTGAATATATTACTAAATATTCGGATGGATGCACAGAGTCTCTTGCCCACAGTGGGGGAATTGAGAACCAGAGGGCATAGGTTTAAGGTGAAGGGAGAAAGATGTTATAGGAATGCCAGACCAAGTGCAGACCCGTTGCACTTGGTCTGCTCCCCCAACGCACCCTTTCCCTACCCATATCCCTAGGAATATAAGGGGTACTTTTTCACGCAAAGGGTGGTGGTTGTGTGGAATAAGCTGCCGGAGGAGTTAGTTGAGGCAGGGACTATTGCAACGTTTAAGAAGCAATTAGACAGGTACATGGATAGGACAGGTTCAGAGGGATATCATCCAAACGCGGGGAAGTTGGACTAGGGTATATGGGACATGTTGGTTGGTATGGGCAAGTTGGGCTGAAGGGCCTGTTTCCACGCTGTATGACTCAATGACTCTATATAGTTTTTAAAGCCGGCACAACAGCAGTAGAGTTGCTGTCTTTCCTGGTGCTATGGGTTGTTAAGCAAGTTTTTCAGGTGTCATTGAGTTAGCAGCTAGTAATACAAATGAGACCAATCATTCAGATTATTCAAATGTAATTACGAGGCATGGAACTTCCTGAATTTTTCACCATTGTAAATCACACAGGGAAACGATAGGTACATGTTAATAAGATGCAAAATAGATGCTGGAATCTTAAGCAAAACGCAAACACCCGAGGGTGCTCAGCAAGTCTGTCTGCATCTGTGGAGGGATTTGGACAGATAATGTTTTGAATCTTCGGAATCTTCCGAATTTTGTTCTCAGCAGGGCAGTACTCTGCATATCGCCAACTTGGACAATGTTACATTATTATCAAGCCAATTAATCAAGCCAATTGACCTACAAAACCTGTACGTGTGGGAGGAAACCGAAGATCTCGGAGAAAACCACGCAGATCACGTACAAATTCCATACAGACAGCACCTGTAGTCGGTATCGAACCCGGGTCTCTGGCGCTGCATTTTGCTGTAAGGCAGCAAATCCACCGCTATGCCACCGTGACTGCTTGAGGTGGGACCCTTCTTTCGTCTGGTGTGATTGCTGTCGCATTAAATTGGAACCTTCAGGTTAAAATCAAGGAAGTGTGCAGACAGGCTATCTTGCCACCTAATATATGGTTATAGACAGAGTTATTCTGTCTATTGATTATGGGGTATTTGTGTATCCAGTGGGACACTCCTCGCAATAAAGGTAATGAAAAAAAAGCTATTATAGGTGCCTGAATTCCCAATAAAGGGTGTTTGAATATTTAGAGGTGTCTTGTCAGGTGAGATGCACTCCAGTTCTTAACATGTAGCTTTATGGAACCACACGTCTCCATTTAAAAATAGTAAAGTAAACAACATGTGTAATTTAGAGTCATACAGTCATAGAGTGATACAGAGTGGATACAGGCCCATCGGCCCAGCTTGCCCACACCGGCAAACATGTCCCAGCTAAACTAGTCCCACCTGCCTGCGTTTGGTCCATATCCCTCCAAACCTGTCCTATCCATGTACCTGTCTAACTGTTTCTTAAATGTTGGGATGGTCATGGCCCCTGGCTCGAATACCTCTGGCAGCTTGTTCCATGCACCCACCACCCTTTGTGTGAAATGTGTTTAATTAGCTGGTGTTATCTCTGTGCTTCGAGAGTATAAAGTGTAGAGGGTTACCTCCAAGAGATTCCTCCACCATTACATTCAACATCACAACACTTGGGTTCTTCCCCTATTCCCCCAGCACCAACCCCCCTTATTTCTGGGGCACACAACCGCCAGTTCCTAATTTCTTTCCAACCTATCTTTACAACTCTTCTTTTGAACATTCTCTCAAAGGTTATAAATACATTCTGATAGTTAGCATTATTAAGCAAGTGGCTGCTTCATATGTTCATGAGTCATGGTAGAAGAATTAGGCCATTCGGCCCATCGAGTCTACTCTGCCATGCAATCATGGCTGATCTTTCTTACCCTCTCAACCTCATTCTCCTGTCTTCTCCCCTTGACACCCTTACCAATCCAGAATCTGTCAATTTCGCCTTAAAAATACCCAATGACTTGGCTCCACAGCTCTGTGACAATGAATTCCACAGATTCACCAACCTCTGAATAAAGAAATATTTCCTCATCTACTTTCTAAAGGTATGCTCTTTTATTCTGAGGATATGGGCTATGGTTCGAGTTTCTCCCACTAGTGGAGGCATCCACTCCATATCCACTCCATACAGGCCTATTACTATACTATTGGTTTTCTCTTAATACAATTAGAATTGTATCTCACCACCAACATGTCAAAATAAGGTTAAGTAAAATCAGATGGATCCTTAGGCAATTATCTTATTCCAGTCAAGACTTTGGCACCATCGAGCTAGTCAATTTTGCAAATACAGTAGCTCTTTCTTTTATTCACTGCTTATCACTGCTGTAGTTGCTCTCTACAACCACTCTATCAGCCTTTCACTATTCAGTAAATTTCAATGAGGTTCCACCTCATCCTTTCTAAACTGCAGAGAGTACATGCCCAGTGTCATCAAACGCTCCTCATATGTTAACCCAATCATCCCTGGGATCATTCCCATAAACCTCCTCTGGACCCTCTACAATGCCAGCACATCTGCCTCAGTTATGGGGCCCAAAACTGTTCACAATTTACTCACCTTCGTCTGGGTTGGCAGGGAACTTGTGCTTTCAACAGCATCATTATAAATGCTTTTTCTGGAAAATAATATTGCAAGTAATATGAAAATCTAGATTATATATTTTTTGGTTTTACTCTTCGCCATATTTCACATTTTCTTATAAAATATCCAATATTGTTTTTTACACTAATTTTAAAGTAACTAAATAAGTGCAATGTTGCATTATTTTCTCGAATAAATGTTTTGTTAAAATTATCAATACTCATAAATACATTTTCAACATAAATCGGTGCGAATATTCTTTGCCACTGGGGTAAAATATGCCAACAAAATAGCATAAAGTTTATTTAGAGATGCAGGGTGGAAACGGACCCTTCAGCCCACCGAGTCAGTGCTGACCAGCGATCACCCGTTCACCAGTTCTATCCTACACACTAGGGCCAATTTTATAGAAGCAATCAACCTACAAACCTCCACATCTTTGGAATGGGGGAGGAAACCGGAGCACTCAGAGAAAATCCTCACGAAATTCACACTAGAATGTATAAACTCCGTACAGACAGCACCTGTAGTCAGGATTGAACCCGGGTGTCTGGGGCTATAATGCTGCGCCACTGTGTCACACCTGGGTTGCTGGAACTGTGAGGCAACAGCACTATCTGCTGCACCACAATGCTATTTTACTGTGTGCACTGCAGTTAGCAACCTGTTCTCTGTAGAAATACCAGGTAGTCATATGCGTAATCTGGCCCAATTTGTTTGCCTGGGGAACACTTGACTTAAATAATTTATCTTTATAGTTGCAAAGTGGATCCATTAAAGTCAGCTTCCAATTTGTGAAATTAACTTTCCTGAGAATCTATGTTGGATTCCTATAATTCTGGACATTCAATATCTTACTTTACAAAATATTATTTGACAATGGCAGTTTTCTTTACAGTAGAGCAGTTAACAGTATTAATGATTCTCTAACATGTTAATGTAATATTACATGAAGGAATTTATATTTTCCACATACCCTTTCATTCCACCTTCTGCAGCTGCAGGTTTATGTTCATTAAATTTGGTGATGGTCTTAAGTTCCACATTTGCCATCCCAACTTCCAGGTCAGCGTTTGGCAAAGATGTTCAGAAAAAGTCTTCAACGCTGTCTTAATTGAAGTTTACCTATTTGGACCGACAGGGTAGTTTTAATTATTGAAAGATGAAATTACATATTGAGTAGAACTGATTGTTAAAACATCCCCACTGATTCATATTAGGACCAACCTTTCACAAATAGGCATGCAAATAACATTCTTGTAGAAATTCCTTGAGTCTACTTCTTGTAGAATTCCTACTTGGAAATTTAGTGTGCAAAAAAATGTATTCTTAATTTAACACAGTGCTAACGATTTCTGATCATGCATGAATGGGCCATGAAGTTTCTCTGCAGCAAAATATTATTTTCAGTTTAGAGACACAGTGTGAAAACAGGCCATTCAGCCCACCGAGTCAGTGCTAACCAATGACCTCCTGTAAAACATGACCCACATTGGCTTCCTCCGATGCAGTGCTCTAGTTTTCTCCACCATCCCAAAGATGTGCTGATGTGTAGGTTAATTGGCCTCTGTAAAAAATCCACGAAAAGTGTAGGGAGTGGATGAGAAAATGGGATAACATACAACTAGTGTTAATGGGTGATTGATGGTATGAGTATACTCGGTGGGCCAAAAGGCTTGTTTCCATGCCTTATCCCTAAACTAAACAAAAGTAAACTAAACTGAGAAGTATAAGGTAATTCCTTTCTAAATGATTTAATTTAGTCAATTTGAGTGTTTTTAAATGCTCCTGTAGTGTTCTAGGGTTTTACGTGATTTTGATTATTTTATTGTAATAATTATTTTTATTTTATGTACTTTTTCAGTGCTTGTCACTGTCAAAGGCATTTGCAAGCTTTCCATCTCAGTATCACATCAGATAACCTGTGAGTTTGGGTGGGACCACACATTATGTGTCAGCTAGGCTGGTTATTGTCAATTAACTGGGGGTCATCTGCCAAGTGGAGGCCATCTCCAGCAAAGAGTGGTGCTTAGAGAGTTGACAACTGGTGAACTCAGGAGATTTGTTAGCCAGTGGAAGATCTGATCTATTCACTTGTGTTCCATTCACAAAAATGTATAAAACTTCAGTAAAAAAGTAAACATAACTGAACAACATCCATGGTTTGTGTCTCCAAAATACAACCTCAATAAGACATATGGACCAGTTAACTCATGTTCAATGGGAGGAAAGATACAAGAATATTTTGAGATAGAGAATACACAAATCATTTAGCATGAATTCATAAAAGGAAAACTCATATTTAAGCAATCTTATGAAATTATTTGACAAAGTATTAGAATGTGCAGATGTGGACAGTGGAATCATCATGGAATACAGTCTTTCAAAAAAACATCATAAATGGCATTGCATTAATGACAATGGAAACAATAGACAAATGGTCTCTCAGCCCAGATAACCAACTGGGTTGACAGATGGCCATAAGACAATCTTCAGCTAGAGTGCGATCCTGATCTCCCATCTACCTTGTTGATCAAACTTTATTGGAATTTATCTTGAACTAAATGGTGTACCCTTTATCCTTTACCTGTGCACTTTGGACAGCTTGATTGTAATTAAGTATCGTCTTTTCGTTGACTGGATACCACTGTACCTCGGTACACGTGACAATAATAAACTAAACTAAACTAAAGAGTCGGTATAAAAGGGTTAATTTATTTGGTGAAACATGATAAGGTGAGACAATGGTTATGCACAAACTAGTTTATAATCATAAATTAGTGGCATAATGTTACAAATGTAATTGATAACTAACTGTATATAGATAGATATGCCATTTATTGTCACTATACATGTACAGTGAAACTGAAAGCTGCTCGTACTCAGTGCATACATACAATTTTACACAAAAAACAAGAAACAGAAAAACAAAACAGAAGGGAGATGGGGGGGGGGGGGGAATAGGTGCACAAATTCTACGGCGCTACATACATATATACATAGTAAATATCAGATAGATAATGCAACAAATATAAATGCATAAAAGGCAAATTAAATTTAGTGGCATGTGTGTATGATGGTACGTTGTACATTTTGGCAAGAGATTGCTAGTAACTTAGAAAAGTTGGAAAAATAAGAAATAAAATGGCACAGAGGAACAAAGGAGCCTTGGAATATGTTCAGAATCCAGCAATAGTACCATTTGATAAGATCATCTGGAAGAGGAGCAAAGTATTACCTGTGTGTCCACTGCATTGAATTCATGCTAATGTCATTAGCCCTCGATGGGCAGTCAAAAATGAAACCATAAAAAGCTCTAATGAAGAATAACTACCACTGTTGTTAACGATGCCAAAGCTAATTGAAACTGCCATTTAGACCCAACTTTATGTGAAATCAGCAGAGCTTTTACATTGTTAAGTGTCGAAATGCACAAAATAGTTACTGCTATTAATATATTTTAAGTGGCATTACTGGTAGTTGGTGGCTATAACAATGAAAATGGATGAGACTTTGATTAAAATGAATACATTGCATGATGGAGACAGGATACAGACAATTCAGGCTCACGAAACATGAATTTTGCTGGTGCAGGCAATTTCCTAGCTGTATGCATAAATACAGCATGGACAACTAGGAAAGTAAGAGTCTTCTCACCACAGGGCGTAAATATATTCATCAATAACCAATTGGAGCATGGAAACACTAGCGTCCTCAGTTAAATCAAGTGTGGCCATAGGACCAATGTTTCATTGTATGTCAACAGTTGAATGTCAACTGATTTCATGGAACTTGGCTTTTTAGTCTGAATTGAATGACCCTTTGCATTTGAATTTCAATTAGGAATCCATGTATATCTGCAATACCATCTATGAATATGAATTATTTTAACCTGTAGAAACAAGGAACTGCTGATGCTGGTTTACAAAGAAGGACATAAAGTGCTGGAATAACTCAGTGGATAAGGCATCATCCCTGGAGCAGGGGTGGTTCATGTCAGGACAAGTGACATTTTGTGTCAGGTTCATTCTTTAGACTGGTAGGAGACGTTTCAGGTAAGGAACCTTCTTCAATCTCAAGAAGAAGACCCAAAATGTCAACTATCTGTTCTCCAGGGACGTTGCCTGACCTAGTGTGTTACTCCAGCACTTTGTGTAATTCTTTAGACCTACGGCTTATTATAACTTTACCTTCTAACACAAGCAATATTCCTTAAAACATAAAAAAGGACTCACCATTGCATTTATTGTTCAGAGCTAGATAAGGAGAACCAAGATACCAGTTAACCTTTATAATTGAGGGTGGGAGCGGAGGGCACGTAATCCCTCATCGTAACTCCTCATAAAATAAAGATCAAACTTCAAACTGGTAAGTTCTCATTTAATCTTACTATTTTACTTCGGAGTCACGTGAGTGACTACGTGAAGATTTTAAAGCTCTGTGATTTCAAACCGTGTAACAGTCCATGCTTCACTCACTGCCGAAGTCATCCATGGGAGGACGTATGTTTTCGTAATCAAACATGAATCTGTTTATAAAACAATAATGATATTTATTTGAAACAATAACAAAGAAAATAACGCTCCCCCGGGCTTAAATTATATATTTGCAGAGTCTAAAATTCTCTCTGCAAATGAAACAGGTTTTATAATTGGCTTATTGTAGAATGTTTGGAACGTTCTTTCCATGGACCACCCCGCTGTTGCCAGGATGTGGTCCAATGGTACGTCCATTTTCTTAGATGTAGATGCTGCCCTGGTGGAGTGAGATGTGTAAATATCAGTATCCACTCCAGCAGCTCCCAATACCTGTTTGAGCCATCTAGAGATGGTTTGACACGACACCCGACCATGTGGCTTTTTGTAGCTGACCCATAGTGCCTTTTCTCTCCCTTGGGGATCTTTGGTTGTGTTGATATATTGTAGTAGGTGTGTCATGACACATAAACGGGGGTCAGGTGGGTACACCCGGATTTCCATAATGAGTCCTGAAGTTCCTGGTCTGCTCTGTTTTACCAGCTCCTGAATAGTGAACGTTATTTGGTCTGATGTTATGACCATATTGTCCAGTCTGAGTAGGTAAAGGGACTGGACCCTTTGTGCTGAGACTAATGCCATCAGCATAGCCGTTTTCAGGGTTAGCTGTTCCAGAGTGAGGGATCTGGCTGGTGGCTATCCCCTTAGGTATGTCAGGACAACACTGACATCCCAGATCTTGGTGTACCTAGGTCTAGGGGGGTTTGTATTGAAGATCCCTCTCATTAATTTGGCCACCAGCGGATGAGACCCTCTGGCCTGTTGTTCTGGTGCCTGCCCCAGATAGGCTGACACTGCACTTCTAGCACAATTGATAGTGCTATAGCTCAGACCTTTATCGTGGTGAAGGCTGGACAGGAACTCCAGTACATTAGTTATGGTTGTTGATCTGTATGTTGTCCCTGTTCTTGAGTAGTATGTTTCACATTTTCTGATACTGGAGAGATATTGTTTCTTGGTGGAAAGTCAGTGAGATGCTGTCATCGTGTCCATGGTCCTATTTGACAATCCCAGGCCCAGTAAAGGTCTTTTTAGAGGCTGCAACCCAACAGGTTTATTCTGTCATGGCATGGGTGACTTTCGCCTGAGACAGGGTGGATCAGTAGATCAGGTCCGCTGGGAATGGTCATGGGTGGTTCAATGACCCTGTCAAGGACCACTGGGAACCATGGCTGTGTAGGCCAGTCGGGTACTACCAAAATACCTGAAGCAGAGTCCATCTGTATTTTGCGTAGTACCCGACTGATGAGGCAGAAGGGGGGGGAAAGGCATAGAAAAAGTACTTCCCCCAGTTCAGCGAGAATGCATCCATCGCCGCTGCCTCAGGGTCTGGTTCCCAAGCGACATATGTTGGTACCTGGTGATTCAGCCGGGATGCCAAGAGATCGATATCTTGTGTTCCATATTGCTTTGTAATTTCAGTAAATGCTTTGGGGTTTAACATCCATTCGTTGTTATCATTGAATTTGCGTGACCTGGTGTCTGCCACTGTATTTAGCTTACCTGGTAGGTAAGTTGCTGATAACCAAATATGTTTGTCGACACACCATTGCCAGATTATCACATGATATCGATTTTATCCCGCCCATATGGTTAATATATGCCACCACTGTGGTATTGTCAATCTGTAAGCGGACATACAAATGCTGCATAGTTGAACAATAAGCTTTTAACCCATAGAACGCACCCAACATTTCCAAATAGTTTATACCCAGTGTCTGTAGTAGTGATGATTCTAGATTATTCCATCTACCACCTGTACTGGCTATAGTATTAGTTGCTCCCGAGCCTTGAGCACTGGCATCGGTTTGTATTGTTAATGTTGGATTATTGATAATGATGGTACTAGAACTATGCCAAATCTTCTCTTTCCACCATTGTAACTCTGATATTGCTTCGATTGGTAATTTCATGGTTTGGTCAAAGTGACCTCCATGTTGTTTTAATGCTTGCACCTTGGCTCTTTGTAAGTTTTGATAATGCAAAGGTCCAATCCGGGTAGCTGGAAATGCTGCTACTAATTTCCCAATTACTCTTGCCACTTGACGAGTGGTTGGTTGATTGTTAACCATTAATTTGTTACAGGTTTGTGCCAATTCTGCTGCTTTTTCTTTTGGCACCGTTTCAGACATGTGGACTGAGTTAATTGTGAATCCCAGATAGTCCATAGTTGTGGATGGTGTCAACTTAGATTTATCTGGATTTATGACAAACCCCAAGGTTTCAAATAAATGTTTAATAATATTAAATAAATATTAGTAGCTAATGCTGCTGAATTAGCTAATTCCATGGTTTTGCCTATTATCAAAATATCATCAAGATATGCCATGACAATATGTTTTTGTTTTCTTAGTATTGCCAAGGCTGGTTTTAATATCTTGGTAAACAGTCTTGGAGCTGATGTTAGTTCATTAGGCAATGATTTGTACTGCCTTAGTTGCCCCATCCAGTTAAATTTTAGGTATCTACGATGATCCTTATGAATGGGTACTGAATAGTATGCATCCTTTACGTCAATGCTTGCCATAAAGTATCCTTTGGAAATCAATTGTTTGGCAGTTACAAATGTTTCCATTTTAAAGTGTATATACCTAACAAAAGTATTCAACGTGGTTAAGTCAACGATGATGCGACATCCACCATCTTTTTTGGTTTTAGTAAATATATTTGATACGAATTCCAAAGGTTCATGTTTAGATTTCTCTATGATTCACTTTGTATGTAACCTCACCAGTTCTGCTTGTCCCTCGCGTTTTTCTTTTAGTGAGAGGGTAAATCCCCTTTGGGGTGCATGCTGAACTGGTGGCATACTTTCTTGAATAAATTCAATTTTATATTCTTGAATACTTTTTAGTAAATAATTGTCAAGTGTGATAGTCCTCCATGTTTCCAAAAACAGGTGTAGCCTCCCCCCTGTTAGCAAAGGCCCCCCACCTTTTATCTACTGGTAGGAACCAGACCCACCTACCTCCATTGTTATTGGTAGAATGTTCACTTTTTGGGCTTCTGGTTCCTTGTCTGTCGGGGTGGTGCTGTGTGGGGGTGGCGCATCTTCCATGGGGCCCGCTCTGGGCCCTGTCCTAAAAAAGACCTCCGGGGATGATATGCAGGCCCCGAGCTTTCACCAGTACCATGAAGTAGAAGCCTACTGGTGGATGCGTAGGGGTACTGCTGTCTGGGTTCCGTGGTTTTGCTCGTTCCGGGGGCCTGCCCTCATGAGTCCAAATGCCTTGAACTCTTCATCCAGATCTTTCACTTGGTTTGGTAGGTCTTTGCCAAATCGCAGGATCTGTGGCTGTGAGGTCGGCGTTTTACACAATCCTGCGAATTTTGGGTTGAGGGCAGGTCTTATGGCCTCCTTCCGGAGGTTGTTGATCTCATACTGTGTGTTGCACAGCAGAGCCAGGGTGTCCTGTTGATTGGTTGTCATGTCAACCCCGTCCACCGAACGAGCACATGAAGTTATAGCCGACGTCAGAAGCTTCAGTAATTTTTTTAATTTGAGTTCTTGGGTTCGGATACCCTGCCCAATGTACCCCCAGATTTGACTGTTAACGGCTGGTACATTGAGCGATATGCAATTTTCGGGATTGACTACCTGTTTTTGCAGTGGTTTAAAGGACAGGTAGTCAATACTGGCCGCCAGTTTGGGCTGTAACGGCCGTCCCGCTCGCGGTGTTACCGCGTAGCGGTTCACCACTCCCAGCAGCTCTTCCTGATCCTGTACCCCCAGCACACTGCCGCGTTCTTCAGCCAATGACCCCTGTTCTTGACCAGCCCAGTCCTGGTCGCCAACGCTCCCCTCACCTGAGGGTGATGCGATGGCGAGTATTTGGTGATGCACTGGAGCGGGAGTGCTTGTACTCCCTTGGCGAGCTTGTCCCATCTCCCGGAGCAGGTCTCGCTGGAGCATTTGCTCCATGAGCCTTTCCATGCGGCCCAAACGGTCACCTCTGCCGCTCTCAGGCGGTGAGTCTTCCGCACTGGACTCATCCGAGTAAGCCAGCCGGTCCGACTTCCGTTTAGCCTTGCCTCCAGCCCACTGTGGTTGTTCGAGCTGTGGTGCTAGCGGCGCTGGGCTTGGCTGGACAGAAATATTGTCGGTGACTGAGGACCGCAGGGTGTGCGGTCCAGGTGCCGCTGGTCGCCCCCCACTGCTGGGAACCTCCTGGTCCATTGCAGTCGGACAGGGTATGACCTTCTTTGGTTGTCTTCCCTTGTTCATTGCGCTGAAACGAGAAGCAGAACAAGGATTTCCAAAATACGACCTCAGAGTAGTTTACTTACCTGGAGGTCCCGTTTTTAAACTAGCTGTGGGAGAGCTCGTTCTCCCGCCCGTCGCTGTGCACTGCGTGAGACACTATGTCGCGCATGCGTGCTGGTGGGGTCTTCATGTAGTCACTCACGTGACTCCGAAGTAAAATATCATGAAAACTGTGACCACCGTATTCAAGAAAAGCTACTTCCTAACAACCATCACTTTCTTGAACTCTGCGCTACACTAACCTCACAATGAACTATGGACAGTCTTTGGTTTCACTAAGGACCATGATTTTGCTTTGCACCAATATCAGCACCAGTAAGGATTTTATTTTTCCATGGCTAGTACATATAGCAATTAAACATTCTTTGTGTACAAACTCCATACTGGCAGCACCTGATGATGCCCATATCAATATTAATCTCCAATCAACAATATTTAAAACTGAAAAAGTACAGAGAGCAAAAGCATTTAATTTGATTAAATATTGTATACATTTTAATGTTATTAATAAAACTTAACTGCATGATGTTACTTTGTAGAGTTTCCTATAATTATGCCTTGAGAAGCAAGTATTGATTGAAGTGGGTAAGCGGGGATGAAGGAGAATCTTATCAAATATTTACTGAGCCCAAACATTACATTCAGAGTTAGTCAGGTTTTTCTTAATTGATTAATGTCTTTGGCATCTGCCAAGCCCGGCATCTAGGGTCCATCTCTAATTATCCTTGAGGAAGGAGGTGGGCCACTTTCTTCTTACATTGCCCTTGACCTTCTAGTGAAGATGCTCCTGCAGTGCTGTTGGGGAGGGAGTTCCAGAATTGTGCTAAGCTGAGTGATTCGAGTAGGTTATTGGTGCGTGAGGGCCACTTGGTTGCTGTGTTATAGGTGCCACAGGTAGATTGGTAAACCGGATTAGTGTAGATGGCTGCCTGATGGTCGGCTTTGAAGGGGCCAGGCAATTATATCGTCAACGAAGGGGCATTCAACCATGCTGTACATCACACAATGTTCCTATATCATTGGATCTTTACAACACCCACTTCTATAAAGCTGTGGTCTTAGCGACCCACAAGTGTAACATGAATCCTGTATTGGTAGTAGAACTACAAATCTACCAAGAAAAATAAGGAAGGAAAATGTATGGCCTACTCTTGTTATTCCAGACCCCTTTATAACGGACTTTGGTTATAGCGGACGGAGTGGCCCCACAGTAATCAGACACCACTGTACTTTCAAGAACACAGACTGCTAGTTACACTGTGGGTGGCCATAGAAATTGACAAGCATTTGCTTTGATCCACACGTGTGCGATAATACTGTTTAGCAATGCGACAAACAGCCTTTAGTAGTTTTAGCTTGCAGCAAAAATATATATATTTAGCTGATAAAAAGAACATTGTATTTTTAAATAAATTGTCATTTTATTGAGTGGCCGCTAGGTGGATGGAGCAAATCCGTAATGGTTATAGCGGACAATCAGCAATAAGAGACACTATTCCCACCCTGCCACCCCATGGGGTTATTGTTCATGTCTCTGGGGTGATAAATATTACTACCTAGGCAAGTATCAGAGGTTAGCTCCCATATAAGCATCCTTTATTGAACGAGACACAAGGAACTGCAAACGCTGGTTTAGAAAAAAGACACAACGTGCTGGACTGGGTCAGGGAGCAACTTTGGAGAATTGGATAGCTGACATTTCAGGTCAAAATGTCACCTATCCATATTCTCCAGAGATGCTGCTAGATCTGTTGAGTTACTCTATCACTTTGTAACCTTTGGAAGGCACAGTGGTGCAGTGGTAGAGCTGCTGCCTCACAGTGCAAGAGTCCAAGAATCCTTACTACAGGTGCGGTCTCTAGTAGTTTCAGAGTTTGTAT
This sequence comes from Leucoraja erinaceus, assembly GCF_028641065.1. Taxonomy (NCBI): domain Eukaryota; kingdom Metazoa; phylum Chordata; class Chondrichthyes; order Rajiformes; family Rajidae; genus Leucoraja; species Leucoraja erinaceus. The sequence continues at coordinate 26,418,199 of NC_073395.1, read as the reverse complement.
GTTCTCCCTGTGACCGCATGGGTTTTCTCTGGGTTTTCCGGTTTTCTCTTACACTCCAAAGACGTGCGGGTTTGTAGGTTAATTGGCTTCTGTAAACTGCTGCTAGTGTGTAGGATACGAAAGTGGGATAACATAGAAATAGTACTGGTGATCAATTGTCATCATGAACTCAGTGGGCTGAAGGGCCTGCTTCAAAGCTGTATATTTCAACAAAACTAAAATCCTTATTCAAGGCAGTCAACTCTGAACTAACTACATTGTTAGGTACAATAATGTGTCACAAATCAAATTACATGTTAACTTGTTCTCATATGTGTACATGCACTGATATACACCTCAATCCCCATACACTAGTATTATCTTGGGACAATTTACAATTTTACCAAAGCCAATTAACCTGCAAACCTGTATATCTTTGGAGTGCAGGAGGAAACTGGAGCACCTGGAGAAAATCCACACAGTCACAGGGAGAACGTACACACTCCATACAGACAGCACCCGGGTCTCTGGTGCTGTAAGGTAGCAACAACTCCAGCTTTTTGTGTCTATCTCCGATTTAAACCAGCATCTGCAGTTCCTTCGTACACAACTCTGCCACTGTGCCGCCCCTAAATCATTATAAAGAATTTCAAGTGGAACATATAATGGACAGTTGCCACCCATTTTATATTCTTGTCATTTATTAAAATAATTCCCCCTAATGTTAGAGGGGGGCTATATCATAAATCATAGAAATAGCTCATTCAGCCTATTATTTGTGGATAACACATCACCAGCAAACACGTTACTCTTAATTGTTCATGCTTAATTTTGCACTTAGGAAACCATATAGGACCATAAGGTTAAAACACTGTCACATTTATAATGAGATCACGGTAAAATTGGAAAAACACAAACTCTGCCCTGAAATAAAACAAGATATTGTAGATAACAATAGTTGAAAATAAAGACAGGAAATAATGAAATAGTTAGGTAATCAGAGAGCATATATAGACAAAAACAAGTTAACGCCCTGAACTTTGTGGTCGATAGTAAAATGATGACAGGGAGAGAAAGTGATCATGGTTCAACTCACTGAGCATCACCAAAGCTGCCTGATCAGTTAAGTACCGACCAAGCATTGTGCTGCTTTGCAGTGGAAAGTGCAGTATGAAAATCATGAACAGAAATAGGCAAGAGCCTACTTGGAAAGAAACTTAATAGTGAATTGTAAATTACCAGTATACACATTAATAATTTAACAGGTGAAATGAATAAATGTAATAATCTCTAATTTAATATATTTTCTTATAATGTGAAAAATGCAGGTTAGACCAGCATTCATTGCCCATCTGTGTTGGCGATACTCTGCATTATAATAGTACTTTAGCAAAGGTACTACCAACATGCTCTTAGCAGAAAGTTGGGGTCATAGGGATCATAGAGGTATAGAGCACGGAAACAGGCTCTTCAGCCCACCGACATACAGGGCTAGTCCCGTTTGCCTGCATTTGGCCCACATTCCGTCCTATCGATATATCTGTGCAAATGTCTTTTAAAAGTCATTTTTGTACCTGCATCTATAGCTTCTTCTGGCAACTCTTTCCAGATATGGACTACACCATGAATAAAAACGTCACTGCTGAAAACCTCTTAAATGTCTCCCCTCTCATCTTCTGATTGAAGAAGGGTTCCATCCCGAAATGTCACCTATTCCTTTTCTCCAGATGTGCTACCTGACCAACAGAGTTGCTCCCGCACTTTGTGTCTATCTTTGGTATAAACCAGCATATGAAGCTCCTTCTACAATTGGCTTATGGATTTACCTAGGCAAGCTACTTTCTCCTAAGTTGAAGGGAAGGTTTGTCAGTCAGTGGGTCACTGTGTGTGCTGCAGGTGACTACACCGATGGGCTAGCTGTGCCTGGGTGTAAGCTGGGATAGCAATCGTCCTAAGACTCAAGGATGGCTTCACACTGACGTTGACCCCAAACCATTTTCAATGGTGTAAAAGGATGTGAGTTAGGTATCAGCTCATGCTAAAGGCAGAATGGCTTCCAGCTATCCTAGAGAAATTAGTCAGTCTGTGACATAGATTCACAGTTTAGCTTAGAGTTAGGGCTTAGAAAGAAGGTTTTCAGCCCACCGAGTCCACACCCACCAATGATCACCCACCAATGATACACTAGTTCTAGTCCTAGATATTAGGGCCAATTTGCAGAAGCTAATTAAGAAATGTCACCAATTCTTTCTCTCCAGAGATGTTGCCTGTCCTGCTGTCCTAGTAGCTTCAAACCACAAACCTGCACATATCTTTGGAATGTGGGATGAAATCGGAGTACCCAGAGAAAACTGATATGGATCACAGGGAGAACGTGCAAACTCCGCACACAGAACACCCATAGTCAGGAGCGAACCAGGATCTCTGGAGTTGTAAGGCAACAACTCTACCGCTGCGCCACTGGGCAGTAATGCTGTAAAAGCAAGCACTAAGGACTAGTGATGTTAACACACACTCACACTGTCCTACAAAGAATGCAGAGAAAAGTGCTCTTCAAAGGAAGTAGGACAAAAGTGGGGCACCACTTGACCACGCCCTTAAAGAAAGAGTCAAGAGAGTCAAGAATGTTTTATTGTTAAATGTCCCAGATAGAACAATAAAATGTTCAAGAAGGAACTGCAGATGCTGGAAAATCGAAGGTAGACAAAAGTGCTAGAGAAACACAGCGGGTGAGGCAGCATCTAGGGAGCAAAGGAAATAGGCAACGTTTTGGGCCGAAACCCTTCTTCAGACTGATGCAGAGTGGGGGGGGGGGGGGGAGAAGAAAGGAAGAGGAGGAGCCAGAGGGCTGAGGGAGAACTGGGAAGGGGTGGAGACAGCAAGGGCTACTAGAAATTGAAGAAGTCAATGTTCAAGCCGCTGGGGTGCAGACTGCCCAAGTGGAATATGAGGTGCTGCTCCTCTAATTTCCAGTGGTGCTCACTCTGGCCATGGAGGAGGCCCAGGACAGAAGGGTCAGATTATGAATGGGAGGGGGAGTTGAAGTGCTGAGCCACAGGGAGATTAGGTTGCTTAATGTGGACCGAGCGGAGGTGTTCAGCAAAACGATCGCCAAGCCTACGCTTAGTCTCACCGATGTAGATCAGCAGACATCTAGAGCAGCAGATGCAATAGATGAGGTTGGAGAAGGTGCAGGTGAACCTCTGTCGCACCTGGAACGACTGCTTGGGTCTTTGAATGGAGCCGAGGAGGGAGGTAAAGCGATAAGTGTAGCATCTCCTGCGGTTGCAAGGGTGCCCGGAGAGGGAATAAGAATTGACCAGGGACTTACGGAGGGAGCGGTCTTTGCGGAAAGCAGACAGGGGAGGAGATGGGAAGATGTGGCGAGTGGTGGGGTCACGCTGGAGGTGGCAAAAATGACGGAGGACTAATTGTTGTATGTGACGGCTAGCAGGGTGGAAGGTGAGGACGAGGGGGACTCTGCCCTTGTTCCAAGTGGGGGGATGGGGAGAGAGCAGTGTTGCGGGGTATTGAAGAGACCCTAGTGAGAGCCTTATCTATAGTAGGGGAGGGGAACCCCGTTCCCTGAAGAATGAGGACATTTCCATTGCCCTGGTGTGGAACACCTCATCCTGGGAGCAGATGCGGCGTAGACAGAGGAATTGGGAGTAGGGGATGGAGTCCTTACAGGAAGCAGGGTGGGAAGAAGTGTAGTCTAGATAGCCATGGGAGTCAGTGGGTTTATAATGGATGTGAGTCAAAAGTCTATCACCTGCGATGGAGATAGTGAAGTCAAAAAATGGTAGGGGAAGTGTCGGAAATGGTCCAGGTGTATTTGAGTGCCGGATGGAAGTTAGTGGCGAAGTTGATGAAGTCAGTGAGTTGTGTGTTGGTGCAGGAAGTAGCACCAATGCAATCGTCTATGTAGCAGAGGTAGAGGTCGGGGATGGGGCCCTGGTACGTCTCGAACAAGGATTGTTCGACATACCCTACAAAGAGGCAGGCATTGCGGTGGCCCATGTGCGTGCCCATAGCTGCGCCTTGTATTTGGAGGAAATGGGAGGAGTCAAACAAAAAGTTATTAAGGGCAAGGACCAGCCCCGCTAGGCAGAGGAGAGTATCAGTGGATGGGTATTGGTTGGTTCTCCGGTCGAGGAAGAACCAGAGGGCTTTGAGACCCTCCTGGTGGGGGGTGGAGGTGTAGAGTGACTGGACGTCCATGGTGAAGATGAGGGGATGGGGGCATAGAGAATGGAATGCCTGGAGACGACAGAGAGTGTCTGAGATGCCTTGAACATAGGTCGGGAGGGATTTAACTAGGGGGATAGGAGTTGAGGTATGTGGAAATAAGTTCGGTAGGGCACAAACAGGCAGAGACAATGGGTCTACCAGGACAGTCAGGTTGGTGGACTTTGTGGAGAAGGTAAAATTGGGCCGTGCGGGGCTGGGGAACGTTGAGGTTGGAGGCTTGGGGGGGGGGGGGGGGGGGGGGGGGGGGAGCAGGAGTGGATGAAGTCAGTGATGGTGCTAGAGATAGTGACCTGGTGCTCGTCTGTGGGGTCATGGTCCAGGGATAAGTAGGAGGAGGTGTCTGAAAGTTGGCACGTGGCCTCAGCTTTGTAGAGATCAGCGCACCAGACTACCACGGCACCTCCCTTGTCGCCGGGTTTGATAACCTAGTCTGGGTGGTTGCAGAGTGAGTCGATGGCTGTACGTTCAGGGGGGGAGAGGTTAGAGTGAGACAGGGGAGTGGAGAAGTTGAGGCGGTTGATGTCTCGCCGGTAATTTTGAATAAAAAGGTCTAAAGCCGGAAGATGACCATGAGGGGGGGTCCAAGAGGAGGGGGTCTGTTGGAGATGGGGCAAGGGATCAACAATGGGGGGGCGAGGACTCATTCCCACGGAAAGAAAGCTGTGAGGTGTCGGTAGAAGAGCTCCAAGTCGTGGCGGGTGCAGAACTCAATGAGGTGGGGACGGAGGGGGACAAAGGTAAGGCCTCTGCTGAGGACAGACCGTTTGGTGTCGGAGAGGGGGAGGTTTGGGGGATGGTGAACACACGGCAGAGATGGGGGTTGGGGGCGGAGGAAGGCAGGTAAGTGGACTGAGGCTGAGGCCATGTCTGGTGGGGGGGGCGGGGGTAGTGGGTGGTCAGGGAGGAGGGGGGCATGAAGACTGTAGTGTGGGTGGGGAAGAGCTGGGATCACATGGTTTGAGGGGGATGGGGAAGACCCAGAGGAACAGCCGCTGATCTCCCGGTGGCTCAGCACTTCAACTCCCCCTCCCATTCCGAATCCGACCTTTCTGGCCTGGGCCTCCTCCATGGCCAGAGTGAGCACCACCGTAAATTGGAGGAGCACCACCTCATATTTCACTTGGGCAGTTTATACCCCAGCGGCTTGAACATTGACTTCTCCAATTTCCGGTAGCCCTTGCTGTCTCCTTCCCTTCTCAGCCCTCTGGCTCCCCCCACCCTGCATCAGTCAGAAGAAGGGTCTCGACCAGAAACATTGCCTATTTCCTTTGCTCCATAGATGCTGCCGCACCCGCTGACTTTCTCTAGCAATTTTGTCTACCTTAGACCAATAAAATTCTTACTTGCAGCAGTACAATAGAATATGTAAACATAGTACACTGTAAATAATATAATAAACGATTTAAAAAAAAGTTCAGTGTGTGTGTAAAATTAAAATATATAAAAGGAAAACTCCGGGGTTTGGGAATTTGTCAGTAGTTTGCACTCGGTTTCACCTTGGTCCTGATACTGGAGCCCTGAATGGAGGGAGGGCACAGCAAATTATCTTCTATTTACTGTCGGGAATCTCCCGACAGATCCCCGGCCAGTGAGCAAGTTGTCGCTTTTCATTTCAAAGCTGAGGGGCATTCAGGATCATTTACCAATGAATGGAGATCATTTATTCATGCGTTTTTGGAGCTTCGGGTAAACCTCTTTGACAGTCAGGCAACGTGGCTGTAAAAGTTCCCCGCATCCTGTTTGTGGAAGGCGCTCGCTCCGACCACATTGTACCATTACAGCACTGAAGGCTCACACCGCGGATGCTTTATCGTCGGTTTCCGGATAGGTACACGAGGGACGAAGCTCCGGATAACGTTCTACCAATTTCACAGTTCAGCACCAATGGCCATACGCCATTATAACATCTAACGTTCGCTCCTTCGATGCGAACCACACGGGCTACAATGTCCCTCCGTGAGACAACGTTATGCTTATGCCTTCTCATAAGACACACTGCAACACTCCTCAAATAAAGCCTGATTCCCACCCGATGCAAACCAGAAATAAACCTGCCTGTGGAACATTGCATCATAGAAAGAAGCGGCGTAAAATAGATCTGTCGGAAGAAACTGCAGATACTGGTCTAAACCAAAGATAGACACAAAATGTAATTCAGCGGGCCAGAGAGCATCTCTGGAGAAAAGGAATAGACGTTTCGGGCCGAGACCCTTCTTCAGAAAACGAGGGCATCATTTTTTTTCGGGGAGTTTCCCATTTAGTCTCTCTAAACTATGATGTATCCGTTTTGCTGAGAATTCTTTCTGTTTAACGATTTATCTCATTCGCTTTGATAGATTACCAGTCTCTCTGTTTTCAGCCAGACCATATTTAACTGATCACAACTCTAACTATTTAAAACATCATTCCATCTGTCTTAGGTCTGTGTTGTCTGCTGTACTAATCCTCCATCAGATCTCAAAGTAACACTCCAAGAACAACTCCAGCTGTATATGAACCTCATCCTTCAACAAGCTCCCTGGATCACAAAGCCAGCGTGCCCGGGTCTAAAACGGAAAGGGTACAGACTGTAGCGGATCCGCCAACCTTCCTTGGATTCTGGAGAGGACGCGAGGATGAGAAACATATATATAGTGTCCTCCATAATGTTTGGGACAAAGACCCATCATTTATTTATTTGCCTCTGTACTTCACAATTTGAGATTTGTAATATTAAAAAAATCACGTGGTTAAAGTGTACATTGTCAGATTTTAATAAAGGCCATTTTTATAGGGTGCTACGCCTGCCTCTTTGTCGGGTACGTTGAACAATCCTTGTTCAATACGTACCAGGGCCCCATCCCCGACCTCTACCTCCGTTACATTGATGACTGCTTTAGGGCCACCTCCTGCACCTACACACAACTGACTGACTTCATCCACTTCACCACCAACTTCCATCCGGCACTCCAATACACCTGGACCATTTCCGACATTTCCCTACCATTCCTTGACCTCACCATCTCCATCGCAGGGGACAGACTTCTGACCGACATACACTACAAACCCACTGATTCACATGGCTATCTGGACTACACGTCTTCCCACCCTGCCCCCTGTAAAGACTCCATCCCCTACTCCCAATTCCTCCGCCTACGCTGCATCAGTTCCCAGGATGAGACGTTCCATACCAGGGCATCGGAAATGTCCTCGTTCTTCAAGGAACGGGGATTCCCCTCCACCACCATAGATGAGGCTCGCACCAGGGTCTCATCCATACCACGCAACACTGCTCTCTCTCCCCATCCCCGCACTCGCAACAAGGGCAGAGTCCCCCTGGTCCTCACCTTTCACCCCACCAGCCGGCAAATACAACACATAATCCTCCGCCATTTCCGCCACCTCCAACGTGACTCCACCATTCGCCACATCTTCCCATCTCCCCCCATGTCTGCCTTCCGCAAATACCGCTCCCTCCGCAACTCCCTTGTCAATTCTTCCCTTCCCTCCCGTACCACCCCCTCCCCGGGCACTTTCCGTTGCAACCGCAAGAAAAGCAACACCTGTCCCTTCACCTCCCCCCTCGACTCCATTCAAGGACCCAAGCAGTCGTTCCAGGTGCGACAAAGGTTCACCTGTATCTCCTCCAACCTCATCTACTGCATCCGCTGCTCTAGATGTCAGCTGATTTACATCGGGGAGACTAAGCGGAGGTTGGGCGATCGTTTCGCCGAACACCTCCGCTCAGTCCGCAATAACCTACCTGAACTCCCGGTGGCTCAGCACTTCAACTCCCCCTCCCATTCCCAATCCGACCTCTCTGTCCTGGGTCTCCTCCATTGCCAGAGTGAGCAACACCGGAAATTGGAGGAACAGCACCTCATATTCCGCCTGGGTAGCTTGCGTCCTGACGGCATGAACGTTGAATTCTCCCAATTTTGCTAGCCCTTACTGTCTCCTCCCCTTCCTTAACCCTCAAGCTGTCTCCTCCCATCCCCCCGCCCTCGGGCTCCTCCTCCTCCCTTTTTCCTTCCTTCTCCCCCCCACCCCCCATCAGTCTGAAGAAGGGTTTCGGCCCGAAACGTCGCCCATTTCCTTCGCTCCATAGATGCTGCTGCACCCACTGAGTTTCTCCAGCATTTTTGTGTACCTTCGATCTTCCAGCATCTGCAGTTCCTTCTTGAACACCATTTTTATACATTTTGGTTTCACTATGTAGAAATTACTGCTGTGTTTATACATAGTCCCCCCATTTCAGGGCACCATAATGTTTGGGACACATGTCTTCACAGGTGTTTGTAATTGCTCAGGTGTGTTTAATTGCCTCCTTAAAGCAGGTACAAGCGAGCTCTCAGAATCTAGTATTTTCTCCAGTGTTTCCATCACCGTAGCAAACTTTTATTGCTCTTTATCAACACGAAGACCAAAGTTGCGCCAATGAAAGTCAAATAAGCCATTATGAGACGGAGAAACAAGAATAAAACTATTAGAGATATTTGCCAACCCTTCGGCTTACCAAAATCAACTGTTTGGAACATAATTAAGAAGAAAGGTGAGTTTACTAATGGCAAAAGGACTGCAGGCCAAGGAAGACCTCCACAGCTGATTGAAGAATTCTCTCTAATTCCCAAACACCTGTCCGATAGATCAGAAACACTTTTCAGGAGTCAGGTGTGGATTTGTTAATGACCACTGTCTGTAGAAGACTTCATGAACAGAAATACAGAGGCTACACTGAAAAAAGCAAACCATTGGTTAGCCCCAAAAATAGGATGGCCAGGTTACAGTTTGCCAAGAAGAACTTAAAAGAGCAGCCACAGTTCTGGAAAAATGTCTTGGGGACAGATGAGATGAAGATTAATTTATATGAATGATGGCAAGAGCAAAGTATGGAGGTGAGAAGGAACTGCCCAAGATCCAAAGCATATCACCTCATCTGTGAAACACGGTGGTGGGGCTGTTATGGCCTGGGCATGTATGGCTGCGGAAGGTACTGGTTCACTTATGTAAATTGAAGATACAACTGCTGATGGTCGTAGCATAATGAATTCTGAAGTGTATAGACACATCCTATCTGCACAAGTTCAAACAAATGCCTCACAACACATTGGCCAGCCGTTCATTTTACAGCAAGCCAATGATCCCAAACAAACTGCTAAAAGAGTTTTTCATAACCAAAAGATGGTCAATTCTTGAGCGGCCAAGTCAATCACCCGATCTGAACCCAAATTGAGCATGCCTTTTATATGCTGAAGAGAAAACTGAAGGGGACTAGCTCCCAAAACAAGCATGCTAAAGATGGCTGCAAAACAGGCCTGGCAGAGCATCACCAGAGAAGACACCCAGCAACTGGTGATTCCATGAATCGCAGACGTCAAGCAGTCATTGCATGCAAAGGATATGCAATGAAATACTAAACATGCTACTTTCATTTACATGACATTCCTGTGTCCCAAACATTACGGTGCCCTGAAATGGGGGGACTATGTATAAACACAGCTGTAATTTCTACATGGTGAAACCAAAATCTATAAAAAATGGCCTTTATTAAAATATGACAATGTGCACTTTAACCACATTCGATTTTTTCTATCACAAATCTTAAATTGTGGAGTACAGAGCCAAATAAATAAATGATGGATCTTTGTCCCAAACATTATGGAGGGCACTGTAGATTTGGCAAGTGGTTAGGAAATTGGCAGATGGTGCATGATGTGGGGAAGTAATGGGTGATGTTTCAGGTCGAGACTCTCCTTCAGACTCACAGTTAAATAGTTGCATGCAGAAACATAGAAAACATAGAAACATAGAAAATAGGTGCAGGAGTAGGCCATTCGGCCCTTCGAGCCTGCACCGCCATTCAATATGATCATGGCTGATCATCAGTTAAACAGAAGTAATTAGGATGGTTGATAGAATGGTGGCCTTCATTATAAGGGCGACCCAGTATAAAACTAGACCCGTTTTGATGCAGCTTAACAGTGTGTTAGTGAGACAAGAAACATAATACTGTTACCTAAAATTGGAAAATTCAATGTTTTTTTACAAGGACGTGTGTCTTCCTTTAGTTGGCCATGTCACTGGAATTCTCTTCCTCACAGTGATGTGGAATTGAAATTAATGAATATATTCGTTAGAGATTGACAGAGGGTTGAACTGAACTGGACCAGAATAGAACGGTTAGCGGGCGGGAAAGTGGTGTTGAAAGAGGAACACGATGGAGGGGAGGGGGCGGTCTGGTCTATACCTACTCTCGATTCTAATGCCCTCCAGCTCTTTTATTCTTGGTAACGTTGTAATCAATCTCTTCAGGACAGGGAGCTGCGAGACCCTGGTATATAATACAGCAATAAAACAGAACGTTTGAAGTAAATGGAGTAAAACAAGCAGATAATTGTAAACGATCTTAATGCTTGAGCTCCGCAAGGCTGATTCAGCAAATACGGAAGTAAATTTGCGTTCCTATTTGTAAATGTCAAAAGATGTTCTGCGAACATAACGGAAAGTATCACGATGAATGGAAGTTCTTCCTTTCAGGGAAACTCACGAAATATTCCGCTATACACTCGCTTTCGCTAAGCATGCTTCAAACGTCACCCATTCATTCTCTCCAGAGATGCTGCCCGTCCCGCTGAGTTACTCCAACTTTTTCTGTATCTTTGCTTTAAAGTTTCAACGGCTATAGAGCAGATACCACGACTCCCGGAAGGACATGGTCGGGACCCTTCTTCCTTTAGCAGGTCCACAGATGCTGTCTGATTTACTGAGTTCCTCCAGCACATTGTTTCTTGCTCAAAGATCTCAGCGCCTGCATTCTCATGTCTTCAAAAAAAAAAAGCCCGCCTTTTTCATCACATATATTTTCTCAACAAACCGAATTCTAGATTTATTGCACGATTTATCAACATGCATTCATAAAAGTACACATTGAAATAACACATGGTAAAAAATCATAGCATCGTGCTATTTTTCTAAAAGGCTACATTGCTACAACCGAGTTGCAGATTTCCAGTGAAAAGTAGTAATTAAATTCACAATCTATCATTGCATCGAGACTGTGGTCAGATTTTATACACGTTAGACATTCAACAATGCAGTTAAATATTGGGACAAACTTCAAGATTGCTTTGAAACGTTAAAACGCTTACCTTTGAGGAGTGGAGGGAGAGACTTCGATTCGGGACACCTTTTGATAGTTGTGAAACGTGGTGAAATGATATGTGGATTTCTCTGGATCAGCCTCCACTGGATGAAAGAAGTGAGATTCCAATTAGAGATGTTGGGGAGGCAGGTTATTCTTGCGTTGTGCTGATAGGTTTTATGGAGGAATAACAGACTTACGTCGTACAGTTGCCTCGGCAGCACTCGCGACAGCACGGCCACGCATTCAATGGCAAAGCGCTCGTCAGAATGGCCAACACTGAGCGAAGTGACTGAGGTTGAGAATCATCGGGTTGTTTCACTTTAGGCAAAGTGGAAAAAAATGAACTGTGGTCGCTCTGAATATAACCAAAAGAATATATGCGGTTGAGGGAAATTATTTTAGTTGAGGAAAATCAAATCCGAACAGTCGGAGGTAATAATAATAATAATAATAATAATAATAATAATAATAATAATAATAATAATAAAAAATACTTTATTGATCCCCGCAGGGAAATTCAGATGTCCAGAAGCCCCCAACCAACAAACCCACAGATACAAAACGAACGCAGACAGAAAATACATAGAATACACTGTGGACACTACCTGAGAGCAATAAATACTTAAAAAGACCAATAATTAACAATTAAACATTAAAAATTGCAAGAATGCATCCCCCTACAGCCTAGCGGTCCGAATTATAAAATCTAATGGCTGCAGGGGTGAAGGAACTCCTGAACCGCTCCATTCTACAGGGCAGGGAGAGGAGCCGGTTGTTGTTCCGGGTGCTCTTTTGACTCTCCAGAATTACATGGAGGGGATGCCCGGGGTTTTTCAGGATGACCTGCACCTTGTGCCTCATACGCCTCTCAAGCACATCCATCCCAGAGTCTACTCTCCCTCCAACACTGAGCTAGCTCATTTAACCAGTTTGACCAGCTTCTTGTTGTTTTTTGCACTAATGCTGTTGCCCCAGCAGACAACAGCATAGAAAATAACACTTGCAACCATAGTGTTGTAAAACATGTGCAGCATGTCATTACACACATTGAAGGATTTGAGCCTTCCGAGGAAAAAGAGTCTGCTCTGGCCTTTTTTGTAGAGGGAGTCAGAGTTGACAGACCAGTCCAGTTTGTTATCAAGGTGCACTCCAAGGTATTTATATGTCTGCACCACCTCAATGTCAGCCCCAGCAGCGTTGACCGGCTGAAGGGGGAGCTTGGACCTGCCAAAGTTAATCACCATCTCTTTAGTCTTAGTTGTGTTCAGGATGAGACAGTTCTCTTCACTCCAGGCACAAAAGGAACTGGTCAAGTTCCTGTATTCCTCCTCCTGCCCGTGCCTTGCACATGCCACAATCGCTGTATCATCTGAATATTTCTGTACGTGGCATGTGTCAGACTTATAGTTAAAGTCTGCTGTATACAGGGTGAAGAGGAACGGGGCCAGAACCGTTCCCTGTGGGGCTCCAACATTGCACACCACTATGCCAGAGACACTGTCCCCCAGCTTGACAAACTGTGGTCGACCCGTCAGGTAGTCGTCTATCCAGGAGATAAATGTGGAATCCACCCCCATCTTCTTAAGCTTGTCATTCAGAATCAGGGGTTGGATGGTGTTGAACGCACTTGAGAAGTCGAAGAACATAATCCTCACATAGCCACCGGGTTTGTCCAAAAAGGAGTAGATCCGGTGCAGCATGTAGAGGACTGCGTCATCCACCCCAATGTTCTCCTGGTACGCAAACTGTAGTGGGTCGAGTGCGTGCTGGACTTGTGGTCTCAGGAGATGAATAAGTAGCCGCTCCATTGTTTTCATGATATGGGATGTAAGGGCCACCGGTCTGTAGTCGTTGATCTCGGTCGGTCGGCCGCCCTGCTTTGGGAACCGGCACGAGACATGATGTTTTCCACAGACCTGGTACCCTCCCCGACTGGAGGCTCAGGTTGAAAATGGTCTGGAGCGGCTCCGCCAGCTGAGCCGCACAGTCTTTTAGTAGCCTGGGACATACACCATCAGGGCCAGCTGCTTTACCAGGGGGCAACCTCCTCAGCTCAGCTCTCACCTCGTCCGTCGTGAAGAACAGTTGAGGAGATGCCGGCATAGGAGGTGCTGCAGCTGTGGTGTTGGGGGGGCTGCCTCGTGGAGGTGATGGTGGGGGAGAGGCTGCACCTGTAGAGGTGGGAGGGGATACCAGATCAAACCTGTTATAGAACAGGTTAAACTCATTGGCCTTGTCCACGTCTCCTGTTCTCTTCTCTTCTCCTTGAAGCCAGTGATGGTCTTCATTCCTCTCCACACCTCTTTGATGTTGTTGTACTGCAGTTTCTTCTCCAGCTTCCTTTTATAGTTCCCTTTTGCCTGCTTCATACTCCTTTTCAAGTGGTGCTGTACCCTCTTGATCTTTTCCCGATCACCAACCCTGAAAGCCTCCTTTTTCTCGTTTGGGAGGCTCTTGATGTTGCTTGTAATCCAAGGTTTGTTATTGGGAAAGCAACACACAGTTCTTACTGGCACAACAACATCCCTACAGAAGTTGATGTAGTCCGTTATGCATCCAGCCATCCTGTCAATGTCCATACAGCTGTTTGATTCCTGTGACTCCATCAGTATGTCCCAGTCTGTGCATTGAAAGCAGTCCCTCAGTGATTCACTGGCCTCTGGTGTCCACTTTCTGAAAGACTGGGTGGTTGTAGAGCCAAGTATTAGTAAGGGGTGGAGTAATATTGATCACAGTACAGTTCAAAGGTTCAAAGGTATTTTATTGCCATTTAAGGAACAGTGAAACTCAATTTACCATAGACATACCAGAAAAAGCAAAAAGACACACAACTACATAAAAGTTAACATAAACATCCACCACAATGGATTCCCCACATTCCTCACTGTGATGGAAGGCAATATAGTCTAATTTTCTTCCTCTTTATCCTCCCGCGGCCGGGGCAGTCAAACCATCTGCAGTTGGGACGAGCGAAGCTTCCGCAACCGGCGATCGAAGCTCCCGCGTTGGGGCGGTCGAAGCTCCTGCAGTTGAAGCTCCCGAAATCGGTCCCTAACCAAGAGACCGCGAGTTCCACGATGTTAAGTCCTCAGGCTCCCGTGGATGGAACTCCGAGGTCGATCCCCGACAGGGACTGCCAGCTCCACGATGTTAAGTCCTGCAGGCTACCACGGTTGGAGCTCCCAAAGTCGATCCCCAACAAGAGGCCGCCAGCCCCTCGATGTTAGGCCGCAGTACGCACGGAGATACATATTGTTAATGTAGTGTATAAGATAAATCAGGAAATTAATGGTGCGTGTAACAATGGGTGTACAATAATAATGGAGGACTTTAACAGTGCACTAATAATGGAGTACTTTAATTACATATGTGTTGTGCAAACTGGCAGCAATACTATGGAGGTTGAATCCAAGGACTGCATCAGAGATAAGTTCAGAAATCACAGGAGCAGAATTACGCCATTCGGCCCATCAAGTGTACTCCGCCATTCATTCAAGGCTGATCTATCTTTCTCTCTCAACCCCATTCTCTTGCCTTCTCGTCATAGCCTTTGACATCCTTACTAAGCAAGAACCTGTAAATCTCTGCTTTAAAATACTCAATGCTTCTATAGCCATCTGTAGCAATGATTTCCCCAGATTCACCACCCTCTGGTTAAAGAAATTCATCACCTCCTTTCTAAAGCTACGCCCTTTCATCCTGAGGCTGTGCCCTCTGGTCCTAGACTCTCCCACTGGAGATCACTTTTTGAAACATGGGATAGGAGCAGGAGTATTCACCCCATGAGATTGCTCTACCATTCAGTAGATCAAAGGTGATCCTCTGTTTCATTATCATATTTATGCTCTCTCCCTATACCCTGTGATGTATTTTGCATTTGGAAATCTATACATCTCCTCCTTAAATATATGTTCAGCATCTTGAACTTCAGCACTTCCATAGTAAAGAGTTTCCACTGGTTCACTGTCCATTATCCACTATTTTCATGTGATAAGAGCAGAATTAGGCCATTCTCCTGCCTTCTCACATAACCCCTGGCGCCCGTACTAATCACAAATCTATCTCTGCCTTAAAAATATCCATTGACTTGGCCTCCACAGTTTTATGTTGCAATGCATTCCACAGGTTCATCAACCTCTGACTAAATACATTACTCCTCATCTCCTTCCTCAAGAAATATCCTTTAATTCTGAGGCTACATCCGCTGGACTGAGACTCTCCCAATTCCATAGCATTTCTGGGAAGTTATCTGCATCTATTTCTGCAAAGGCAGATTTGGAATATTTATATAAATGTTGAGCCATTTCTTTGCTTCCTGGTATAAATCCTGATTTTGACTGTAAGGGACCAACATTTTTCATCGCTAATCTTTTTTTTCATTTTACACACTTGTAAAAGCCTTTACAAATCATTTTTTATATTCCTTGCAAGCTTACTATGACACCCTTACAATGATACTTTATTGTCACATGTACTTTGTTTTGTATACAATCCGGTATAATCATACAGCAGACTTTACCTCGGCTGAACACAAAGTGTCGCCACATTTCTGGCGCCGACAAAGGTTCAAAAGTTCTTAGTACAGTCTTATCTTCTCGCAGGTCTCATCTCCCGCCGCACGTGGATGCGGACAGCCCGCCAGGCCCCTCTTTGCTCTTGGCGCCCCCCCCCCCCTCCCCCTGCTGGGTCCCTCTTTGTTTTTGGTGGCCTGTCTGGTTGCTCTGGGTGGCCCCCATGCCGTGTCTTCAAGCTGGAGTAATTCAGCGGGTCAAGCAGCATCTCTGGAGAAAAGGTAGGTGATTTTTCCAGTCGGAACCCTTCTTCAGACTGTAAGATAGAGGTGGTTGGGGTGGAGAAAAACTAGAGGTTGAGTAAAGGCCAGAACTAATTAGGGCCAGCAGCAGATGATCTCAGGAAGGGTGGAGTCCATAATGGTCCATTGTTGGCTGGAGAAGATGAGCTAGCAAGAAGGATACAAGGGTATGAACAGTGGAACTAGTAGGATGACTAGGGTGGAGGAGGAGGGGAGGATAGGGAGTGCAAGAGTTACCTGAAATGAGAGAAATCAACGTTCATATCGCTGGGTTGTAAGCTGCCCAGGCAAAACATGAATTGCTGTTCCTCCAATTAGTGTGTGGCCTCACTCTGACAGTAGAGCAGGCCGAGGACATCAAGGTCAGTATGGGAATGGACATGGGAGTTTAAATGTTTGGCAATCAATAGATCACGTAGGCCAAGGTGGGCTGAGCACAAGTGCTCAGTGAAAGTCTGCATTAGGTACTTCAGGCTTTTTTGCACTCGTGTCGATTTAAAAAGAATGAACTTTCTTTTATTGTATTACCTATGAGTAGTGTGTTTGCAGACCTGTTATGCTGCAACTAGTAAGAACTAGACTAAGTGGGACACGTTGGGTCCCCAATGCAATATTCCACCTCTCCACCCAATTCCAATATTGGTGGCCAGTGGGGGGAGGGGGGGGGGCTTTCTGGAGTGCTAGTCTGGGTATTGTGGGCAGAAGGGACTGGTTTCTAGAGGGCTAGTATGGACATTGTGGGCCAAATGGATTCTTGGGGTGACAGCTCAGTCACTCAAGCCTGATGTGCTGGCAGCTCACTCATGGTTTGTGGGCGAGCAGTTGACTCGCAGCTATTTCTTGAAATTCCATTTCAAGCAGGGTGCAAGGCCACCAAATTCAGGTGCAGTTTCATACCACTTCAAGCAGGGTGCAGGGCCACCAAACTCGTGCCGTTTCATGCCACTTCAAGCAGGGTGCACGGCCACCAAATGCTAGTGCTGTTTAATGCCATTTCAAGCAGGGTGGAAAGCCACCAAATTCAAGTGCAGTTTCATACCACTTCAAGCAGGGTGCAAGCCAACCAAATTGAAGTGCAGTTTCATACCATTTCATGCAAGGCCACCAAATTCAAGCGCAGCTTCATACCATTTCATGCAGGGTGCGAGGTCACCACATTAAAATGCAGTTTCATACCATTTCAAGCAGGGTGAAACCACCACAAAACCACCATAAAACCACACAAAACACTAAACACCACACTCACAGTTCAGTAGACATTCAGTGTGTTCAGTTGATTCACAGCTCAGACAGAGTCATGACCTCTCTCTCTCCCATCTTGCAGAGACTGAGCCACACCCACACTTCCGGGTTTTATAACCCCCACTGGAAGGCGCGTGGCCTTCATGGCGTGATGGACAGGAGAGAGATTCGCAACATTTTTTTAAACACTAATAACACTTTTCATTGATGGGAAGAATCCTCTGCACCTGATGAGAGGAGGGGGACTGAGTAAGATGGCCAAAAATCGCAGCTGTAAGTGGTAGCTTTTTATCTAAAATCAATATACAGTGCAAACAGGAAGTTGTCCTGTTGCCACCACCAACAACCATTTGCTGTGCAGCATCTCAAAGCAGTTACCACCACCAACAACCATCCGCAGTACAGCATTTCAAAGCAGTCACCACCAACAACAACCATTCGCAGTACAGCATTTCAAAGCAGTCACCACCACCAACAACTATTCGCAGTGCAGCATTTCAAGGCAACCACATTTTCATTTTCAAACCATATTAAGGGCACTCTCAGTTGAGCAGACATGTGTTCAGTATTATTCACAGCTCAGAGAGATGTGACCCTCTCGGTTCCTCCATCTTGCAGAGACTGAGTGAGGCACAACACTTCCGGGTTTTATATTCCCTCGCCCCTCCCATCTGTAGGGGCAGCAGAATGTCAACATTTTTTAAACATAAATAACGCTTTTATTTTTCATTGATCCACTTGCCCTGCGCAGTGGAGGGGGACTCTGAGTAAGATGGCCAAAAATCACAGCCATATGTGGCAGTGTTTTTTCAAAAATCATGAAGCAGAAAAACAGGTAGTGGTCAAGATATTACTTTTAGTAATATAGATTTCATAGTTTGGTTCTCGGTACATATGACCATTAAACACTGTTGACTTGACTCTTGAATCAGAGCTGCAGTAGAGACATAATGTTTTAAAGAAACACACATATAAAAGGGCTGTCCCACTTGGGTGACCTAATTGGCAAGTTTAGCAGAGTTTGAAAATTTGTCATGTTGAAGACCTCTTTTGACTATGTAGAAGACCTCCTTCGACTGGTTACGACTAACTGCGGGAAAATTGAACACCAAATAGCGGGAGTGAAGATGACCTCCTTCAATCTCCTTCGACCATGATGAAGACTATCTACGACTACCCTCGATTACCTACGACTAACATGCCAACTTACTACGACTAAACCTACGAGTAAAAAAAGTATTGATTTTTGGTGACTTTTTTTTTACTTGCGGGCATTTTTTAACATATTGAAAAAAATACCGTGACGTAGCTGAGGCCTCGAGTACGCGGAGACCACTCTCGAGCATGAAGGAGAGTTATGAAGACCTGCTACGACTTTGTGTCTAACATGCTGCTAGTATGAGTCGAAGGCAAACTCACCAGAACTCGTGGATTAGGTCGCCCAAGTGGGACAGGCCCTAAAGACTTCCAGATGCAAAAGGCATAAAGTGGTCTGGGGGAAAAGAGTTGGAATACTCTGTTGCAACAGATGATCAACTGTGGCAAGGTGGACTGGAAGGAGTACTCCTGCTTCTGTTGTTTGTGTGGCCAGTGATATTTGGCTTGTGAACATGGACAAATTTGATGCAAATCTTTAAGCTTTGAATGCGCTAGGTCCACCCATGAGGAGATTGAGAAATGTAGGTGCTTATTAGTACAAGCCGACAAGGTACTAATCCTGAGAAGACAAGGATTGTTTTAAGAGTATAACTTTATTTACAATATGTACAATACAATGGGTGTTTCATTGAAACTAGAGTGTAGCATTGTTAATAATGCATCCTCTTTACTAACAACCAAATTACCTCCATCCAAATTGTCAGCCTGTCACAGTTAACGGTATAGAAATGTACATACATGATAACTTTTACATAATGTCAGGTAAAGCCTTTTTAATAGTATCAGAAAATACAAGACATGAAGGCAGTCTACCCACATTGATGAAAAGGATATGCTAAAAAGCAGCAGTCATGCTTTATAAGCTTTCTGTACTGCATGCTTTCACAGGTACAAATATTTAGAGTGAATTATACAAGTAGAATCAATGCACAAGCTTTTTAAAGTTCTGGTGACTGTAATTGAAACATGAACTTCAGTTGTAAGTCACGGTTCATTATAGTTCTTTGTAAAAATGTTACAAAAAACAAATTGAAAAATTATAATTGTTTCGCAATTTTACAAACGTCAATGAGTCTAGCTTCCACTAACGAATAAGTCTTAAAATAGTATTTATGTTTACTAATTAACAAAATTTGATATGGTTTCAATGTTGATCAACTGAGGTTCTGTTTGACAGCAACAACCAGTAATCCAGAACTGATGAATGTCCAGTCACTCAGTACAAATAATTACATTGTGCCAGTTCACTTACTCGTTTGGCAATGTCACACCGTTTTAGCACTTGATATTGTGTTACACAAGTTATATTGAACAAAGGAAACACAAAGCACTGAAACAGAGTACCAGTAGTCAGCAGACGATCTTCAAAGATTCGAAGATAGTCCAGTAATTGTCTCAGAAGGATGTAAAGGAACAATAATACCTCTTAAATATTGACAATGTATTTACAAATAGTCCAAGATTATGTACATTTATTTACATAGTCATAAATATGTTAAATTATACTGCTTTCCTCTGGGTCTATAAATATTCTATGACAAATAGCAAATTAAAAAATAAAACAGTTTGCAGCAGGTTGAACTGTCATAGGAAGCACAATATACAAGTTTTCTTTCAAGTAACCAAGTGGGAACAGCAGAATAACACTTCAATTTCAGGAGGCAGAAAATCATTCAGTACTGAATATACAATATTGTTAAAAGAATGCCATATTTTCTTCTTGGATCCCCTTATCTCATTTGTGTTATTGTCACATTCAACTACTTGTCGTCATTTAAGACAACTGACAACATAATTGAAAATTACAGCCATTCTCTGTAGTGGCAACAGATGGCAAAAGAGACACAAAGGAAGTGCCTGAGTGGTGTTTTGAAGCTCGAGTTGTCAATGGAAGTGCCACATTGTTCATTACAATTGCACAAATTCAACTTCCAACAACTACTGCTTGGCTTAGACACGTGACTTAGAAAGGACAATGTAGTGTGTTTTGTTTTCTGCTCGCAAATCATCATGAGTGCACTTTGATGAGAGTCCAATGCAACCTCTACAAAGTGTACCATTGATGTTTATTAGCTGGACAGAAAATGGCTCTGCGAAAACAATGGATACTGCTCCCCTGTTTACATTGCACGTTCACAGATTAAGCTTCTAGAAGTGGAACAGCTGGCAGATGTGAAGAAATGCCACAATGGTATTCAACCAATGGTACAAAATCATTTTGAAAAATGTAAAATCTACTTCAGTCGTCTCATTAACTATGAAATGGATTCTTGATGCCAACATTCTCAATGATTATACATCACTAAAAACAGCATTATTATACAAGAAAAAGCAGCTTCAAAAAAATACTTTAAACATGCTGAATTCTTCGACAAGACATAGTTACAAGTTTAGTGTGAAAACTAAATCTCCAATTATCTATGATAAGCCAATTATGTTAGAGATGCAGCAAGGAAACATGCTTTTCAGCCCACTGAGTTCAGGCTGACCATCAACCACCAATTTCACACCAATCCTACATTCATCACATTTTTACTTTCCTTGCCGATTTTACCTCCCACTTGGGACAATTCGCAGGGGCCAATTTACCAACCAGCCCACAGGTCTTTTGGATGTGGGAAGAAACTGAAGCACTTGGAGGAAACCCACAGGGAGAGCATGCAAACTCTACGCAGACAGTACCCAAAGTCTGGATTGTTACACCTTTCCTCAATTGCAATCAGACACATACTCAGCAAACAGGTGAGAACCCTTAAAGCTAGAGAGCTGGACAAGATGTGTTCTTTTCATCTTTTGTTCCCCTTGTGCCTGAGGTAGGTACAATGAGATAAACACCAAATCCACACTGAAATCTGTCCACCATCACTATTTATTTCAACGTGAATGTTGACAGTATTGGGATATGGGACACAAGAGTGGAATCTGATCCTACACTTATCCAGCATCCCAGATAAAAGGGGGGCAATCCTGTAGTTGATTTGTGAGGGACATGTTCTATCCACTCACTGGCCTAGGGATGTGGCCAAAGCAAATCTCAATTGATGCTCCTGTTGAGGTGCATCAACTCCAGCCAAGAATTGAACTTCTGTTCTGCGTGTTTTCTTTATCCCACTGGATGCATGCAGTTTATCCAAAGTCATTTTATCCAGAACAGATTTGAATATTTCAAAAACAAACAAAAATAATTAACATAGTGTAGAATCATAGAACCATACAGCACTGATGCAGGTCTTTCTGCCAACTTCATCCATGTAGTTCTATTTGTTTCATTTGTAAAATAAACTCGGCCAGTTTACAGAAGTCTTTCACTGTGTCTTGCCTGCCAACGTGTTATTGTTTTTAATCAACATTACATTTTGAACAAGAGTATACACCACTCTTTACTAAAAAGGCAGGTTGCTGCCTTAAAATTAAATAATCAAGTCTATGTCCACAATAGTTCTGTTTTTTAAAAAAAGTCAAAAATTGCTGAATGTCTACATGCTGACTGCTTAAATCTACTAATATACAGTGAAATATGGCCACACCCTAATTAATTTAGATTCAATATCTACAAGTTAATTTTCTAAGGGTTTATAATGCTTTGTTCCACCACATACGTGGCCGTATAAATACATATTATACACCAATTAGTCCATTCTCTAGGAATGGTATTATTATGGCCTGGGCCCACATTGATCAATAATCAGTTACAATATAAATAGTTTAGTATTTTGGACAACTATTCCTAACTTTGAGGAAGACAGCAAACATGAATGCCTTTCAGATTTCTTGGAAATTTCAAGGCTGGAAAAATAGTAATTGTTCTTCAGAGTAATGCTCAGTTCTGTTCAGTCGAGTATGTGGTTTTCTTCAGCAGCAGTTTAGTGGCCATCATCCGCTGATGCGTTGTGGATCCAGTCGAGAATTATGAGCGTCATGCATCCAAACATAACAAATATGCCGCTGATCAGGAAAATTAATGCCTGTGGGAAGAGCGGGAAGAGCAAACTAGTTAATACGGTATTTCTTTTCAAATGGTTTATGTAGGTGTGTCTGCAAAACATCCTATTCTAATTAAGAACTATTAAAAACAGGAAGCATATTACCTACTTAAGAATACTTCGATGAAACAATTCCTTTTTTTTTTAAAATTACTTTCCATGCGTATTTGTGATTTGGCTGAAGAGACTGAATTTTAGCAGAGGGTCCAAATGGCCTCTCACTCTGCAGACTGTCTCTTTTACCTTCTCAGAGAAGTGCTATTATTTCCAGTGTCTTGTAGGCACAAAACGCTGGAGTAACTCTGCGGGTCAGACAGCATCTCTGGAAAAAAGGAATAGATGACGTTTCGGGTCGAGACCCTTCTTCAGAGTGAGAGTCAGGAGGGAAGGAAACTTGAGGTGTGAAAAGGTACAGAACAAATCAGAGTTGGGACTGATAACTCCAGAAAGGTGGAGCCCACAATGGTCCATTGTTGGTTGTGGAAGAGGTGACAATGAAGGGATACAATCAGTGAAACTCGCAAAAGGATTAGGGTGGGGGAGGGTCAGAGAGAAAGGGAATGCAAGGGTTACTTGAAATTAGAGAAATCAATATTCATATCGCTGGGTATTAAGCTGCCCAAGCAAAACACGAGGTGCTGTTCCTCCAATTTGCGTGTGGCCTCACTCTATGACAGTGGAGGAGGTGCAGGGCAAAAAGGGTCAGTATGGGAATGGGATATATAGGTATGTGACATAAAATCTAACTACTCTTTTTGTACATAAAAAATGTGAAAATACATAATGCACCAAAATGATTGTTGCATAATCATATATTAAAAATTGATAAAAAACAAAACAAATATTTAAATTTGGGTGAGGATAAATGTCTCTAAGTACGAGCTAAAATAATAAAGGTTTGTCCTTATAAACATTTTATTTATTGCATTTAAAAATTAGTTTTCAACATACCCCAATCTTCTGCACTGATTTCATTGGCTCTTTCTTTACAAGTTTAAGGTAAAATGCGGAAGGCAGGATAAAAATCAACATAGCAGCAGCAGATGAACCTAAGGAAACATGGATAGAGGATTAATTTTCATCAGGTCCCATACATTTGATAAAAAGTGCACACAGTAAAGAAGACATTTTATATTATGTACGTACCTATGAAGCCAAAGATATCTCGGATGGTAGGAACAAAAATGACCAGACAGTTAATGCAGCTCAGAATTACAATAGTGATTATTGTATGACGTATCCAGTTAAATTCTTTGCTGGGGAAAAGCAGCTGCTGAACAGAGGCTCGAATCTATGGGAAAAAGTTAACATTATGTCACATCATTCATCCAATACCACATTTATTACACACTAACAAATGGAGGGGGTAGGTTTTGTGCCATCAAGTAGCGATGGCTAGAAAAGATAAATCCAGCTTGGCAAGATGCTGCTCTAATGATAATAGTAGCAATAACTGGAAATTAGGTTAACTTGACCGACTTAAATAATCATTATTGATATCACATGTATCATTTCACCTAATTATTTTAGCCTTATTCAGGTCAGAAAGACAGTGAGCCTTACAGTAAAAGCATCACAATGATGCAATAAGTGTTTCTCTTCTCAATTTGGTAAAAGAAATCACAGAACAAGTGATATGTTATAACACATAACAAAATGCTGAGGTAACTCAGCGGGTCAGGCAGCATCTCTGGAGAAAAGGTGATGTTTCAGGTTGAGACACTTCTTTTTCGAAACCTCACCTATTCCTTTTCTCCAGAGTTGCTGCCTGACCCCTTGAGTTACTCCAGCATTTGTGTCTACCTTCGGTGGAAACCAGCATCTGCAGTTAATTCCTACACATAGCAAGGGGTTTTGTCTTGCATCTAACCCAGGCTATCATTTCTGATCTTTAAGTGGCCAGACCATTTGTATGATTTATAAAAAAAGTTTACAAGGAGGTGCAGCAAGCAGTTAAGAAGGCAAAAGGCATTTTGGACTTTATATTAAGAGGAACAAAGTTCAGAAATAGGGAGTAACTGGAAAAGACATTGCAAAAGAGATTTACCAGGTTAACTGAAATAAGACTGTCCTATCGTGATAGTCTAAAGAAGTTGCATCTGTACGCTTTGAAGTTTGAAAAAATTGGGGTGATCTTATTGAAAGAAGATTCTAAGGGTCGATTTTGAGATGTTTCTACTAATGGGAGTCTCGAATGAGGGCACACATATTTTCTAGGGGAGGTAATTTAAATCTGAGGTCTGTCAAAATTTCATTTTCATAAGGCAATAAAACTCTGGATCATTTTATTCTCTAGGGTTGTGGAATATGGGTCATTATATGTGTTCACAGTGGAAGTAGATTAATTTGTGGAAGATAAAAGAATTGAGGGTTGTGGCGAACTGGTACAGAAGAGGAATGGTGACCAGGGCTGATCAGCCAAGATTGTATTAAATGGTGGGGGAAATACTTGAGGGGCCTGTTCCTCTGTTAAATTCATGGCATAAAGCACAGAAAAACATTTATTTATTAGCACGTTGATCTTTCATGTTAAATGAACATAGGCAACAAAATCCCATATTTAGCATGTATAACCAAAGGCAAATTTCTAGTCTGATATTGATTTCTTCATGAGGAGTGTACTTACTGGAAAAAGCACAACTGGAACTGTCAATGTAACAGCCACAAGTACTGCCAGACGGACAATAAGGAGGACAGTATCAACTTGGTACACCCTTGAGTATGTGTGAAGTAACTCTGGCTCAACTTCACCTGTAGAAGGGAAAGAGATGAGAGGTTTTAATTTAAAACATAATTTCCTTTTCTTTTTTAATCTATCAGGAGAGAAAACACATCAAGAAAAAAAATTCTGATACGTCTCTAGTCATTTTGCTATGTTAAATTGGAGTAATTAGCAGGCTTCAGGAAAAATAATCAAGGGTCAATGAGCTGAAACATAAACTATGTTTCTCTCACCACATATGCTGCCTGACCTGCTGATTATTCCCAGCACTTTCTATTTTTAGTTCACAATTCAGCATTTGCAATTTCTTTAGTTTAAATATCAGCCTGAGGTTCAATCTAAATATATTTCTTTCTGGCTCAAGGCCATGGCACATACATAAAATATTCATGATAATTGTTCAAACCATTAAAAAATGTAATTGTTAAATTTGTGTTTCAGACTTTTAGGTTATTCAACTTTTGTGGAAACACTATTTTTCTGGAACTATATACTGATTCTTCTCAAATAAAACATATACAATGATCAAGATGACACATTTGTTGGAATGAATTAGCAGGTGATGCATTTCAGCCCTATCCTCACATGAGAATGACTGTTTAATTGAGGTGATGCTGTCATGCTGAGGAAACAGTAAATGAGGAGAAG
Source organism: Leucoraja erinaceus (assembly GCF_028641065.1). Classification (NCBI taxonomy): domain Eukaryota; kingdom Metazoa; phylum Chordata; class Chondrichthyes; order Rajiformes; family Rajidae; genus Leucoraja; species Leucoraja erinaceus. Next base: position 26,392,280 of record NC_073395.1, on the reverse strand, counting down.
ACAGTGGCTCAACAGAGCAAAGGATAAAGGAATGAGAGGATAGATACATTAATTGGGACTTACCAAGGAAGGTCAGGTAACCAAAGAGAGCAGCCAACAGGTACATAATATATATAAAAAAGAACGAAACGTTGGAAACTCTCTGCATCTTCTTGCGAGATCGGCTAAAAGAGAACAAAATATTGTTTTGATTAATTCATCCCAGTTCATTTAACATAACAATATGGTAATTAATAAATTTACCAGTCAATTTCAATAAATTATTAGCAAATGATCATACATTTCAGGTTTTTTCTTCAATAGGTAGCACAGAATATTTTTTTCTATGAAATTAACAGGAGCAACACATTCCTGGCAAATGTTATAGGTGATTTTGATGAGTGATGGCCGGCTGGAGAACAGAATGTTTCTTTTCTTTCTTGGAACTTCGTGTTAATATCAGATAGTGCAAAGTTTGGTGGAAGCAGAGGGAAAAGTACATCTAATCTGCTCCAGTGACATGCTTCAATACCCTCTGCTGGAAAAGCCTTTCTGTTCCCATTACCAGATATGTGACTGATTATAATGCAAGTGTTCATCAATAGTTTATACCCACAGGCGAATGCTGTCTACGAACGAGACCACAACAGTCCCCAATTTATTTAATAGAGAATAGTTCTGCTGAATCACGTGGAATTAAATCTCACACATGCTAAATGCAATATAATAGAAATGGGTTCTTACTCTTTGAGTTCTTCATAAATAGGAAGTACAGCTGGATGGCACACAAAGGCAAATGTCAGAATTGGTACCGCATAGACAGTCTGAAATACAAAGGAAAATGGAAAGCTTAATATTAACAATTTACATTTATACAGCAAATTTATCTTAACAAAACCATTCCAAGTCAAGGGCATTATTAAATGTTATAATAATAAAGATCAGGCTTTGGTGTTTTGTTTTAATTGACTTGATTGAAAGAAAGATGGAAAGATGCAGCAAGGAAACAGGCCTTCAACCCGCTGAGTCCATGCCGATCATCGATCACCTGTTCCCACTAATTCCACGTAATCCCACTTTTACATCCATTCCCAACACGCTAGGGGCAATTTGCAGAGGCCAATTAACCTACAAACCCACACATCCTTTGGAATGTAGGAGTAAATCGGAGAACCCAGAGGAAACCCATGTGGTCAAAGGGAGAATATGCAGACTTCTCACAGACAGTTCCCAAGGTCAGGATTTAGCCTGGATGTTTGGTGCTGTGAGACAACAGCTCCACCAGCTATACCACTGTGTCTCCCAATACCTCTTAACACTGAAATCATGAGCAAACATATCACAATGCATACGAGTCTCATATGAAATAAATCATGAACTTTTATGTTAATTTTTAAGCTCATTTTCACAATTGATTCATTCTTACCTGTGAATTGAAGACAAATAATTGCGGTTTACACATATCCTCATCGGTTTCATTGTGCATTAAACTGGGCTCTGAAACGCTGGTAACTGCTTCATACGCTGATGTTGCAGTCATCATTATCGTCATATTCAGTGTTGCATTGCCTAGCTCCTGGTCCATAAGGGGCAATGGACAAGGAATTGCAGAGTGCTTGTGAATTACCTGCAAGTATTTGTAACATGAGAATTATAATGGAGAAAAATAAAAATGGATAACCGCAGTTTGAGAATGCCAGTAAACATGTTTTCTTTAAGTCCACTCTAATTCTCCTGCTCCCCACAACCTCAAGAGTCAGCGATGGCCCATTGAGTGCAGTGGCAGTGCAATGTGACCTACACCAGAAAGAGTACAAGTTCCAAGTGCTGGAGTAATTCAGCAGGTCAGGCACCATCTCTGGAGAACATGGATAGGTGACGTTTTGGGTTGACACCTAATCTAAACTGCTCCAGTGACATTCTTTGATACCCTTTGCTGAAAAAGTATTTCTGTTCTGATTAGCAGATATGGTACTGATTATAATGGAAGTATTCAAAAGTAATTTAAACCCACAGGCGAATGCAGTCGACGAACTAGCCCAGAACTGTCCCCAACTATTTTAATAGAGAATCATAAGATTAGAATTGTACACTTGCTAAGTGCAATATAATAGAAATGTGTGTGACTTATCCATGTTCTCCAGAGTTGCTGCCTGGCTGCTAACTTACTCCACCTCTTTGCATCATTTTTTGTAAATCAGTATCTGCAGTTCCTAGTTTCTAGGTTCAATGCATGGCTTGTTTAAATGGGTTCCAAAAATGTACCAGAGAGCTGCTACAACTGACATTGACATAACTTGGAGAAAAGGAAGCCATTACCATTATTGTTTAAATATGGAAAGTCTTATGAGATAGAAATTCTTCTATCAGAATGCAACAACAAAAGGCTCATTCTCCAGGTTCTCATGGGACCAGTCATTTAAAAAAAAAAATTGTCGATCGATCCACATCCTGGAACTCTTATCTAGCATTTCCCACAGGATATAGAGTTGGTGGCTTACCACCAAATATTCAACGGCAATTAGCGATGGGCACTAAATGGGCTAACACTTACCTCCCATCATTAAATAATAGCTCTGTTGTTTGCTGGTAATGTTCTTTTCCCAAACATGTATATTTTAAAAAGCTATCGATGTGTACAACAATGGATGGTAATGCTTACATGAAGCTTTATCCAATGTTATTCACTGTTTCAGTATTGTTACCCAACATTAATATTTATCTTCACATCAGCTGCATGAGTTATTTCAACCCTGGGAGATACACATATAGTTTGTCAATATGGCTTTGGTTCTGTCATACTTAACCAGCCTCTTGGTAGTTACTGGATTAACATAACAGCTGGGTTGACGGGATCTGGCTTTTAGAGCAATGGAGAACGGCAATGTGACAAACAAGGCTAACAGCTACCTTCCATCATGAAAAAAAACTGAGAAAATGACTATAAAATCAAAATATAAGACTTTTGAAAAAAATATTTCTACCATTAAGCAATTTTACACAATTTCTGCAGACATTTCTAACAAGATGAATCCAATTTCATACTTACAACTATTAGGAAGAAGAGCATGCAGAGAAGGGACAACCCACTGGTGTAGCCCAAGTAGCCTGAAAAATAAGAGAGGGAATTTATAGATGTCAGTAACATCCTTCAAATATTTTCCAATTCATGATTTAACAGTAAAATCAAAGAATATTCTTCATAAAGGTAATTAGAATTTTGCTATATGTTGCACAGAAAGAAAATGTGATCTATTAATATATCTACTTCACACAATCACCACAATGTTGAACAGATTGAAAAAAAAAACATATCTGAACAAAACTGGTTGATTAATAATGTCAATTCCCAACTGTGGCTGTGTAATTCTATGTCCCCGAGTTGTGTGACATTTAATGATAGTCTTGCGTCAAGTTCACATTTATACAGCGGGTAGTGACACTGAGGGGGTGGGAGGATCTGGATGTACATGATTTGTTTTCTACTAGTCACTCATTTGATGATGAATCCTATTGACAACCCTATTCTTCTTAACTGAGTGCAGCATGTCGCAATTTATTGTATCAAGAGGAAAAGTAATATGGATTTTGGATTTACAAGCAGTAATTTTAGTGTTCAGATTAAATTCTCAGCAAATTATTTTCACAATAGCAAACTGCCCACTTCAAAACAGAAAAGGCATTGCCTACAAGAAGTCATGGATTATTAAAAGTACAGTATATTCTTACTGTCATCGGCTTTTAGTGTAAACAACTCACCTAAATTCTTCAGCAGGGACAAAGGAAGAATGATGAATAAAGACACTAAAAGAACCAAGTAGTCACCATTCGCGTACCATTGTCTGAAAAAAAAAAGCATTTCTGTTAGTCTTATTCCTGTTAGTCTCAACATAACAACTGAGATTTATTAACTTTACTATTGAACATCTTGCTGACCAACATATGGTGGAGTCTTATAGGATAGATTGAGAAATGTTAATTGCTTAGAGGCTTAAGCTGTCATTACAATTTACATTTTATTTTACTACCCATACATTCAGCTGTGATTAGATTTCTCTACATTCCCAGATGGGAGAACACATATGGAGCCAGTAAGAACCAGAATGTAGGTTTACCCTAAACAAATCCACACACACAACATGGAACTACATGAAACCAGTCCAAAACATTCATTAGCCACATGTCACTCGAGACCAACTGGGACAGGCTGGGGAAAATAAGTTGGAACCAATCCTGAAGGAGTTGAAAGACTCCACCACCTTTCTCAGCAATAGAATAAATAAATCTCACAGCTCCTATTTTCCACGACAGCTGCATCTTATTATTAAAACATACAGTCCGAATACAGTTAATCGTCTGCACAAAAGGTAGCTACAAAGCTGCGTGAAAACCAGAAACAGGTTTTATTCCAGTTGATTCTAATTACGCCAGGCATGTGATGCTCAAGAAATATTCCACAAAGACTAATTCACTGATTCAAGTTAAAAGGTTTGTTGCCAATTGCACACTATTTAATGGTGAAGAGCACAACATTGGTGGTGCTGCCTTTCCACTGATGTGAGGAAGTCAGCTTCATGTAACCATATGCTATGAGTATAAGAGCAGCACAGGTCTGCTTGAGGTCTTCCTTGACTTGTAGTCAGTGTACAATGTAGAATAATGTAGCACATTAATATTATACACCTAAATCATACAATTAAAGAATATTATTGCACAGCAAGTTATTTTGAATCTGATATACATTATTAATTGTTAGTACTTTTAATGCGTGACTACACTCATCCTTCCACTGATATTACTTTAACAGTGGTGCTTATTCTGTATTTGGAGCTTAATTTCTAATTATTTTGCTTCCAGGTGATATGACAATGCTGTATTCTCAGATAAAGTACGGAATTCCCATGGAGAGATACCACACTTTAAATCTATTGAGGTGATACTGTTTTTCAAAGACTGCCAATAGCACATGTTTATTTGCCCTGTAGCAAACGTGGTGCTCATTTGGGACTGTTTGGTGAGGTTTTACGTCAACTGATCAGCTGATCATTGCGACAGAGTGTATCAAAGAACAGAGAAGTACATGGGTTTACATAACTCGGTTATCTCTGTAAATGGGCGGTGGGGAGGCGAGCTCACAGTATCTGGTCGGATTAAATATATAGAATGAAAAAGTAACCCAGTAAATAAAATGTTTCAATGTCACCCTTTACTATTTTGTTTTGACAAGCAATTATATGCATTTATTCAAAGCCAAGCATAGCTGTCAGTTCTATTCTTAGCTTATCTTTCCTAAAGGAATTGGATGATGCCACATGGTAAAATCTTTGGAAACTCCATGATAAGAACAAGAGTACACTTTGTCATGTAGTTTTCCCAATCGGTGTTGTGCTTCTCCATTATTCAACCCATGTTGCTTAAATCATTTGCATGTTTCGAATTACTGTTTGCATTGCGGAATCTACTTCCAGTTTGATGATGCAATTACTGGATTTTACAATCATTGAGGTGAACTAATTATACCAACTAATTATAATATAACTTTTGTATTCAGTTCCTGTCCAACTTTGCACTGCAGTTTGGGGTGACTAAGAATCCATTTCAGCACGGGTGGCTCAAAATGGCAACTGTGAAGAGGGCAAGGAGCTGTACATTTGCTGCAGCAATCACGATTGATGCTGATCTCTCTCTCTCTCTGGGATAAAATTAGAAACATCTTCACTGTGTCCATTCTAATGAAAGCTTCACGCCTCAAATGAAAACATAGCTGTTCCATCTGCCCATCCTATAGAATAATTCAGGCACTGTTCTGTGTATACCAACTGTATCAAGCCACACTGTTCTCTCCCACCTTGCAGCAAGATCATAACAAAATCATGTCTTTGGCATTGGATATGCAAACTATGGCAGGGAAATGAACATACCATGCCCTCCTCGATTCTCTTTAAATCGAGTTCTGGTTGACGAACAGTTTTTATGGAAACTAACCATTGGGTGTTAACGTGCTATAGATGGGTGTACATTACAGTTGAAGACTTTGGCTGGAAACGCTCTTATACCAATTGAAACCAGCCCTTCATATAGCACTAGCTCAGTTGGGTATAAAACAGGACTTTTAGAATACAAATAGAAAATGCTGATAAAACTCAACAGATCTGCTATACTGGAATGGGCTAATATACTTAGGATGATGATAGCCAACAGAATACAAGGCATAAGGAAATGTATTACACTGGGTCAAATGTAGCATTCCATTCACATAAGTTGCTTTCTGCAAGGGGTGCTGAACTTCACTAAATACTGTCACTTTGTGTAGTAGTCAGAAACAGGCCCTTCAGCCCAAATCATCCATGCTAACCAGGAACCAACTATACTGGTCCCATTTGCCTGCATTTTGCCCATATCCTTGTAAACCTTTCCTTTCCATACACCTGTCTAAATGTATTTTAAATGTTGCTACTTCATCTGGCAGCTTGTTGCATATGCCTACCATCCTCTGTGTGGAAATATTACTCCTTACATTCCCACTAAATCTTTCCCTTCACATCTTAAACCTCTGACCCCCCCCAGTTCTTGATCCCCCTCCAAAGGTGAATGTTTCTGGAAATGTTTTTTAAATCTCTGGTACAAATCTTTAGCATATTGTGCCTGACATTCAGTTTGTAATTCAACGTACCCAGTCGTTTCCTCAAGTCCCAGGAAAGCATGAATGACAATTGGTAGCTCATATTTCACAATGTAGAGGTAGCTCGATGTAGCTGTAGTAAGAAAAAGGTAAAGAAAAGTATATAATGAAATAAATATCTAAGACCGTCTAAACGTTGACGCTAAATGTCTTTAGATTAGAATATATAGACCTTAGGAGGATGTTAATATTTTGAACGAAACGTAGTTTAGGAAAGTAGTAGAATTTTACCTCCAATATTCTGCATCGTGATTGAAAGTGATGCTGCCAATTTCCCAGGTAACCCAAATGCTCTCAGTCCAAGTTGTTCATAGACCAGTGAACCTGGGACAAAAAACAAGGTTTAATGTACGAACATGAAAATATTTCATTCTGATTGGATTAAAGTATGCACTGAAGCTAATCAATTACCTCCTTCCTTTGCAGTCTTCAGTAAGAGATGTATGGAATACAGGGAAAATACTGATACAGCACTCAAAAGGATCCTGGAAAAATGCAAAACAGAAGATTGCTGTTATATGACACTAAACAATGAATCACGTTTTCATTCAATAATGTTATCTTCTCCCAGCTAACATTTATTTATTCCACACCTTCCTTGATCTCCATTCCCTTTGATCTTTTTGCACCTTCACACTTCCTTATCTATCTATCTCCCCCCTCCTCCCCCACCCCGAATGTCAGTCTGAAGGAGGGTCTCGAGCCGAAACGTCACCCATTCCTTCTCTCCAGAGATGCTGTCTGTCCTGCATTTTGTGTCTATCTTCGGTTTAAACCAGATTTTGCAGTTTCTTCATACATACACACTTCATTCAATAATGAATGGATTGTAATTTACATTAAAGTCAATGCCTAACTGCAATATTAACATCTTTCAGTTGTAAGGAAATAAAAAGTGATGGTAAACAGTCGTTATTTAGCTTTAAAAACAAACTTCAATCATTTCACCATGTGGCTAACTAGTTGGCTGCAACACTGATTTTTCACACATTGCCTTTACAGTGCTGTTGCCTTGTCCTGCTATCTTAAATAATGCAAGATCAGAGCAGTTTCCCAGCCAAATGAAATGAAATGATTCAATTTATTGTCATTGTCAGTTTCCCAGCCAAATCAACAGACTCTCACATCCACAATAAGTAGTTATTTCTGCAATTGCACTGTAACCCAACTACATTTCCACCAATGTTAAATACAATTTTTATTTTTTCCCGATGGTACGCCAACTATGCGCATCATAGCAAGATTAATTACACTGCTTTCTCAGTCACTTGAGAAATAACATTTCAGCAAATGATCATTATAGCAACCGCTCATTATATTATCAAACCAATGTCGAAACACACAAAAATGACTATTTACCTCCCTCACTAATGATTGATTCCATTTTAAATCTACGTTCATCTTTTCTGTTGCTACACTGGTTGCATTTCAGAATAAGAAACAGATCTATACAGTGTGCAAGATTAAATATCAAGCACTCATGATTTTACTATGATTAATAGCATTAATAAGAACATGCCTTTTTTTGTATATTTATCCTCATATTTCAAGAACAGCCCTTTACATTTCCTTGGACAGACTGCTTTGCAAATGCTACAATCTATTGGCACAGTGATAGCAGCATGATTTAGTTTCTAAGCTTTCATGTTGTTTTAGTGAACATGGATGCATAACATTGGTACAAAGATTGTATTCCTTTTTCTGATGACAAACTATTATTTTAATCAACACCCTTGCTGTTGTGTGGGCATAACTAGACCTATGGGAGAAGCAATCCTATTTATTCAGTCAGTCACAAGATTATTTGCCTAATCTTGAAGTTTAGGAGTGCCCTTATTTTTTACTCATTCATCAAAGAAGCCCAATCTTTCTTAAATAAGTGGTTGCCTCGGGCCACTTGTTGTAAATTGGTTAGATGGAATGTCTTACAAGTAGTCCCCCTTGTTAACAAACAGTATAGGAAATACATTTAGCCTAAGAAACTCAGCAAATTAGCCACACAAAGCATGGGTCGGTTCTTATACTGGCTGTTTGCCACCACATGAAACCCATTTTACAATATAATCTGATGCATGAACAATAGGATCTGCAACATAATAATCAGATCACAATCCTCAAATCTAAACTTCTTAGGCTTAAAAACCGATTCCCACTGGTTGCCGCCAAATCCTTTGTTTGTAAACATTCCTTTAACTCTCTCCCCCACTAAGAAAGCATTACGAGTCCTCTCCCAGCCTGTGCTGCACTATTACTCAAGGTCATCTCCAGCAAGTGACTGAGAAACACACAAGGAAACAAACCATCCACAGGCCCATGAATAAATGATTCACCTCAAACAGACTGAATAAGCAATCAAGTCTGAACGGTTCCATGCTCTCTCAGCCTATTGTTCCCAACATACTTGCCCATCATTATCATCTGTTACTGTTTTGTCAGTTACTGTTAAGGCACCTCGCAAGGATAAATTAAAGATTTAAAGCTAATGCTTAGTCCTGCCCCATTGTATGCTGAACTTCACATATGTGGTTGCAATCCTTTCACATGTCAATTGAGATGTCATCAATGGTGTATATTCAAAGTGCACAATTTTTATAAAATGGACAATTTGAAAAGCTGCTGCAACTCCTCCTCCCCAGACACGTGACTAAACAGTAGGTAAGGAATACAGCAAAGGACCGCAGTAGGTTGCTGCAGTCAGTGCTGCACTGCAGCGTCAGCAGGTTAGGAGCTGCATCTTGCAAAGCACGTGCTTTTTGTTTTGCCGTCTGTGAAACACTTACACAAAAAGTACGATTCCAGTGTTAGCCATGGCATATGCCAATCCGAGAATGCCACTGCCCATAATGGCATTGCTGAGGTTAAATGCTGAAATTCCAAATGAGGTATTTCCAGTTCTCTGGCAAAAGAAAATAATAAACAGATTCAGCATTCATCTATGGATGCCAGAGCATACATCTGAATGGAAATAGACAGAATAAAGCACTTACATATTCTTCTTCAAATTTCTTTTTCCCATAGTACAAATTTGGCAGAAAATTCTGACTTTCTGCATCATGTTCGGCATATTGACTGCAAGAATAAAAATAACATTGCAGCATTAAAGAAAGCTGAATTGCTGGTAGATTCTTGAATGCAAGTTATTAATTTTTTATGGCACAGATCACGAGTTGAGAGATCTGAATTATTCATTAAACCATGTGATGCTCTATAATGCAGCAAGGACGGTACAAAATAGCTCGCATGGCAAACGCCTTTCCATTGAGTACAATTAGGAGAGCATTTTATTCAATTAAACTAACATTTCTCATTATCAGAAATCTGGAGATATTCCTTACCTATTAATGGGAATCTTTTTCGTGGGAGGGTAGTCGTTGCTGTTGGTGCTGCTAGTGTCGTCATCGGGTGTGATGTTAAATCTGTTCATCTCCGTTATGGTCATGGTCAGACGATTTTAGTGAAACACTTCTAACTTTGCGCTTGGTTCCTTCTCTCCTGTGTTGCAACCGGCGATGTGTACACTTCCTCCGCCTTCTGCCAGCGACCTGCCCTGTGCTTTGTCCGTGTGGTTCCCCCTAAGGAAATAGTGAAATGTCAATAACCAGGCAACCGGCTGAACATCCTCCTTAATTGTCTCTCTCCACGTGATCTGCCGTGGGTATATCAGCTACCCACTGAGCTCGAATGGAAAAATACTGTGAAGAACAGCTATGTGCCGTTGTCTCTGTCAGCCCACTAGTCTCATCACGAGATGCAGACAAAATCCTGGATGTGTTCAAATCAGACAGAGTAGCCTGTATTAAACATCAATATATGGGCATACTTATTTAATAAATTGAATACAACCATTGCCCTGATCTGACGATTTCATTATCCCAAACATTTATATCTCCAATCGCAACCTGTACATTTCAATTCCATTCTTTTGGCCACAATTTTACATTTAATTTCTGACGAGGGGAGGGTTGCTCTTATTAAACACCGCAACCAAAACAGTATCGTCTCTGCCCTGCACTGTTAATCCCGCCAGGGGAAGGGTGACATTTGAATGAGTCATGAGACTACAACACATGAATCCAATGTAATTTTCCTCATGGTTGATTAAAACTCAGATTTACCGAAAGCAACGAAGTAAATTTTTTTTTGCTCATGCATCTTATATAAAATAAAGGAAACATAATCTCAAACAAAAGCAATCTGGCCATTGACGTGAAATTCGAAATGCTGGATAATGAATAGCCGGCAACGAGCCAGTTGCATCATCTTCCTCTTAATGACTGTCGCAATACATGCATGTTGGAAAATAACCGCGGACATAATGCTATCTAAATATAATATCTATATTGAAGGCCGATCAGGCATCAATCCATTTCTACTAGAATAAAATGAGAAATTAGGTTAAAGAGACAATGGTTTGAACATATTGCTTACCTCTTCCCAGACGTGGCTTATAAAAATAAAAGATCTTCAATTACAAATCAGTCCGATGTTTGAAATAACAAGGGTAGTTATTTACATCCAAAAAAATGTCGAGTTTAAAAGGAAACAGAACGTAGTAGAGATCAAGATATCTCAAGAAGCTTGTTTAGTGAAGATTAATTCTAAGGTACCCCCCTTTGGATATTCGTCCAGCTGTATCTGTTTGTCTGTGTAGATATATTGTTATTAAACTGAGATCCGATCCGAAAAATCCGACCGACCGACCCAGTGCCACTCCTATGCCGTCTCTGTGTCAATGGTGTTTTTTCGACTAATGTAAGCCCGTTTTAAAAAGAGCAGGATCTTTGTTAAAAATTGCATCAGAAAGGGGTGGAGTTTTATTTTCAATCTGTCATTCATCGGAGTGGCTGACAACTGTACCGCCTCCAATTGTAAGTTAAAGATATCTAATTGTAATGTTTGTAAACAAAGCCGTCCATATATATATATTGTACATACATCACATTTATGTATCAGAGCCCTCTCTTTGGTTTGTAATATAAGAATATCCTATGTTAATTTTTGATGCAAATTACATTTCAGGGTTTTCGTGATTAGCAGGAAAGGGTTCCTGCTGATCCAAGCTCTGTTTTAGTCACTGAAGAGACGATTCTTTGCCTTAAAACGATTTTTTAAAATAATTTCTAGAGAGAAGAAAAACGAGTACACTCAATTTCCGGAAACCGTGAACAAATGCTCACTGGATCCACCCAAACGTCATGTTCAAGGTAGGTTTAAAGACGATGCTTGAAGGATCATCAAGTATTTGATCCGGATGTGAGTAAATGTTTTATTGAGGGGACATCATGCATATCATCATGTACAGAACGTCGCGGCTCTGATCCGCTGAGAAAGTCCTTAAATACTCCAGAGCTGATCAAAGATTATTTTATAAAAGCACTTTTGAATCAGGGCTGGCAAATCAGAGGGAGCAAAGGGTGGTGTTTAACAGCCTGCAATGACCCTGAAGGCTGATGCGACAAGTGCTGCTCATACATTGTGTTCAAGAAGGAACTGCAGATGCTGGAAGATCGAAGGTACACAAAAATGCTGGAGGAACTCAGCGGGTGCAGCAGCATCTATGGAGCGAAGGAAATAGGCGACGTTTCAGGCCGAAACCCTTCTTCATAGAAAACATAGAAAACATAGAAATTAGGTGCAGGAGTAGGCCATTCGGCCCTTCGAGCCTGCACCACCATTCAATATGATCATGGCTGATCATCCAACTCAGTATCCCGTACCTGCCTTCTCTCCATACCCTCTGATCCCCTTGGCCACCAGGGCCACATCTAACTCCCTCTTAAATATAGCCAACGAACTGGCCTCGACTACCCTCTGTGGCAGAGAGTTCCAGAGATTCACCACTCTCTGTGTGAAAAAAGTTCTCCTCATCTCGGTTTTAAAGGATTTCCCCCTTATCCTTAAGCTGTGACCCCTTGTCCTGGACTTCCCAACATCGGGAACAATCTTCCTGCATCTAGCCTGTCCAACCCCTTAAGAATTTTGTAAGTTTCTATAAGATCCCCTCTCAATCTCCTAAATTCTAGAGAGTATAAACCAAGTCTATCCAGTCTTTCTTCATAAGACAGTCCTGACATCCCAGGAATCAGTCAGGGTGAACCTTCTCTGCACTCCCTCTATGGCAATAATGTCCTTCCTCAGATTTGTCCTTCCTCAGTCCTTCAGACTGATGGGGGGTAGGGGGGAGAAGGAAGGAAAAAGTGAGGAGGAGGAGCCCGAGGGCGGGGGGATGTGAGGAGACAGCTCGAGGGTTAAGGAAGGGGAGGAGACAGCAAGGGCTAGCAAAACTGGGAGAATTCAACGTTCATGCCATCCGGACGCAAGCAACCCAGGCGGAATATGAAGTGCTGTTCCTCCAATTTCCGGTGTTGCTCACACTGGCAATGGAGGAGACCCAGGACAGAGAGGTCGGATTGGGAATGGGAGGGGGAGTTGAAGTGCTGAGCCACCAGGAGTTCAGGTAGGTTATTGCGGACTGAGTGGAGGTGTTCGGCGAACTGATCGCCCAACCTCCGCTTAGTCTCCCCAATGTAAAACAGCTGACATCTAGAGCAGCGGATGCAGTAGATGATGTTGGAGGAGATACAGGTGAACCTTTGTCGCACCTGGAAATATCTGCTTGGGTGAGAGCAGTGTTGCGGGGTATGGATGGGACCCTGGTGAGAGCCTCATCTATGTTGGCGGAGGGGAATCCCCGTTTCCTGAAGAACGAGGACATTTCTAGGATGAGACGTTCCACACCAGGGCATCGGAAATGTCCTCGTTCTTCAGGGAACGGGGATTCCCCTCCGCCACCATAGATGAGGCTTTCACCAGGGTCTCATCCATACCCCACAACACTGCTCTCTCTCCCCATCCCCGCACTCACAACAAGGGCAGAGTCCCCCTGGTCCTCACCTTTCACCCCACCAGCCGACAAATACAACACATAATCCTCCGCCATTTCCGCCACCTCCAACGTGACCCCACCATTCGCCACATCTTCCCATCTCCCCCTATGTCTGCTTTCTGCAAAGACCGCTCCCTCCGCAATTCCCTTGTCAATTCTTCCCTTCCCTCCTGTACCACCCCCTCCCCAGGCACTTTCCGTTGCAACCGCAAGAAATGCAACACCTGTCCCTTCACCTCCCCCCTCGACTCCATTCAAGGACCCAAGCAGTCGTTCCAGGTGCGACAAAGGTTCACCTGTATCTCCTCCAACCTCATCTACTGCATCCGCTGCTCTAGATGTCAGCTGATTTACATCAGGGAGACTAAGCGGAGGTTGGGCGATCATTTCGCCGAACACCTCCGCTCAGTCCGCAATAACCTACCTGAACTCCCGGTGGCTCAGCACTTCAACTCCCCCTCCCATTCCCAATCCGACCTCTCTGTCCTGAGTCTCCTCCATTGCCAGAGTGAGCAACACCGGAAATTGGAGGAACAGCACCTCATATTCCGCCTGGGTTGCTTGCGTCCGGATGGCATGAACGTTGAATTCTCCCAGTTTTGCTAGCCCTTGCTCTCTCCTCCCCTTCCTTAACCCTCGAGCTGTCTCCTCCCATCCCCCCGCCCTCGGACTCCCCCTCCTCCCTTTTTCCTTCCTTCTCCCCCCCCCCCCCCATCAGTCTGAAGAAGGGTTTCGGCCCGAAACGTCGCCTATTTCCTTCGCTCCATAGATGCTGCTGCACCCGCTGAGTTTCTCCAGCATCTTTGTGTACATTGTTTTTTTTTTGGTAATTTAAAAATAAATAAACTTTATTCAGAATTAAAAATATATACAAGACAATAACTGCACAAGAACTCTGCATACCTTCTCAGTGACAAAACATTCACCAGTGTTCAACATCGTACTGGTATTCGCACCTATCTTTAAACAAAACACCGTTGCCACGCATTTGCACTACCCCCACCCCCCCCAGCCCTCCCGGGGTGACGTCCCTTCCCTTGTTTGAGGGGTATCCCCATCGGATTCTGTCTTTCAATATCCAGCAGCGGAAGAACCGTTGCCTGGGCTGCTGGTACATTGATAATACAAGTGATTTTTACAACATAACATTGTAACTAGGCAGCGGCACCCCAACAGAAATATTCCAATCTTAGGTTTGTAGCACGGATTTTTGAATCAAGGTCATTTTTGTTTTTGCCTGGGAGAAAGGGGATTTGGGTTTTCGATTTCATTTATTTGATATTAGCAATCTGTATTCTTGCAATATAATTCATCACGAACAGAGCAGCCGTCATCGTTTCCGTTGCTTTGGAACAACTAATGCGTCATTTTGACACTCGACGTGCCCCTCTCTTTGTCGTGGCCCCTCCTGTAACTGGGACCGGTGCCAATTCCCAGCAGAAGGTGCGTACATTCATGTGTGTGTGTGTGTGTGTGTGTGTGTGACCTCTGCACATGATGTTATGCAAAAGAGACCAGAGTAAAACTCAGGAGAGTTAAGACCGAGGAGACAGCAGATGCTGGAATCTAGAACAAAAACAGAACCATGCCAGAGCTCAGGATGTTAGGCAGCATCTGCAGTGGAAGTAAAAGGTGTAAGTGGGGGTTTCAGGTCAAGACCCTGCATCAGGGTTGTGAAGGAACAGGAAAGATGGCCAGTATATTGCAGTACTTAGAGGTGTGGGACATACGCAGGTGAGAGGAACAACACAATGGCATGAATTTTCCTATTTCAAGTAACCCATCCACCCGAAGTGCTTATCTGCCACGCACATTTTCTTTTTGTTCGTCCCTACCATCAAAATCCCGCCCCCTTCCACACTGACCGGGATCCACTTCTCATCTGGCGCCACCTATCTGCACCAATCTCTGTCTCATCCATGTGTTCAAGAAGGAACTGCAGATGCTGGAAAGATCGAAGGTACACAAAAATGCTGGAGAAACTCAGCGGGTGCAGCAGCATCTAAGGAGCGAAGGAAATAGGCGACGTTTCGTGCCGAAACCCTTCTCCAGTCTGAAGAAGGGTTTCGGCCCGAAACGTCGCCTAGTTCCTTCCCATAGATGCTGCTGCACCCGCTGAGTTTCTCCAGCATTTTTGTGTACCTTCTGTCTCATCCATCTTCCTTTCACCTCGTTCTGTCATCTCATCGTCCACTTCCCATTTAGCTTTAGTTTATTTATTATGGTCACATGTGCCGCAGTACAGTACAGTGAAAATATTTTGCTTGCATGTGAGTTTCTCCAGCTTTTTTGTGTAACATAGGAAATACTTGGTTCTTTGACTGTAACCAAACTGTCCACAGTGTACAGATAAAGGATGATGGGTACAACATTTAGTGCCAGATATAACATTGAAGTCCAATTAAGGTCAGGACCGCATCTGGGTCCATCTATCACCTACCAATCTCTGTCACACAGAGAGTTGTGAGTGTGGAATTCTCTGCCTCAGAGAGCGTTGGAGGCCGGTTCTCTGGATACTTTCAAGAAAGAGCTTGATAGGGCTCTTAAAGATAGCGGAGTCAGGAGATATGGGGAGAAGACAGGAACGGGGTACTGATTGTGGATGATCAGCCATGATCACATTGAATGGCGGTGCTGGCTTGAAGGGCCGAATGGCCTACTCCTGCACCTATTGTCTATTGTCCCCACCCTCTCCTCCAGTTGGTTCCATCTGTGCATCATGCCCCACCCCAACCAGTTGCACCTGTCATCTAACAACCTCTACATCACACCCCGATGTATTGCTATGTTCTGGCAATCTTTCTGTTCCCTCTTAGTCCTGACCCTGAAATGTCAACTTCCACCTTTTGCCTCCATACTCATCCCACTGAATTCTCCCAGTGTTCTGTTTTTTCTCTCGACAGTGGGAGTATGCATGGAGATGTTGTAGGGCCGAGATGGCCTGTTTCCGTGCTGTAATTGAGATGGACTCCAACAGGAAAATGTTGAGAACAGGTGAAAATTTATCAAGGAAAGCCTTTGCTGTCGTGCCAAACTGAGAAAGAGAGAGAGAGAGAGAGAAACAAGTCTTGCTCCAATTCAGAAGATAGACACAAAGTGCTGGAGTAACTTAGCGGGTCATGACAGCATCCTTGGAGAAAAAGAATGGGTGACGTTTCAGGTCGGTACTTTTCTCAGGGAGGTCCGGTTTCCTCCCACATTCCAAAAACGTGCAGGTTCTTTGGCTTCGGTAAAAATTGTGAATTGTCCCAAGTGTGTAGGATGGTACCAGTGTATGGGGATCGCGTGTCGGTGCAGACTCAGTCGGCTGAAGGGCCTGTTTCTGTGCTGTATCTCTAATGATCATATGTTTTTTAAATCCTGTTTTTTTTTGCAGCAGTGTGTAGGAAATCAAGCCCGAAGCATAGTCAACATTCTGTAGCACAGTTAAAATCTTGGACTGGAATCACGGCATTTTTACAGTTTTGATTGAGACCTTTCAGCCCATTGAGCCAATGGTAGCTCCAAGTAAAGTAATCCTTGTCAATTCAATTCACCAGCTCGAGTCACAGAGTCATACACCATGCAAACCTTTGGCCCATCAAGTCTGCGCTGACCAACAAAGCATCCATTAACACTAATCCTGCACAAATCCCATTAGTCCGACAATTTATGCCCTCTCATGTGCCTATCTAATTCCCTGCTAATTATATTCCTGTAGGCAAAGTGTTCCAGATCATAACTGCTTTCCAAGTAAATTTAAATTTCCTTGAACTTCTATATCCAATTTTTTAATATGCTTTGTAAATGATAGAATTTAACAAAAATTAAAACTAATGGAAAGTCACAGTAGAAGGGCCAAGTCTTTAAGGTAAGGTCAGAACTTTGGTCAGAATGGAAGAGTAATAGTAAAGGTGTGTAAGAAAGAACTACAGATGCTGGTTTATATCGAAGGTAGACACAAAATGCTGGTGTAACTCAGCGGGAGTGGCAGTATTTCTGGAGATGTTTTGGGTCATGACCCTTCTTCAGACTTCTTCAGTAATAGTAAAGGAATGTGTGAGGAAACAGAAATTGGAACTGACCAGAATATATCTTGAGCGCAGTCCCACTTCCGGTGCTGAGACACAATAAAATGAAGGATTTATGATCTTTACCTAGATTAATTATTGCTAAGGAAAGCGGCTTAGTTAAAAGTAGGTAAAAAAGTGCTTGAATAAATTCCAGGAGTGTTCTGGAGACTGTCTGGAGGCTCCAGGTAAAGGATTCTGAGAGAGAGACGGTTTAAACCCATCACAGACAATGCAATGTATGGTGCTGTTAGTGTGTGTGGCCATGGAAAAGGCACAGTGGAAAATTACTGAGAAGTTGTGACTATCAGTTAAAACTGGAAAAAGAGACACATCAATGCTATGTGAACAGTTCATGTTAAAAAAATGTGTTGCAAGATGTTGGTGAATTATTAACGTCTTACTATGTAAGATGCCAGGTGCAAATTGACCTTTTTGTGTATATAATGTTGAAAAAAATTCCATTCTGTGTTTCTGACTGTTATCGCTGAGTTAAAGAGTGCATGCTTCTTCCTATCTATACTGCATTAATATTGATAAAACCATGAGAAAAGTTTTTAATTTTTCGATGATTTTCTTTCTAATTAATAAACCAAACACAGGCAGTATTCAAACACTCGAGCTGCAGATTGGACTTTCAACCTCAAATAATGGGAAAATAAATTTACTCTTGGCAGCCTTGAGCTTTCATGGAAGATACATATAACTTTCATGGAAAGATAGATTTTGAAAATTACAATATACTAATCCATGAGGAGCAAAGGATTAAGGCATGAAAGCAATTCTAGGACTGATTCACAGAATCATGGCATGGATGAATGCCTGTCATGTCTGTACAGGTTCAATGCAAGAGCAAACCAGCTAATTCTACCTACCTGGCCTCTCCCATGCCCTAATCCATAATTTTTCCCCTGTAAATGCTTGCCCAGCTCCTTTTCAGAGGATAAATCAAATCTTCCCTCACTACTCTCTCAGACAGTAAATTTCAAACTAATCATTCGTTATGTGAAGAAAGCACCTTGGGTGGCACAGTGGTGCAGCGATAGAGTTGCTGCCTACACAGCGCCAGAGACCCAGGTTCGATCTTGACCTTGGGTGCTGTCTAAGTTTGTACGTTCACCCCATGACAGTATGGGTTTTCTCCAGGTGTGCCAGTTTCCTCCCACATCTCAAAAGGTATGCAGGTTTGTAGGTTCATTGGCTCCTGTTAATTGCCCCTGTTGTGTAGGATAGAACTAATGTGAATGGGTGATCATTGGCCAGCATGGACTCAGTGGGCCGAAGGGATGTTTCCACGTTGTGTCTCTGAACTAAAAACTAAACTAAATACTTGTTCTACCGTATGTCCTACACTACTTGATCTCGCCATCAATGTCAACATATTCTCTCCATTTACCATTCATGATTTTATAATATAACACAGCACAGGACCAGGCCCTTCACCCCTTAATTAAATAACACTTTCAGGTACCATTCACAACCTCCTGTGTTCTGAGGAGACCAATACTAGTTTCTGCAGTCCCTCCACATAAGTAATGACACTTGTTCTTGGAATCATCTTATTAAATATCTTTTGTACTCTCTCCAATGCTAACATTTGTTAATTGTGGCACCTGGTACCAGACCAGTGGTGGACTGGCCAGGGTGTCAGCTTGCCCGGTGGCAAATGGGCCCCTGATGAAGTGATAGCAAGTGATGGCAAGTGAGCCCCTGTTAAATGATAGCATTGTAGTTGTGGGTGGGCCCCCTTTGTCTCCTGGCAACCAATGTTTTTAGACCCAGTCCGCCACTGTACCAGACACACTACTCCAATTGTGGCTGAACCAATGTTTTGTAAAATTCATCATGACTTCCTTGCTACTGAACATTGTTACACGAGGAGCCAAGAGTAGCACTGGACATCAATGGTTCCAAGGATTGATTGTTCAATGGTTCTTTATTGTCACATGTACTGAGGTACAGTGAACTTTTATTGCATACTATTCAATAAATTATTAATACAGAAGCACATTCTTAGATAAGGTACAAAGTGTCTAGAAGTAGTCCACTGAGACAATATACAAGAGTCGCCAGGTGTTGGCGCTATTTTTAAAGTCCAAGTTGCTTTAAGTGCAGCCGTCCATAAAGGCCCATTGAGCAGGTGGCATTGCTGGCTCGGCCAGGCCAAGTGAAGTTGATGGTGTCCTCCACTGCTGCTCCACTGCAGCCTCGTCCAGTCCGCAAGTTCAGTCTTTTGGGGTGGTCCCGAACTAGTCGTATCCCTAGCTGTTGCAGGGCCTTTAGCCATCAGCTCACCACGGATCCTCACATTGGCAAACCATCGTCTCTCTCCTTGCCTGGCCACCGTTCAGTCTTTGTGCCCAGGGCACGCCTCCTGCAGCCAAACCTGAGAGCACAAGGTTCCTTTTACCAGTCCTTTGTTCTTGGTGTCCGCCGCTGCCATCTTGACTCTCTCAACCCTTCTCTCCGGTTCTCCGGTCCTCAGAGATGACAAAGGGCCGGGCCTGGCAGGTTCCGTTTCGAGGACGTGCTTCCCGACTCCATGTTTGGTGAGCCAGGCCTGCTATTGGGTGATGGGAGCGGTACCATGGGCTGCCACGTGGCACCACAGTTGAGAAGGATGCATTGGTTTTATGGTACAATGAATGTAGAGGAAGAATGTGAAAAATGGTGATTGCATTGAGTGCATGTTGTGAATAAAATATATATTTGAAATTAAAAATAAATATGTTTCTATTCTTAAAACACTGGATCTCATTTACTTTCCTTAACCATTTTGCCAACCTACCTTGTCACTTTCAACAAATTCCGGTTCCCAGTTCTCTTTGCTCTTATACCCCTTTCAGAAATTATATTAGTAAGTTGTTTCACATACATTCTGCTCAGTGTACTTGAGTCCAGTGAAGTGCAAGATCAGAAATTCTAATGCAATCCCTAGAATGCAATCCCTCTCTGTCAAGTCAAGAATGTTCAATTGTCATATGTAACAAAATTCATTGCCACAGATGGCTTAGAGCCCATGTCAATGGATATCAGGGATTGACAGATATTTGATTGGTACGGGTACCAGGGGTTGTGGGGAGAAGGTGGGATAATGGGGTTGAGAGGGAAAGATAGATCAGCCATGATTGAATGGTGGAGTAGACTTGATGGGCCAAAGGTTTTTGCTACCAAAGGTTATCCACTTTGATGGCGAAAACAGGAAGGCAGATTATTATCTGAATGGTGTCAAGTTGGGAAAAAGAGAAGTACAACGAGATCTGGAGGTCCTTGTTCACCAGTCACTGAAAGTAAGCATGCAGGTACAGCAGGCAGTGAAGAAAGCGAATGGCATGTTGGCCTTCATAACAAGAGGAATTGAGTATAGGAGCAAAGAGGTCCTTCTGTAGTTGTACAGGGCCCTAGTGAGACTACACCTGTCGTATTGCATGCAGTTTTGGTCTCCAAATTTGAGGAAAGACATTCTTGATATTGAGGGAATGCAGCATAGGTTCACAAGGTTAATTCCTGTGATGACAGGACTGTCATATGTTGATAGATTGGAGCGGCTGAGCTGGTAAACTCTGGAATTTAGAAGGATGAGAGGGTATCTTATTGAAACAGATAAGATTATTAAAGGTTTGGACATGCTAGAGGCAGGAAACATAATCCCGATGTTGGGGGAGTCCAGAACCAAGGGCTACAGTTTAAGAATAAGGGGTAAGCCATTTAGAACGGAGATGAGGAAAAAAGATTTCACACAGAGGGTTTTGAATTTGTGGAATTTTCTGCCTCAGCAGGCAGTGGAGGCCGATTCTCTGGATGCTATCAAGAAAGTTACATAGAGCTTTAAAGAAGGCCGAGAAGGCAGGAACGTGGTACTGATTGTGGATGATCAGCCATGATCATATTGAATGGCGGTGCTGACTCGAAGAGCCGAAGGACCCACTAGATCAGATTAGTGGGCAAAATTAGAACACATGGTATTGGGGGTAGGGTATTGACATGGATTGAAAATTGGTTGGCAGACAGGAAACAAAGAGTTGGAATTAACGAGTCCCTTTCAGAATGACAAGCAGTGACTAGTGGGGTGCCGCAAGGCTTGGTGCTGGGAACGCAGCTATTTACAATATGTATTAATGATTTAGATGATGGAATTAAAAGTAGCATTAGCAAATTTGCAGATGACACATGGCTGGGTGGCAGTGTGAATTGTGAAGAGGACGCTATGAGGATGCAGGGTGACTTGGATAGCTTTGATGAGTGGGCAGATGCATGGCAGATGCAGTATAATGTGAATAAATGTGAGGTTATCCACTATGGTGGCAAGAACTAGAAGGCAGATTATTATCTGACTGGTGCCAGATTAGGAAAAGGGGAAGTGCAACGGGACCTAGGTGTCAGTCAGTCACTGAAAGTAAGCATGCAGGTACAGCAGGCAGAAAGAAAGCTAATGCCATGTTGGCCTTCATAACGAGAGGATTCATGTATAGGAGCAAAGAGGTTCTACTGCAATTGTACAGGACCCTGGTGAGACCACACTTGGAGTATTGCGTCCAGTTTTGGACTCCTAATTTGAGGAAGGACATTCTTGCTATTGAGGGAGCGCAGCGTAGGTTCACGAGGTTAATTCCCAGGATGGCGGGACTGTCATATGATGAAAGAATGGAACGACTGGGCTTGTATTCACTGGAATCTAGAAGGATGAGAGGATATCTCATAGAAACATATAAAATTATTAAGGGATTGAAAAAACTAGATGCAGAAAACATGTCCCCGATGTTGGGGGAGTCCAGAATCAGGGTCCACTGTTTAAGATTAAAGGGTAGGCCATTTAGAACTGAGATGAGAAAAAACTTTTTTACTCAGAGTTGTGAATTTGTAGAATTTTCTGCCTCAGAAGGCAATGTAAGCCGATTCACTGGATGCATTCAAAAGAGAGTAAAGGGCCTGTCCCACTTTCACGATCTATTTCACAACCTTTTTTACTCGTGGACATTTTTCATCATGTTAGAATATTTGCCCCGACCTACTTGATGCCACGAGTACCTACGACTAGCATCACGACTTCCTTTTTTTTTTTTTTTTTGAAAATTATTTTTATTGGAGATAGGTACATAACCAATTACATCATTACTGTCTTACATTTTTAAATTGATAATATTGTCAGTTATTATTACATTGTCTCCAATACTTTTTGCCTTTTTCTTCATTTTTTTAAACTAGATAGAACTAAAGAGATAGATGAAGTAAAGGAAGAAAAGAAAGGAAAGAAAAACAAAAACAAAAAAAAACAAAACAAAAAAAAAAAAAAAAAAAAAGGGGGAAAGAGATAGTTAAAGAAGAATGGAAAAATTTATTAAAATAAAAAACATCGTTCGAGATATGTTCGTACATTTCAGAGTGTAGCATTTCATCCAATCTTTAGCCCGAGTGCTAGTCAGGTTCCTGTGCTGAACTATTCTGACCCTTTAAGTAATCAATAAAAGGAGACCATGTTCCAACAAATAATTCCTGTTTGTCCAACAGGGAAAGTCTGATTCTTTCCACGTTTAAGGTCTCCGTCATTTCTATAATCCACATTTTGATTGTGGGGGCCGTAGGGCCTTTCCAAAATTTTAGAATTAATTTTTTTCCTGTTATTAAACTATAATCAATAAAGTTTCTTTGTGTTATTCTAAATGTTTGATTTAATTCTAATATTCCGAGTATTCTTAATTTTGGATCTGGTTACTTTAGATATTATACTAAAAATATTTACCCAGAATTTTTTAATTTTTGTACAGTTTGCAAACATATGCGATAATGTAGCTTCTAAATGTTGACATTTATCACATATAGGTGAAATATGTTGAAAAATTTTATGTAGTTTTGTTTTTGAATAATGTAACCTATGTATTACTTTAAATTGTATTAGAGAATGTCTGGCGTTTAGTGAACACTGATATATGTGTTGTAAACTTTCTTCCCAAGTGTCTTTCGTTATCACGACTTCCTACGACCTACCTACTACCTACGACCTCCTACGACCTCGTGACGACCATGCTGCAAGTATGAGTCAAGGGCAAACTCGGCAGAGTTCGTGAATTAGGTCGTGAAAGTGGGACAGGCCCTTTAGATAGAGCTCTTAGGACTAGCGGGATCAAGGGAAACGGGGAGAAAGCACGAACGGGGTACTGATTGTGGATGATCAGCCATGATCACATTGAATGGTTGTACTAGCTCGAAGGGCCGAATGGCATACTCCTGAACTTATTTTCTATGTTTCTATGTTGCTATGAATGGCCTAATTATTGTCCTAGAATTTATGAACTTATGAAAATGGAACATGAATGTCTTACTTGCAAGAGCATAAAAGATTTGTAAACACCGAAACGTCTGTCCATTTGCTACCTGACACAGGGCAGCACGGTGGCACAGCCGCAGAGTTGCTGCCTCACAGTGCCAGAGACCCAGGGTTCAATCCTGACTACAGATGCTGTCTGTACGTAATTTGTACGTTCTCCCCGTGACCATGTGGGTTGTTCCTGGGAGCCCCGGTTTCCTCACACATTCCAGACATACAGGTTTGTAGGCTGATTAGCTTTGGTAAAAAATTGTAAATTGTCCCTAGGCTGTACGATAGTGCTATTGTTTATGGTGATCGCTTGTCGGCACGGACCCAGTGGGCCAAAGGGTCTGTTTCCTTGCTGTATCTCTAACCTAAACTAAACTAAATTAAACCAAACTAATCAAACACACTTAGTTCTTCCAACAGTTTGTTTATTGCCCACAGATCCATGAGCGTCTTATCCTCAAAAGCCCATTAATCAATCAATCAGTTTTATTCGTCACATTGCACATAGAGTGCAAGTGAAATGAATTTGTCAGCAGCGGTACAATGATAAAGAACACACAAACACAATAAAAATGTAACACAAACATCCACCACAGCATTCATCACTGTGGTGGAAGGCACAGAAATTGGCCAGTCCTCCTCCATTTCCCTCGTGGTCGGGACCTCAACCCTCGGCAACTGTCGCTGCGGACGTCCAGATGATAAAGGACAAGGTAAAAGTCAAGGTAAGTCCAGGATCGGCTCTTCCCCTCCAGAGACAGCGGCTTCAGGCTGATGTAGGCCGCAGGCCGGCGGCCGAAGATTTAAAATTCGCGCCGCAGCCAGAAGCACCGCAGACCGCAGGGCCGGCGGTCGAAGCTCCCCTCCAGGGGTGATGGTAAGTTCACGCTGGTCCCGCGGTAGAAGTTGGCCGCGGGCCGGCACTCGGAGCTTCTTCTTCCCCCCGGGTCCCCCACGAGGGATCCCGGGCTGTAGACGCTGCGCCAGCTGGAGCTCTGCAGACCACGGCTTCAGGCTGCCGGCTGCCGCGGGCCAGCGAAACAGAGCGCTCCCCTCCAGCGAATCCCAGCGTGGGCTTGCCCGCTCCACGCCGTGTCCGCACTGCGCCCGCCGCTGAAGCTCCGGGAAAGGCCGCGCTGATCCTTGCTGTTAGGCCACGGGGGAGGCGACCTGGAAAAAGTCGCCTCTCCGTGGAGGAAGCGACCGAAGCGGTTTCCCCCTTACCCCCCCACACAAAACACACTGAGAAACATCAAAAACATACTGTAAAACATACTAAAAAAACAAAAAAAGTAGAAAAAAACGCACATGCTGCTGACAGGACGCCGGCTTGCAGCGCCCCAACCACCCTCTTTCCTCGAGTCCTGAGGAAGAAAATCAAGTGCATTTGAACCACTGATAGAGAGAAAACATAACTAGAGAAATTAGTGCAGTTGGATTTGACAGAATTGCTCTTGCAAAACTGCTCCTCCCTTGCAGCTGGATCCAGTGGTTTAGCGATTCCAAGAACCAGCTTGTGACTAATACTGAATTCCTGCAGCTGCTGAGGGAGGCAGATGTTGGTCCACAGCCCTTCTTCTGGGAGAGCAGTAGTTCTGTCTGATTGTTGCTCTTATTCATTTTGAGCAGGTGCCTGGTTTCCATCAGAAGAGTGCCATCGACAAGGCAACAAGGTTGAAATTGCAACGTGAGGCATGACATCCTTGTGCTCCCGGGAGCAGTAGTGAACCGGGCTATGGATTCACATTCATAAAACCTATAAGTAATGAGTTGTAGAGAGACTGAGAGGTTGTAGTTGATACCAACAGTCGCAGGTGAATCACAGAACTATGCGGCACATAAAAAGTGGAGAAGGAAAAACATTCAGCTGTTAGCTGTTAGCAGAATCTTGATAATAACAGAGTCTTGAGAACCAACACAAACACGAATATTTGTATAAAAGCAGAAGCAAGTACAGACAGAGGGTGGTGAATCTGTGGAATTCATTGTAACAGATGGATGTGGAGGCCAAGTCATTGGGCATTTTTGAGGCGAAGATTGACGGATTCTTGATTAGTAAGGGTGACAAGGGCAGGGAGAAGGCAGGAGAATGGGGATGAGAAGGAAAGATATATCAGCCATGATTGAATGGTGGAGTAGACTCGATGGGCTGAATGGCCTATTTCTGCTCCTATGACATGACCTTATGAACAGATGATAAACCCAGTTAAATTAGTGTGAAATTAAATGAGGAAGTGAAAACAATCAAAAGGGAAGCTCTATGTCTGGTGTGAGATGAGAACCCAAGCAGGAGGCAATAGGTATCAATTCCTTTAGTTGGAGCTGAAGTGAGACGGTTCAGTGGTGCAGCTGGTAGAGATGCTTCCTCACACTGCTAGTGACCCGGGTTTGATCCTGACATCAGGCGCTGTCTGTGTGGATGTTTGCACATTCTCCCCAACAACACATGGGTTCCCTCTTTGTGCCCCTGTTTCCTCCCACATCCCAAAGACGTGTTGGTTTGTAGACTCAGTAAAAAAGTACCCCTGATGTGTCGGGAGTTGATGAGAAAGTCTGATAACAGAATTAATGCAAACAGGAGATCGATGGACGGAGGGCTGAAGGAATTAAAACCTTATTGTATCTCGAAATTAAAACTAAAACAGAAGCAATAGGCAGAGTTCCTATGCCTGGAAGAGGGGGGGAAATAAATTCTGTGCATTGCAAATCCCTAAACAGCTGGTAAAGAAGATGATTTCACTCTGTGAAGTGCACACAAGATTCTTTCTCTTGGATTGACCCATGGCCACCTTACTGAAAAGGAGCTCAGATGAGAACAGGATATAATGAAATTGTTATATCCCACTATTCCCTATTAGATTGGACAAACTAAGCTTGCAGGAAATAAGAAAGGAGAGTAGAAACAAGGAACTGCAGATGTTAGTTTACACAAAAGGACGCAAAATGCTGGAGTAACTCAATGGGTCAGGGAGCATCGCTGGAGAACATGGAGAGGTGACGTTTTGGGTCGGGTCCCTTCATCAGACTGATTGTGGGGTGGGAGGTGAGAAAGCTGGAATAGAGGAGGGGCAGGACAACATGGCAGGTAATAGGTGGGCACAGGTGAGGAAGGAACATTGATAGGTAGTTGGTTATAACAAGGGACATAGATTAAAGCAGAAGGTGTAAGATAGACTGGTTGAAGAGTTGCAAATTATGACAAAGGAACAGGATAGGACAGATTTAGAGGGATATATGGGCCAAACACATACAGGTGGGACTAATCTAGATGGGGCATGTTGGTCAGTGTGGGCAAGTTGGACCAACGGGCTTGTTTCCACGCTGTATTACTCTATCTACGACTGGTGAAACCTACTGTATATGCAACCCAGACTGATAAATCAGAGCTTCAAAATTAATGAAGGCATGAGCTCTGTAAGACCCTTTTAATCATTGTAATCATGCTTTTGGAAAGATTTCATTTTCTAATTTTACTTTAAAGTTAGATAATAGCTTTATTAGTTAAGAATAGAAATATAAACTGAAATGTAAAGTGTTATTTTAATTGAGGGTTTAATCCCAGCTAATCCTAATTTATTAGTTCAGACATGTCAAAAGTATCAAGTCTCAGAAACTGCAGGAATACTCAAGCGTTGCATTCACTTGCCAGCTATTTTATTCCCAAACTGGTGATGCGTAACACAACCCATTAAAGGTAATTTCAAAACTCTGAACATATTATACGGCAGGGTTTGGGAGGCATAATTATGTCACCAGGTTTGGATGGACCTATGGAAAAATTAAACAAGCTATTGATGTGAAAGGAAGTGGTTACCGTATGAAAACTAATACATTTATACTGTGCACTTAGAATCTTTCATGCTTAACATTAATTTGCTATATAGTCCTGGCAGCAATCACAAGAATAACCTGACTCACTCATTAAGAGTGTACCTTTGAGGAATTTATTTAGTCAGGGGGTGGTGAATCTGTGGAATTTATTGCCACATGATGTTGTGGAGACCAAGTCAATGCATATTTTTAAAGTGGAGATTTACAGATTCTTGAAGTTTTCACCATTCATTGGTAAATGATGGTAAAATGATATTGAAGATGTCCAATGCACATCTCTGCAGACATGGTCCTTGCCAGTTTGGCATCTGAGGCCTTGCATCCCTGCATGTGTGGAACAGATGCCATTTTGTTGCCCTGCCATTGAAAGTATCTGAAGAAACACGGTAATTATCCCAGTTTCTTGCACATGCAGATTTTGCACAAGAGTCAATATTCTCATCAGAGTTTGCAATGAAGGCAAGACATGCCCCATCTACATTAGTCCCACCTACCTGTGTTTGGCCTTTATATACTCCTCTAAATCTGTCTTTCTGCATGGCTCCATGTAATTATAGATTGCTGACTAGCTTGAGAACAGTGTGTGTTGTTTCCTTGTACTCACTTCCAGTCAAGTAGGATACTAGGGCTTAGTGCAGGGTAGAGTTAGGGGTTTTTGGATTTGGCACTAGAGGTACTTCTAGCGGTGAGGTCCTGTGATCATAAAGAGATAAAGACCATATTTCCTTCCTTGTCGTCATGCCCTTCTCTCCTCTGGTAGCTGGTGCTGTGTGACGGGTCTAATTTCTTCTTCCTACACCACAATCAGCTATGCAATTCCCTTCTTACATTATCATCCACCAGCTGATCTATAATAGCATTTGAACATTTTTGTGATGCAGCTCTGAATTTTATGGATCAATTTTGTTCAAGCCTAGGCATGTATTCTAGAAACAGTTCTAGTGTGTTTCAGATGTTCTCTTCACAGCTCTGATGGCAGAGCATAGTGAGCAGAGCAAGTGAATAGTGCTTAGAGTCAGTGTCATAAAGTAGCAATGTTACACCATTTTGAGATTTGAAAAATCAAGTCTGCAATTTACTCCATCAGATAAAGCATAAAAAGAAGTTTAATTTGACACCTAATTCACTTTCATATCTTCAGTATTAAAAAAAGTTATGCCCATTTTCATACTCGGGAATATGCATCTTGTTCCCTATTGCTTTTCCACTGACTTAACACAAAAGCTGTGATCGAGGACAATCAAAAGCCCATAACTTTCTTAAAAATTAAGAGAACTGAAATAAATTTTCCGTTATTGTAGATTGAAGCATTCTGAAACAAATATGAAACAATCTTACTTGGATGGTCTGAAATTAAAGCATATAATTAGTTAGTTACCCAATTGTAGCTAATTACAAAATTCAATGACTAGATCTAAACATCTATCCATTTCTTAAGAGAAGATTAACATTTTTAAATAGCTTAAGTGTCCAAATAACATTCACACAAGAATTCACAATATAACATGATTTTTAAATCTCATTGTCATGAATTTATAGGCCAAATAGAAGGAATTTAGTGTTTAATTCCTGTAAAATTAATGGCCATTTTAATCATCTTGCGAGTGGGATTTTGTGGAACGCGATCGTTTGGAACGTTGCATTTGCAGTGAATTTAAACCCCATATCGGCAGGAAAAATACTGCTGGTTCTTATGGGGCCTAAATCACCTTTTCGCAACGTAAAATTTGGATTAAGGTAATCCTAAGAAACACGTTTATATGTAAAATAAACGGCTTTCCTTTAGCTGTCCCGTACCTGAAATCTGTCCCCGTTGTCGACGTTGATGGCATTATTTTACTCCAGCGCTGAAATTGTCTAGCGGTTTAAATAAAAAAATTCACAGACCGGCAGTCGGAACAATTCTTCAGCATAAGCTAGCACCCTGAAAAAAAATATCCAGGACAGGCAAGAGAAAACCGCATTTTAACCCCGCCCCCCCCCTCCCTCAAAGGTGCCAAAGTCGCGCACACGACCAGTGACAGAACTGCAACGCCGCTGAAGGTAAGCTTTGTAACATACCTACATACAGCATAGAAATAGGCCTTTCAGCCCAACTTGCCTATGCCATCCAAGATGCCCCTGCTATACCAGTCCTACCAACCCATGTTTGACTCATGTACCTCTAAACCTTTCCTATCCAACTTGACATTGCTAGTAATGCTTGTTGGCGATCACAGTTGAGAGAAGGATATGCGTGGAGCATCAGCTAGCAAAATGCCATATGGCTTCTTGTTAAGTAACAAGGACTGTTTTTGTTGACCAGGAGCCCACAAGCACCGATCCCTAGTAATGATTTTAACCCTTTTACCAAGATGGCATTAGACATATAATGACGACTAACTGGCGTTTCTATGACCAAACTAATTTTTACCACCTACTGATCAGTGTGGCATCATAAGCTGAATATTGGTCCTTCGTGATGCTCACTTCAATCAAGGCTGTTGCAGAAACTATTCATAAGTTTATAAGTTCTAGGAGCAGAATTAGGCCATTCGGCTTATCAAGTCTACCCTGCCATTCAGCTGATCTATCTTTCCCTCTCAACCCCATTCTGCCTTCTCCCCATGACCCGTGACATCCTTACTAATCAAGAATCTGTCAATTTGTGCCTTAAAAATACCCAATGACGGCCTCCACAGCCGTCTGTGGCAATGAATTCCACAGATTCTCTACCCTCTGACTAAAATAATTCCTCCTCATCTCTTTCCCAAAAGGTACGTCCTTTTATTCTGAGGCTATGGCTTCTGGTCCTCGACTCTCCCACTGGTGGAAATATCCTCTTTATATCCACTATCCAGGTCTATTACTATATTATTGTTATCTCTTAATACAATTGGAATTGTATATCACCATCATCATGTCAAAATAAGGTTAACTAAAATCAGATAGACCCATAGGCAATGATCCTATTCCAGTCAAGACTTAGGCGCCAACAGGCTAGTCAACTTTGCAAATAGCTCTTTCTTTTATTTAATTCCCATCACTGCCAAAATAGTTGCTCTATTTATTACTCATCCACAATTTATCAAGGTAGTGTAATTTAAGATTTAGCTGTTTTGGTGAATCTGATGTTTTATACATGCCAGACCAGGTAACAAAAACAGTGAATACACAAGTAAACAGCAGCAAAAGTTGGCCACTTGACCTGTCACGTCTGTCCTACAATTCAATATGATCAAGGCTGATCTACATTGGCCTCAACTCCCCTTCTGTGTCTATACCTCATGATCTTTAATTCCCTACTCTTTCAAACATTTATCTACATCTTAAATTAATACAATGAACTGGCCTCTACACGCTCATGAACAGAGAAATTCCAGAGATTCATTACCCTTCTGAGAGAAGAAATTTCTCCTCAGCCCGGTTTAAAATGGTGGGCTACTTGGTTTGTAGCAGAGTTCCTTCCCTGAAGAGTATTAGTGAACCAGAGCGACTTTTACAACAATCTCGTCATTTCATGGTCATTATTCCTAGTAAGAGCTTTTCAATTTCAAATTGATTTAATTACTTGAATTTAAATTCACAAATGCACTTAAATCAATTAAGCTACTGGAAACCAGTTCATTAACATAACTACTATGCTATTTGTTTCTGTAACAACAAGCTGGGAAGAAATTAGGGCAGATGTCAACCAAAAGGTTCTTCTGTCAAGGTTCCTGGGTGATCTTTACCACTGATGCTATCACACTTGCTAAATGTTTAGAGTTTAGAGTTTCCTTTATTGTCATTCAAACATTAGTTTGAAAGAAATTGCATACCTTGCAGTCATGACAGAAAAAACCCCAACAGAACACACAATGAACACAGTATAACACAAACATCCATCACAGTGAATCTCCAGGCACCTGCTCACTGTGATGGAAGGCAAAATGTCTCTTCCTTGCTTGTTCTCCCGCTGCGTTGAGGCGATCCAGGCTTTCAATGTTGGGCCCCCCGCCAGGTGATGGTAAGTCCCGCGGCTGATTCCTAGCTCCGCGAACGGGCCGATTCAAACTCCGCGACCCGGGGCGGACGAAGCTACCACCCTTCAGTCCAGCGGATGAAGCTGTTGTTGCGGGAGCTCCTGAGAATCGGTCACCAACATGGGGCCTGCGAGCTCCTGATGTTACCGTCCACAGGGCCCGCGGCCAAAGCCTCCGAAGCTCCGGTCAGGTCACAGCCACAGCGCCACCACAGCCTCTGAAGTCGGCCAGTTCCATGATGGTGAGTCCACAGGCTCTGCCACTGGAGCCTCAAGGTCGATTCCAGTTGGAGGCCGCCAGCTTCACGATATTAGGCCTCAGCGCAGACGGAAACAGAGATGGAGATACGACAAGGAAAAGGTCGCATCCCCGTTGAAGGAAGAGGTTAAAAAAAGTTTCCCCAAGTCCCCGCACATACACAACTAAAAATAAACTAAAACATACATCTAACAAGACAAAAGAAAACAAAAAAAAGGAAAAGACAGACGGACTTCAGATGAGCCGCAGCTGCGTGGCAGCAATGCCACTTCCATCTTGCTGGCATTTTCAATTTTAATTTAGAAATTCAACATCTGCAGCTTTGATAGATTTATAGAGTCATCGAGTCATGCAGCCTGAGAACAGTGGTCACTGGTCCCAAATGGCTCATCCACAAACACATCATCCATTTGCCCCTCCTAATTTCCTAATATTAATTAAATTTTTATAATTTACTGTAGAATTCTCACTGCTGGTTCCAGACCCCATCCCGTTACATCCAAGTCACAAACATCGCTGACTTGTGATTTTCAAACTTATGGTATTGCATCTAATAGTTTTCAAATTTAACACCATGTAGAACTCTTTGTATACTGTGGTTCATGTACAGGCTATATTGATAGCCATGCAAAGGCAGCAGCTCCGTGATCATTGTATCACATGAATATCACAAGACCAATTATTGGAGCTTCGTCACTTGCTGTCTAGCAATTACTAGTTCTTATGATCACAGGTGACCTAATTCAGATGTGAAATGGTTGCAAAATTCATTCCATTACACCTGATAGCCGGGATATTATTTCATAAGCTAAGGATGGAATTACAGTTTTCATAAATAAATCAAATTTTGCAAATGACTGAGATCGGTCTCAGGCTTTTGTTCTCTGTAGAAAAAAATAATTAACTGGGTAATGTTAGCATGGTCTACAGAAGGCTTTACACATGTTGACGAAATCTCCATGATCCGAGAGCAATTTTTATAATCCAACAGCATTTTATATCAGATTTCTTCAAAAATTAAATAATTTAGGAAGCTGGAAATGCTGGAATACTGAGTAAAACACAAAAGCACTGGGGGAACTCAGACTGTTCTAGGGAACGGTATTGACCCAAAACATTGCCTTCCCATTCCCTCCATAGATGCTGCCTGACCAGCTAAATTCCTCATGTTGCATTTTCCTCACGCTGGAAATGCCAGCAGATCAGGAACACTGTAGGAGGAAGAACCAGTCCAAAACTGGGAATAATGAAAGATAGAACAGGTTTCAAAATCCAGAGAGGGGAGTGATGGATGAAGAGAACAAAACATGTGAGATAATAAAAAACAGAAGCCAGGAAGGGTCAAATGATAGAAGTGGCGAGGGTGTGAGATGAAAGGTGGTAGGTTTTTGATTGATTCAAAGGTCAGTACTGAAATAAGCCCTTCAGTCCATTGAGTACTCACCGGCCATTGATCACCCATTCACATTTGTTCTACAAAAAAGATAGACACTAAATGCTGGGATAACTCAGCGGGGCTGGCGGCATCACTGTAGAAAATGGATAGGCAGCATTTCAGGTCGGGACCCTTCTTCAGACTTCACACTAGTTCAATAGTCAAGTCAAGAATGTTTTATTGTCATATGTCCCGGATGGGAGAATGAAATTCTTACTTGCTGCAGCACAACAGAATATGTGAATATGTAAACATTGTATATAACGGGGATAAAAAAAAAGTTCAATAAATAACAAATATAGAGCAAATAACAAATCGGGTGGGCGGCGCGACTCACGTTGCAGCGGCCTCTGCAGTCCGTCTGTCTTTTTTTAATTTTTTGTCTTGTTTGAATGTAGTTTTTATTTATTTGTAAACTGGGTATGTGTGTGGGGGACATTCAAAATATTTTCCCTGTACGGAGAACCCGATCTTTTCTCTGTCGGGTCTCTGTTGTCTTTGGGGCCTAGCACCGTGGGCGGCCTCCAACCGGAACGACCTGGGGCTCCAGTCGCGGAGCCTGCGGATTTACTTACCATCGCGGAGCTGGCCGAGTTCGGAGCGGGAGGAGCTGTGGTGGTGAGTGCTGCAACCCGACCCCGGAGATTCGGAGGCTCCAGCCGCCGGCCCGGTGGACGGGGACACCGGGAGCCCGCGGGTCCGTGCTGAGAGACCACTTTTCGGGGCTTCCGCAATGGCGAGTTCTCCCGCCCGAGTTGCGGGGTTGAGGATGACCTGGAGCGGGCCCTTACATCGCCCGGCGCAGCATTAAATGGCCGCGGGACTTGTTAGTGCACGCCGGGGGCTCCGACACCAAGATCCGGAGCAGGGTCTTGCATCGCTCGGCGCGGCTTTAATTGCCGCGGGACTTATTTATCATCGCCCGCCGGGGGCTTTGACTCTGACATCGGGTGGAGAACGAGGAGTGCAGGGGAAAGATAAGACTTTGCTTTCCATCACAGTGAGGAGGAGATTCACTGTGATGTATGTTTGTGTAAATTGTGTTGTGTCTTGATTCTTCTTCTTGTTTGTATGACTGCAGAAACCAAATGTCGTTTGAACCTATGGATTCAAATGACACCAAATAAATTGTATTGTAAATAACAATATGGTCTTTGCAGTTCAGAGCTTATTCGTTGTGTTTAATAGCCTGATGACTGTGGGGAAGAAGCTGTTCCTGAACCTGGACATTACAGTCTTCAGGATCCTGTACCTTCTTCCTGATGGCAATGGTGAGATAAGTGTGTGGCCAGGATGGTGTGGGTCCTTGATGATTTGGCAGCCTTTTTGAGGCAATGACTACGGTAGGTCCCTTTGACGGTAGGGAGATCAAAGCCAGTGATGGACTGGGCAGTGGTCACAACATTTTGTAGTCCTTTTCGCTCCTTGCCATTCAAGTTGCCGAACCAGGCCATGATGCAACCAGTCAGAATGCTCTCGACCGTGCACCTGTAGAAGTTTAGGAGAATCCTCTTCGACGTGCCGAATCGCCGTAATCTTCCCAGGAGTAGAGTCGCTGATATGCCTTCTTTACAATTGTGGGGAAGATGGGAAAAATGCCTCCCCAGACTGTCTGAATGACTACCGTCCGGTGGCCCTTGCCTCGGTAGTTATGAAATGCTTTGAGAGGCTGGTGAAGAAACAAATCTGCGCCTTCCTCCCTCGCAACATGGACCCGTTACAGTTCGCATACCGTCTGAACAGATCCAAGGACGATGCGGTCTCCCAGGTTTTGCACACCGCTCTCTCTCATCTTGACAGCCAGAAGGGGGGCTACGTGAGGATGTTGTTCATAGACTTCAGTTCAGCCTTCAACACGATAGTCCCCACCAGACTGGCTGAGAAGCTACTGGAATTAGGGCTCAACACCCCCCTGTGTGCCTGGGCCCTGGACTTTCTCACCGCCAGGCCCCAGGTAGCCAAGATGGGAGGGAATACATCAAAGTCCCTCACCCTGAGCACAGGATCACCCCAGGGTTGCATCCTCAGCCCCCTATTGTACTCCCTGTACACACATGACTGTGTGGCTAGGTTCAGCTCCAACTCAATAATCAAGTTTGCTGATGACACTGTGGTGGTGGGCCTGATCTCAGACAACGATGAGAAGGCCTACCGGGAGGAGGTGGCTGATCTGGCACTCTGATGTCAGGACAACAGCCTCCTCTTGAACATCAAAAAACTAAGGGGCTGATCGTGGACTTTAGGAGGGCACATCATCCGAGGACGTACACACCATTGAGGATAAATGGGGATCCTGTGGATAGGGTGAGCTGCTTTAAATATCTGGGAATCCACATCTCTGAGGATATGACATGGGCATCACACGCCGCAGCACTCGTGAGTAAGGCAAGGCAGCGCCTTTACCACCTCAGGCAATTGAGGAAATTCAGAGTGTCTCCGAGGATTCTCCAGTGCTTCTAATCAGCAGCTGTGGAAAGCATCTTGTCCGGAAATATTACCATCTGGTTTGGGAATTGCTCTGCCCAGGACAAGAAGGCTCTGCAAAGAGTAGTGCGTTCGGGAACTTCACTCGCCCCCTTGCAGGAACTATACATCAGGAGGTGCAACTCCAGAGCCAATAAAATCATGGGACACCCCTTCCACCCCTGCAACGGACTGTTCCAGCTGCTACAGTCAGGCAAATGCCTCCGTTGCCATGCTGTGAGAACGGAGAGGTTGAGAAGGAATTTCTTTCCAGAGGCCATTAGGACTGTAAACTCCTATCTCACCAGGGACTAACTTTTACTGTAGCACTCTACTGCTTTTTTAAAAAATGCTGTTTTTTCCCCTTTTTCCTTTAGCCCACGATATTTAATATGTAAAATGATACGTGATTCTGTTCCATTCTGTTTGTAGTTTGTTTGGTTGTTTGTTTGTCTTTTTGCACAAAGTCCGCGAGCATTGCCACTTTTCATTTTACTGCACATCTCGTATGTGTATGTGACGAATAAACTTGACTTGACTTGACTTGGCATCAGTGTGCTGGGTCCACGAAAGATCTTCTGATATATGTACCCCCAGAAATTTGAAGTATTGACCCTCATCGTCCCGTTGATATGAACAGGATTGTGGGTTCTCATCGTTCCCCTACTAAAGTCCACAATCAGTTCCTTGGTCTTACTGATGTTGAGAGCCAGGATGTTGTGCTGGCACCATTTGGTCAGTCGGTCGATCTCACTTCTATACTCTGACTCGTCCCCATCTGTGCTTCGTCCAACCACAGCAGTATCTTCGGCGAACTTGATGATGGAGTTCGCACTATGACCGGCGATGCAGTCATGGGTATAGAGTGAGTAAAGCAGGGGGCTGAGCATGCAGCCTTGAGGTGCTCCCGTACTAATTGTTACTGAGGATGAAGTGGTTCCTCCAATTCGAACAGACTGTGGTCTGTAGATGAGGAAGTCGAGGGACGGGCAGAGGCCCAGTTCCGTGAGCTTGGTAAGCTGCTTGGAAGGAATGATGGTATTAAACGCCGATCTGTAGTCTATAAACAACAGCCTGACGTTGGTGTTTTTATTGTCCAAGTGGTCCAGTGCTAAGTGGAGAGCCAGTGAAATTGCATCTAGCATTCATCTGTTGTGGTGGTAGGCGAACTGTAGTTGGTCGTGGTTCTTGTCGAGGTAGGAGTTGATGTGCACCATAACCAACCTCTCAAAGCACTTCACCACCACAGACATTAGCGCCATTGGTCGATAGTCAGTGATGCATGTCACCTTACTCTTCTTGGGCACCGGTATTATTGATGCCCTCTTAAAGCAGGTGGGAACCTCAGACCTCAGAAGTGGGAAGTTGAAAATAGTTTTTCAAACAGTGGGTTTACACAGAACAGTTCCTAGTTCTATGTTAACCCACTTCCGCGTCCACTCCATATACACTAGGGACAATTTATGGAGGTCAATTAACCGACAAACATGCACGTCTTTGCGATGTGGAGGTAAACTGGAGCACCTGGAGGAAACCCATGTAGTCACAGGCTGAATGTGCAAACTCCACACAGTCAGTACCCAAAGTCAGGTACGAACCCAGTCTCTAGCGCTGTGATGCAGCGGCTCTACCATTTGTGGTTGCATGCCACTGGGTTGAACCAGGTTAAAGTGCAGGCAATTATTTTAAGAGGAATGTAAAACAAGTGTCAGCAATGTTAAATAAAAATGTGAGAAATGCTGAATATTTGAAATTGTAGAACTCAATGATGGACCCAGAATGTCACGTGGGAAGATAAGTTACAGTTCCTAGGGCTTACATTGCACTTCATTTGAACATGATTGAGGTTGAGGACTGAGAGGTCAGAATCCCAGAGAGATGGAAAATTAAAGTGACATGCAATTGGAAGTTCAGTGTTATGGCTGTGGAATGAACATGCTGCTCCATGAAACAGCCATCAAACTTGGCTTGAGTTGCTCTCATGTATAAGGGACCAGATTGTGAGCAATGGATTTGGCATGTTAACTTGAAAGAAGTACAAGTAAATTGTTGCCTAATGTGGAAAGAATATTTGCAACGTTGGATGATGTGGAGGGATGAAGATTGAGGTAGGTATTTTACCAATTGTGGCCCAAGATGCTGCCATTGGAAGTGGAATGGGTAACGGTGGAGATAGAAGAGTGCCCCAGAGCATCCTGGAGATGATGGTCCCTTTGGGAGGCTGTAGATCGTCAACATTTTAGTTAATTGCAGATCGCTACTTCTTCTGGGTTGCAGAGCAATTTATTCCTTGTTAGGATCACGACTAATTGGAATTGCCAATATTCTGAGCCTTATTTAGAATGGCATAATTCCATTAAGTACTATCCTGGCACTTCATGGTGGTATGCACTTAAGAATAACATCAGGACTTCAAAGACATACAGATCTTGGCTATGTCTAGACTGTCCCATAACATTATGCATGTGATTTTCTGCTGATGGGCACTGTACCAGTATGACTCAGGTGATAATTGCCTTACCTTATAAACTGTGCGGAGACCACATGTTCTCAGTGTAATCCATGAACTGGATTGATCTCAGCCGCACATTATTGCTGGCTTTGTGAGCATTAATCCATGCTACTTTCTACATGGCCCACCAAACTTTATAACACATTTCCTTGCCATGGTGGCCTCATGGGACAATTTTAAGAAATTGAACTGTTGGAAAAAACAATGAGGTATGTGGAGTTAATTTAGCTAATGGTCATGTGTACTGAGGTACAGTGAAAAGCTTTTATTGCGAGCTAACCAGTCAGTAGAAAAATTATAAATGATTAAAATCGAGCCATCCACATTGTACAGATACATGATAAAGGCAGGGCCGGATTTAGATGAAGAGAGGCCCTAGGTTATTTCATTTGTGAGGCCCCTCCACCCCCCCCTCCCAATCCCCCACCCCCACGACTAGAGGACCATGACTATCCGACAGTGACAGTGTGACACTTTTAGATCCTACTGTATGTTGTCATTAAACAGTTGGTTTTAAAATATATATTGGAGTGGCGATGGTCGGTGGAATCGATGGTGGGAGTGGAGTCCGGGTCAGCGGGCGAAGCGTGAGTGGTCTTCGTGGGCAGAAAGGTTGGTGGGGCGGAGAGGTTCGGTGGGCCCAGTGAGGCGGCGATGTTCGATGAGCCTAGTGCGGCGGCGAGGTGGGTAGGTCCCAGTGGGGTGGAGAGGTGGGTAGACCCCAGTGGGGTGGAGAGGTGGGTAGACCCCAGTGGGGCGGAGAGGTGGGTAGACCCCAGTGGGGCGGAGAGGTGGGTAGACCCCAGTGGGGTGGAGAGGTGGGTATGTCCCAGTGGGGCGGAGAGGTGGGTAGACCCCAGTGGGGTGGAGAGGTGGGTAGGTCCCAGT
The DNA here is from genome assembly GCF_028641065.1 of Leucoraja erinaceus. Lineage (NCBI taxonomy): Eukaryota > Metazoa > Chordata > Chondrichthyes > Rajiformes > Rajidae > Leucoraja > Leucoraja erinaceus. The sequence goes on along the minus strand of NC_073395.1, from coordinate 26,352,977 downwards.
GGGGCGGAGAGGTGGGTAGGTCCCAGTGGGGTGGAGAGGTGGGTAGACCCCAGTGGGGTGGAGAGGTGGGTAGGGCCCAGTGGGGTGGAGAGGTGGGTAGGTCCCAGTGGGGTGGAGAGGTGGGTAGGTCCCAGTGGGGTGGAGAGGTGGGTAGGTCCCAGTGGGGTGGAGAGGTGGGTAGACCCCAGTGGGGCGGAGAGGTGGGTAGGTCCCACTGGGGCGGCGAGGTTCGATGGGCCGCTCGGAGGAAGGATGCATCATCGCCCAGGTAGGGACTGGGAAAAATGGCTAAATAAACTATATACCTTTTGCTTTGTCCTACACTTGTGATGGTGAAGGTGTTGAAGGTGTTTTTAGTCGCATAGAACGGATTTTCAGCATCAGGTCTTTGAGTAGCATTTCGAGCAAATCAAAGAGCAAATTTCTCTCCGACAATGAATATAAACCTCACCTGCATTTTAATACCCCCCCCCCCCCCCCCCCACACACCACCAAAGCCTCCGGAATCGCAAGCACAGCACCACTGATGATAGGTTGTAACAACGCCACTATGCCAAAAGTTTTATACGCGAGGCCGAGGCCCCCCTCGATCTTGAGGCCCTAAACATAAGCTTGTGAAGCTTAAATCTGGCCCTGGTTAAAGGGAATAACAGATAGTGTAAGATAAAGTCCAGTAAAGTCTGATTAATGGTAGTCCAAGGGTCTCCAAAGAGGTAGATAGTAGTTAAAGACTGCTCTCTAGATGTTGATAGATGGTTCAGTTACAGAACTGTCCCTGAATCTGGAAGGATGTTATGAGATAGTTTAATTGCAAAACTATTAAATTGTCCCTTTGTTCACTAACATATGATGGCCATTTGATGGCACTGGGCTGATACTCGCTGGAATTTAGAAGGATGAGGGGGATCCTCAATGAAACTTACCAAATAGTGAAATGTCTGGGTAGAGTGGATGTGGAGAGTATGTTTTAATTAGTGGGAGAACCTAGGAACAGAGGCCATAGCATCTGAATAAAAGGACATGCCTTGAGAAAGAAGATGAGGAGGAATTTTTGGTCCATCAGATGGTGGTGGATCTGTGGAATTCATTGCCACATAAGGCCAAGTCGATTAATATTTTAAAGGCGAAGATTGCTGGATTTTTTAATTAGTTTGGGTGTCAGGGGTTATGGGGGGAGGGGAGGGGGGAGTAGACAGGAGAATGGAGTTGAGAGGGATGATTGAATGGACAGAGTAGACTGGCCGAATTCTGCTCCTATAACATGAATTTATCAGAGTACAATTCAGATTAGGCCAGTAGTTCTGAACTCAATTGTGTCTGCCTGAATCACTGAAGCGATTTCATTAAAATCTTTGTACTTGTAACAATGCCATGAGTGTCTTGTGTTGGCATTACCATAGTTCAATTGGTTTCTGAGACCAAAAGTATCTAACTGTCTAAGTTGAAGCTAGACACAAAATGCTGGAGTAACTCAGCGGGTCAGGCATCATTTCTGAAGAAAAGGAATCGTTGATGTTTGGGGTTGAGACCCTTCATCAGACTGAGTCAGGGAGGGGGAACTAGAGGTATGGGAAGATACAGAACATAGCAGAGCCTGTATCAATGACTCAGGAAAGGCAGAGCCCACAATGGTCTATTGTTGGCTGGGGATGAGGTGACAATGAAGGGATACAAATGGTGAAATTAGCAAGAGGGCTAGAGTGGGGGGTAGGACGGAGAGAGAGAGAATTCAAGGGTTACTTGAAGTTAAAGAAATAAATATTCATGCTGCTGGGTTGCTCAAGCAAAATATGAGGTGCGTACGACACTGCCAGGTGAAGTTATGTCTTGAAATGAATAGTGGACAATTGAAAAATACATGGGAGCTTTATGGAGCAGTATGATGTCAGCTACCCAAATCAAAGTCAATAAAACCAATTGAATAGGGCAACAATAACCACTTGTCATAGTGTAGGGTGAGATCAAACATTGACCAGCATCTGCAGTTCCTTCTCAAACATTGGAGTAGTTTGGTCAGGTTGTATCCTGTTGTGGTTGTCAAGAAACAAGACATTCAGGTACATGAAACAAAACAAACCATGTCATAGCATTGAGCCTAGAGTTTGTGATCTGAGATATGAGGAAAGACTAGAGAAACAGGATTTTTAACCTTGAGAAAATGCATCTAAACTATGACTTTGCAGATTGCGACAGCACGTCCTACCAAAGGGCCTCTCCGATCCGCATCACCGGCAGCAGGCCAGAAGAAGCCAGCGATCAGCACTCCAGACTTAGTTGAGGCCACAGTTAAAGGAGAAAAGTAATGTCCAAATAGGTGTAATTGGATTAACTTGTCTGTACCTTGTCAGCCCCGTCCCTTATAAACCCAGGGAGCTCCAACTGAGGGAAAGGAGAGAGAGGAAGCAAGACAAGAAGAAAGCAAGACAGTGAGAAAGGGAGATATAGAGGAAGACCACTTACTGACCGGACTTCTTTACATGGGCTTGGAAGAAGACTGAGACTGCCAGCACCTCTGCTTGAGGCCAGTGTGAGCCGCCGGGATAAATCCAGGACAGCCAGCACCTCCTCGCTAACGATGAGGGACTGCGCCCCCACACGCACCCGGACTTTCTCATCACTATTGTCCGTCATTTGAAGTAAACCATATTATGTGAGTTCACCCTGCTGCGAGCGTTTCAGATTCAGATTCAATTTTAATTGTCATTTTCAGTGTACAGTACCAGCATCATCCAATTCTGATGCCACAAGAAATATGTAAGGTTTCAGAAAGGCAAAAGCTAGAATATTTTTATTTTAAATTAAGTACTCGGAGTGGAACAAAGAGAAACTTGTTTAAACCGGTAAAAACCAAAAATAAAAACTGGAAGTGCTGGGAATGGACATGGAGATTGGACAGGCAGCACATGTGGACGGAGAAACAGGGCTTCAGTAGCACTGGGAACTAAGGAAAAGGTGAGTGATGAAAGGTCTCGACCCAAAACAACAGACAATAGACAATAGGTGCAGGAGTAGGCCATTTGGCCCTTTGAGCCAGCACCGTCATTCAATTTGCTCATGGCTGATCATCCACAATCCGCACCCCATTCCTGCCTTCTCCCCATATCCCCTGACTCCACTATCTTTAAGAGCCCTATCTAACTCTCTCCTGAAAGTATCCAGAGAACTGGCCTCCACCGCCCTCTGAGGCAGAGAACAAAGTCACAACTCTCTGTGAAAAAGTGTTTCCTCATCTCCGTTCTAAATGGGTAACCCCTTATTTTTAAACTGTGGCCCCTGGTTCTGGACTCCCCCAACATCGGGACCATGTTTCCTGCCTCGAGCATGTCCAAACGCTTAATAATCGTATATGTTTCAATAAGATCCCCTCTCATTGTTCTCAATTCCAGAGTATACAAACCCAGCCGCTCCATTCTCTCAGCATATGACAGTCCCGCCATCCCAGGAATTAACCTTGTGAACCTATGCTGCACTCCCTCAATAGCAAGAATGTCCTTCCTCAAATTTGGAGACCAAAACTGCACACAATAGTCCAGGTGTGGTCTCACTTGGGCCCTGTACAACTTCAGAAGGACCTCTTTGCTACTATACTCAACTCCTCTTGTTATGAAGGCCAAAATGCCACTCACTTTCTTCATTGCCGGCTGTACCTGCATGCTTACTTTCAGTGACATGATTTCCCCGTCGTAAATCCATCCTGACTTGGACCGATCCTGTTACTGCTATCCAAATGTGCTGCTATTTCATCTTTTATGATTGACTCCAGCATCTTCCCCACCACTGATATCAGGCTAACTGGTCTATAATTCCCTGTTTTCTCTCTCCACCTTTCTTAAAAAGTGGGATAACATTAGCTACCCTCCAATCCACGGGAACTGATCCTGAATCTATGGAACATTGGAAAATTATCACCAATGCATCCACGATTTCTAAAGTCACTTCCTTAAGTACCCTGGGATGCAGACCATCAGGCCCTGGGGATTTATCAGCCTTCAGTCCCATCAGTCTACCCAACACCATTTCCTGCCTAATGTGGATTTCCTTAATTCTCCTTCACCGCAGATCCTCTGGCCACTAATACACCAGGAAGATTGTTTGCGTCCTCCTTAGTGAAGATGGATCCAAAGTATCTGTTCAACTCATCTGCCATTTCCTTCTTCCCCATAATAAATTAACCCTTTTCTGTCTTCAAGGGTCCAACTTTGGTCTTAATTAATTTTTTCCTGTTCACATACCCAAAGAAGCTTTTTCTATTCTCCTTTATATTCTTGGCTAGCTTACCTTCATACCTCATCTTTTCTCCCTGTATTGCCATTTTTGTTATCTTCTGTTGCTCTTCAAATGTTACCCAATCCTCTGGTTTCCCGCTCATCTTTGCTATGTTCTATTTCTTTTCTTTTCTTTTTATACTGTCCCTGCCTTCCCTTGTCAGCCACAGTCGACCCTTACTCCCCTTGTAATCTTTCATCCTCTTTGGAATTAACTGACCCTGCACCTTCTGTATTATTCCCAGAAATACCTGCCATTGTTGTTCCACTGTCGTCCCTGCTAGGGTATCTTTCCAGTCAACTTCGGCCAGCTCCTCCCTCATGGCTCCATTTGCCCCTTTGTTCAACTGTAATATTGACAGATTTACCCTTCTCCCTCTCAAATTGTAGATTAAAATGTCACCCATACCTTCTCTCCAGTGATGCTGCCTGTCCAGCTGAGTTACATTAGCATTTTTTGTCTATCTAGTGTATGATTAAAATCTGAAATTACGGACAGAGCAAATTAATTCTGGGTACCTAAAGAACAAAAGTGGAATAGAAAAACAATAAAGTGAATGTAAATGTTCGAAATATGCACCAAGCACTCAGCAGACTAAGCAGTATCTGTGGGAGTAAAATGGGGAAATGAGGTTAACATTTGCGATGATAGCATGAGTTTTGCTTGAAACATACTTCTTTGTTAGCTCTTCTTGTCTATACATAACTAAAACTCTCATTGTGCTATCTTCTGGTTTGTGTTGTTTTTACATTTGTGCAAAAACGGTACGCGATAGCGCTACGTTACTCATGGTTGTGCTGTGCTGCAAATGCACCAAGTTTTGTTCCGATCGGTGGTATATTTTAAAAGTTATTAAGGTTTAAAAATCTCTCCTCTCCTGTCAGTCGTGGTCGGGACGGTGAAGCCCCTTCCTGCACCATCGCCGTACTGATTGGCCAGCCCCATTGTCATTCACCGGCTGTGCCCGCCTCCTATAGCTCAGGCCCTCAAGTCCTGGCAATATCCTTGTAAATCTTCTTTGCACGCTTTCCAACATTCAAAATATTTGCCTTGTTAAATTTTTTTTTTTTAAACAAACATGGATAAAAACCACTGCATCGGCCATCAGACAAAAACGATGAGTTAATTACTAGCACGTTAACAGCCAGTACTTAACACGTAGTTATACAATGTGACGATCCACATTCCTCAGTAAATGTAGTTGTGTTTTGACCCAGTATTAATGACGCCATGTGAATTTTATTCAAAAGGAATGCGACGTTATTAATACTTGGTCAAAACACAATTACACTGAGGAATGTCAATCGATGCATTGACGACATTGAGAATTTCTTAAAACTCATCATCATGGTTGAGGGCTCCAACCGCGAGCTTCTTCCTGGTGTGCAGGTTAGTCATTCGCCTACCGACCCACGTTGTGTCTCTCTGTCTTTCGCTCTCTCCGTCCCTCCCTCCCTCTCTCTCTTTCCCTCTCTCTCTCGCACACTCTCTCTCCCCTGCTCCCATTTCGTCTCTCTTGCTCTCTCACGCTCTCTCACACACTCTCTCTCACCCTGTCGCCTCGGCATTACCGTAATCATTGACGTTTTGCGGTGATGGCTGCATCTGCGGTTCCTTTCTGTTGGGGGGGGTCATTGACTTTTGTTGCCAAGATTTCAGAGTAAAGCATAACTCACTTCCCCAATGTTCTGGACAAAACTAGAAGGTGCATTGCCCAGCACTGTTTCACAGACCTCCAATGAGCTGCTTCGTTGAAGGGTCTGAAGAAGGGCCTCAACCCAAAACGTCACCCATTCCTTGTATCCAGAGATGCTGCCTGTCCCACCGAGTTACTCCAGCATGTTGTGTCTATCTTTGTTTCAATAGTTCAATGGTTTCCATATTATTAGGAAAACTAAAGGTGAGAAAAGGTACTGAACAGATCATTCTGTTCTGGGGTTTGTTCTGTATCTTTTCATACCTCTAGTTTCCCTCTCCCCTGACTCCAAGCCTGAAGAACTGTGTGCAAGATAGTGTTCGTGTGCAGGGGTCGGTGCGGACTCGGTGGGCAGAAGGGCCTGTTTCCGCGCTGTACCTCTCAACTAAACTAAACAGATAATCTATGGAAAGAAAATAGAGCATCTTTGTTGGTTCATTATGACTTGACGGGGCTTTCAAATCCCGCACGAGAAATTTATTTTCCTATTCGTCAATTTGTGCCCGATTATTTGGTGGCCAATCAATCGCTGTCTCTAAGGGGGTTGCGTCTAATCACCCACCAGCTTGCCTTAAAATTCCTGTCCAATCAACAATTCAGTCTCCACCCGTCCAATCAACCGCTGTCTCCAAGGGCATTGTGTCCAATCACATAATGCAGTTTAATGGTAATTAGCAGTAAAGGTTGGAAGCCAGTGGAGCTACTGACAGTCAAACGGGAGGGAGCAGGAGAGATTCACACAGTGTATAATCCATAGCACCTAGTGTACAATTTCATAATATATACTAAATAACAGGGCAGACAGACCTTGGCTGGGAACCTGGGGCCCACCAAAATTGTTCCCAATTGGGCCCCGCACCCCCTAAGGCCGGCCCTGCCTAGAGGTGATGAATATATTAATCGGCATCCATATACAAACATAATGTAGTGTTTGAAGAAGGGTCTCGACCCGAAACGTCACCCATTCCTTCTCTCCAGAGATGCTGCCTGTCCCGCTGAGTTACTCCAGCTTTTTGTGTCCATCTATAATGTGGTGTCTATTGCGTGATTTTTCAGTGCATCACGAGTGGATTCAGTAACGAGATGCAAGTTCAGACTTTGCAAGTTCAGTTCAGTAATCTCAAAAGTATTCCAAGCCACACAAAAGGTGTCCAACAAAACTTGTGGATTTCATGGACGCATCAACTTGACACGTACCTTCTAAAAGAATGTGATGCAGCAGCAATTTTTTTCATCTTCAGTGGTTACTGTTGGGTATTCATTACACTAATTACAAAGGTGAATAGTTCTGTACAGTTATAGAACATATAGAATACAGGAACAGGTCCTTCATCCCACAATGTCTGTGCTGAACATGATGCCAAATAAAGTTAATCCCTTCTCCTGAATATCTCCAGTATCTGTTTCCAACAAATGACAGCACATTCCAGCTACCTACCACTCTCTGTGTAAAACACATGCCTCGCGTATAACGTTGAAACTTTTTACTTCTCGCCATAAGGCTATGCATTCTAGTATTTGATATTTCCATCCAGGGAAAAATATTCTGACTGTCTACCCCATCCATGTCATTCATAATTTTATGCACTTTTATCTGGTCTCTCTTCAGTCTCTTATGTTTGTCCAACTTTTTCTTACACCTAATGCTCTTGAGTCTTGGTAGTATCCTGGTAGACCTCTTCGGCACCCTCTTCAATCCCTGCACATCCTTCCTGTAACGGGGCGATCAGAATTGCACACAATACTCCAAATGTGGTCAAAGCAAAGTTTTATAAAGCAGCACCAAGACTGCTAGTTTAGTTCAGATGATTATTATCACGTGCACATTGAAAAGCTATTATTTGTGAGCTATCCAATCAAGTAAAAAGCTATACCTGAATATAATCAAGCCATCCACAGTGCACAGAAAAAGGATAAAAGGTACAACATTTTAGTGCAAAGATATAACAATGAAGTCTGAAAAAGTTGAACTATATGCCTGACTATAGCTAGATTGCTATATGGATTATAAGTGACACATGATGTATAATTATCGTGGTAGTCACCGCATGTGGATCTCCATTCTCCTGAGAACAGTTTCTATCTTTGACTCATTCCCTCATGTGCAGTTCAAGCCCCTTCATTCTGTTCCTCTCCTTGTCCCTCCACTTAATGGAAGGTTTCCCTGCAAATGTGTTAACATTGTCATTGAACAAAAATGCTGGAAGTTCCACCTGGAATTAAATCCATTTGTTTAAGTATGTAAATATTTGACTAAATTACTTCATATCCTTGAAATTGAAATGTATTAAGTGTACAGGTCCACCACCGATTCCCCAGAACCCTTGGCCTACCTGCATTACCAGAGCCTACCTGGATTATCCATTTAGCAGGATCAACAGAGGTCACGGCCTCTGAGAGAAGTCGAACAGTACCGGTACATTCCGCCTAGGCAGCCAAGTGGCTGAGATAGCAGCTCGCGATGATGGCCTCCGGTTGGCTATGAGAACGGCTCTGCTGGTTCTGGCGGCGTGTTCCCTGGCCGCAGGGTGGAAAATTCAGCCCACCAATTAGCCGCGGAACACCCGATGAGGTTGAAATCAGCCGCATCACCCGGCTTAAGCCCCACATTTTTGGGCGATTTCCGGAGGAGATTTCAAATGCACTCTCATAATGTTGTCTGGATTAAAGGAGGTGCAGGACCACCAGTTGATGGAAATTCGGTGGTGGACCTGTACATGTTGTGCAGTTCCACATGAAGAGATGGCTGGGTTTTTGGCTGGAAATATATTTCATAATTGTGAGAAATATATCCAGTAAATAACTAAATATGAAATAAAATGTTACGAATTTTTGCAAAATAAACCAATGGTCCTTTATTTTGGACTGATAAATTTTTATTTGTTCATTTATACTTGCTCTTTGGGATCTAATATACTCCACCATTCATCTTTGCAATCATTTAGGAATCTATAAATGCAAAGGATCTTTAACGAATGGAGCTGATTAATAGTTATTAAAGCCCCTTGATTATTTTACTATTTTTAATACGATCAAGTTAAATGTACTTCTCCACAGAAGACATTTACCCGCTAACCAACAGATCTAAATTTGCGTTTAGAACAATTTGAATATTGAAGATTAGTATATTTGAATCTGTAATCCATAATTATAAAATACAAAAATCCATTGAATATCGCACACTATCATAATCCTATGTTCCAAATTATTAATTTCTGTTTTCATCCTTTCTCATGGGAATGGGAAAATCATGTCTTCTTTACATAGCTGGAGATTTTTAGACTTTAGCGATACAGCGTGGAAACAGCCTCTTTGGCCACCGAGTCCCTGCAGTCCAGCAATCATCCCATACCCTAGCACTATCCCATATTCGAGGGGCAATTTACAATTTTACCGAAGCCATATGACCTACAAACCTGTACATCTTTGCACGTGTGGGACGGGACTGGTGCACCCAGAGAAAACCCACGTGGTCACGGGGAGAACGCACAAACTCCGTACAGACCGCACACGTAGTCCGGATGCCTGGCGCTGTAAGGCAGCAACTTTACTGCTGCACCACTGTGCCGCACCAGATCTGGACAAAACAAAAAGATATGAAGCAGGCAGAGTAAGCAAGAATTCACGGGGTATGGAGGAAGAACCCTTAAACCAGAACAAACCTGACCTATCAGACACACAGCTTCGATTGCTATGAACTATATGGTGGAAAGTTTGTTATTTCATGCAAATCAGCATACAGTTATTTTTTGTGTCTGGTTTTGTTTTGGTTGTTTATAGGAGATAAATAATGGGACGATTTTCAGATGAAAAGCCAAAGTTCCGAGCCAAAGAAGGGAGGCTTCCACTATTCACATGAATTATATTACTTTGTAGGGTTACATTCATTGTTGCTGTGTTTTTTAAATTAAATGCAAACCACTAGGGATGTAAGGTGTCAATAGCTTCTTTTGTTCTGCAAGCTAAGGTTTTACTGACCCACTAGTGAACCTATAGTCACTAAACAAAACGTTTCAAAACATGTTTGTAACCTGGTCATAAATAAGCAAGAAAAAGCTGATGTGCCAAATTCAACAGTGGATGGGTCAATAATTCAATGATTTCTACACTGTGGTATTTTGTGTTAACTAGTTCATACAGGCTAAAGTGTTTGAAAGCCTGCAGTAATGAGAATCCAGTATCCCCATACTATCTAATTCCGTTTATATGCCAGAACATTTGTTGGATGCACTGTTACATTGTGATCAATAAATAATATTAAGCCAACAATTTAAAATGCATCAAAGTTAATTAGTGTAGAGACAACGGCATAGGGCAAAACATAATGTGTCCTCATGCTGTTATTTCATAGATTGGAAGATAAATTATTTCACAAATAAATCAATGTATGGATTCCTCTAATATTTTTTTGCCTTTTTCCAGTTTTGTGGTTCTTCCGTAAACAAAATAAATATGATTATTGACAATATGCACTTAGAAATAACATTTAATGTCATCCAATGATAGGTTACCATGTTGCACATAAGTAGATGAAGAAGATGGATGATCCTGGTCAACTAGGTCTGACCCCATGCTTCTCAGACTAGAGAGAGAGAGAGACAGTGAGATTGTTATCACTTCCCTGCCTCCCAATGGAGGGTGGTCGTTGAGTAAAGTGAGGGTGAATGCTTGGAATGTCTCCAATTCTAAAATGCTGTAAATACTAGTTTACAAAAAAGGACACAAAGTGCTGGAGGTAGACTAAATGCTAGAGAAACTCAGCGGGCGAAACCCTTCTTTCGACCCGAAACGTTGCCTATTTCCTTCGCTCCATAGATGCTGCCTCATCCGCTGAGTCTCTCCAGCATTTTTGTCTACCTTCGATTTTCCAGCATCTGCAGTTCCTTCTTAAACACAAAGTGCTGGAGTAACTCAGCAGGTCAGGCAACATTCTTAGAGAACATGGAAAGGTGAGGTTTCAGGTCAGTCTGAAGAATGGTCCCGTCCCAAAATGTCACCTATCCATGTTCCCCAGTGATGCTGCCTGACCCACTGAGTTACTCCAGCACTTTGTGTCTCTTTTCCTCGAGCAGTTTTCTTTTTTGCTCCAGATTACAGCATCTGCGGTTCTCCATCATGTAATCCCTATTGTTTAATTATAAAATATTGCTTAGACACAAAATGCTGGAGTAACTCAGCGGGACAGGCAGCATCTCTGCAGAGAAGGAATGGGTGACCTTTTGGGTCAAGACCCTTCTTCAGACTGATGTTGCCTGAGTTACTCCAGCATTTTGTATCGATCTTCGGTTTAAACCAGCATCTGCAGTTCCTTCCTACATATAAAATATTGCTCATTGGTTCGAGTGAAAGTATTAAAGTTACAAAGTAAGGGGAAGTCAAATGAACAGGTTGTTTCAGAGGGAGATCTCAGAATGGTAAGCCTTTGTTTAAGCTCCAGATTTGGAACTAATCAGGCTGACAGACCCTCAATCACCCCCTGCTTCTTGCTGTATCGATTCCTAGCTTCAGTCAGCTCACTATGAAATGTGAACAGGAATGGAGAGGTGATTGAGTGATTGGGGGATGGAAGAGGGGTATGCCCTAATTCCTGCCGATGACAAGCATGTTCCTACTTGCCATCACTATTTCCCTGTAGGGCTACAACTTGCTAATGCAGGAAAGCAATCAGCTGACATGCAACATCTTTACATTTGTGCTGGGAGCTATCTGTGCACGTGCAGCACTCCTCTGCTTCTGGATGTCTGTGAGCTGCAGATAGATTGCATCCCTAACCTGCTTAAGAGTGGCATCCCTCTGCCCCGTGTGGGTATCAAGTTAAACCCAGCTGGCAGAGACCGAATCTGTAGCTGGATTATGGTGAGACTGCACTGAAGCAGTTTGATAGCTCTGGGCCTGTGCTTGCTGGAGTTAGGCAGAATCACAGTGAAACCTACCGGAATATTGAAAGTTTTGGATTGAGTGGATGTGGAGAGGATGTTTCCACTAGTAGAAGAGTCTAGGACCAGAGGGCACAGTCTCAGAATAAAAGAACATCCCTTTAGAAAGGAATTTCTTTAGCCAGAGGGTGGTGAATCTGCGGAATTCATTGTCACAGATGGCTGTGGAGGCCAAGTCATTGCATATTTTTAAAACAGAGATTGATAGGTTCTTGGCTAGTAAGGATGTCAAAGCTTATGGTGAGAAGGCAGGAGGGTGGAGTTGAGAGGGAAAAATATTAGGCAAGATGGAATGGTGGTGCAGATTCTGCTCCTATGCCATACAATCTAATGATCTTATAAGCAGCTCGACTTCATGTGGTCTCAGTCTTTGCCTCTGCAGAAGCTGCTGCCTGAACCAGAAGGTAGACAAAAATGCTGGAGAAACTCAGCGGGTACAGCAGCATCTATGGAGCAGAGGAAATAGGCAACGTTTCGGGCCGTAACCTTTCTTCAGATTGATGTGAGGGTGGGGTGGGGGGGCAGGAAGAAGAAAGGAAGAGGAGGAGCCAGAAGGCTGAGGGAGAGCTGAGAAGGGGAGGAGACAGTTTGGACTACCTGAAATTAGAGAGGTCAATGTTCATACTATCCTGTCCTAATGTCCTGACCCTGACGCAACCTCCAGCAAGAGTGTTGATATGGAGTGTTGTTACGCTCCTGTTTTTTGCTCCCTTTCTGCATTCACTGAAGCATGCCTGAAACCACACAAGCCACCTCACTGTGCATCTGCCTTGTTGAGGGAGCACTACCATTTTGATTATCACCTGAGCCCTCTGCAGCAATGTTTAGTTTAGTTAAGTTTAGTTTACATGTACTGAGGGACAAGAAAAACTTTTATTGCATGCTAACCAGTCAGCGGTAAGAGTATATCTGATTACAATCGAGCCATCTATAGTGTACAGATACATGATAAAGAGAATAACGTTTAGTGTGACGTAAAGTCCAGCAAGACCAATTAAAGATAGTTCAAGGGGTCTCCAACGAGACAGATAGTAGATCCTCTCTTTTTTGTTGGTGTGCTGGAGGCAGCTTATCCTGTCTGTCCCACATTAGTGGAAAAGTGTCCAATTAAGGTTACTTACTTTGTGTATGTTTTTGGTTGGTTTGCAAACATAGCCATCAGATCTATTCAGAGCAGCCCAAATCCTGTGAGCACCAGGCCAATTTTGTGGAAAGGCTCTAAAATACACTTTAAGTCCTTCATATGTGAGTGGGGAGGCTGAATGATGTTGGAACCAAAATTAAATGTACTCGTTGAGGGAAGGATTGGAGTTAGGGAGTCGATAAAATATGGGAAATAAGCCAGTGATCAGGCCAGAGAAAAGAATAGAGTTAGCATTTCAGGGGAATGATCATTTATGGGGAAGCCAGGAAGAGGTTCAAATCCTTTCCTTGCTTTACCTGCTTGTTTCTAGCAAGGTCCAAGTGAAGCTGACTGGCTGGAGAGTTTCAATGATTCCCAAGCATTGCAAACCTCAAGGTGTTTATCTTTGCGTTGTGTACATAGGCATGGATGTGGTTGGCTGAAGGGCCTGTTTCTGTGTTGTACAACTCCATGTCTCTATAAGTCTATGACCTAGAGGAAACTCATCACAAAGGGCTTAAGTGGTCCCAATCTGGGCAGCACATTGACACAGCGGTAGATGTGCTGCTTTACAGTGCCAGAGACCTAAGTTCTATCCTGGCTACGGGTGCTGTCTGTACGTTCTCCCGGTGACCTAGTGGGTTTTCTCCGGGTGCTCTGGTTTCCTCCCACACTCCGAAGATGTACAGGTTTGTAGGTTAATTGGCTTCTGTAAATTGTAATTTGTCCCTAGTGTGTTAGATAGTGCGAGTGCACAGGATTATCCCTGGTTATCGCGGACTCGGTGGGCCATGCTGTATCTCTTTCCGTGCTATATCTTTAAACTAAACTAAACTAAACTAAGCTAAACTAAACTAAACTGAAAGACTTAGAATTAGAATTAGAATGCCTTTTATTGTCATTCAAACAGCTTGGTTTGAATTAAATTTAATTCCTACAGTCTTAACATTACAAAAAAAAAACAAGAGCCACACTTAACACAATTTACACAAACATCCATCACAGTGAATGTCCAACACCTCCTCACTGTGATGGAAGGCAAAAGTCTTATCTCTTCCCTTTGTTCTTCTCCTGCAGTCCAGCAGTCCAACTGCAGTGTCGAGGCGACTGGGGCTCCCAATGTTAAAGTTCCCGGCGGACGATGGTAAGTCCACGCTGGGCGATGTTAGGCCCCGCTCCGAGTCATTTAAACCCCGCGATTCCAGTGGGAGAAGTTGCCGTTGCCCCGAAAAGCGGTCTCCCACCAGGGACCTGCGAGCTCCCGATGTTCCTGTCCACCGGGACTGCGGCCGGGGCCTCCGAAGCTCCGAAATCGGGTCACAGCCGCTCGCGACCACAGCTCTTCCCGTTACAAAGTCGGCCAGCTCCGCGATGGCAAGTCCGCAGGCTCCGCGACTGGAGCCCTCAGGTTGGTTCCGGTTGGTGGCCGCCGCCGGCTCAATGACATTGGAGACCCGACAGGGAACAAGTCGGGTCCCCGTACAGGGAAGAGGTTAAACGGTTTCCCCCACCCCCCACATATACACTGCTAAAAACTCATAAAAACTTGAATCAAAAACATACATTTAACGAGACAAAAATAAAAAGAAGACAGACAAACTGCAGTCGAGCCGCTGCCGTTAGGCACCGCCACACTCCAGATCACTTAAGTGCTGTATTCACATTACCAAGAAATTGTGTTCTGAACACTTACTGGTGGAAAAGATCATTCTCTTCCTGGATGCCTTTTTAAAAATCTTCGCACCTAAATAAAAACACAATGCAGGTCTTAATATCCTGAATTAAACAGTTCACTGGGATTTAGAAGGATGAAAGGGAATCTTATAGAAATGTATACAATTATAAAAGGACTGGACAAGCTAGATGCCGGAAAAATGTTCCCAATGATGGGGGAGTCCAGAACCAGGGGCCACAGTCTAAGAATAAAGGGGTGGCCATTTAAAACTGGGATTCTCTGCAAAAGAAAGCAGCAGAGACTGGATGAATTCATCACTGGATGAATTTAAAAGAGAGTTAGATAGAACTCTTGGGGTTAGCGGAATTAAGCGATATGTGGAGAAGGCAGGCACGGGCTACTGATTGTGGATGATCAGCCATGGTCACAATGAATGGCGGTGCAGGCTCGAATGGCCAAATGGCCTCCTCCTGCACCTATTTTCTTTGTTTTCTATGTTTTCTATCTCTTTGCATCATCACCGTCTATATCTCTCGTTTTCCTTTCCCCTGACTCGTCTGAAGAAAGATCTTGACCCGAAATGTCACCCATTCTTTCTCTCCAAAGATGCTGCCTGTCCCGCTGTTACTCCAGCATTTTGTGTCTTTCTTCGATTTAAACCAGCATCTGCAGTTCTTCCCTACCCAGGTTGTTAATAACAATCCATTAACTTTAGGAGAATAGTACAAGTTTACCCCGATTTGCCGATAGTTTACTTAACATATCCTGTGGAAACTATTTCAAAGGCATTGCAGATAGGCTAGCTGCTGCTGAACTATTAACTGGTAGAGAGGTTCAAATGAAAAGTGTTTATTCCTTTTATAGACCTAACTGGGATGTGCCTTCTTGTCAGGCTCTGTAATCTCAACAGAATGGAATTTAATATGTATTTTTGAGTTAGCTATAACTTCCATGCATGGACATGATATGAAATTGTGGCACATTGTTATCACCAAACAGATAAGAAATGGATGGCATTTTGTTTTACAATTGTGTCAATAAGAACATTGTGTATGGCTACTTCCACCTTTAAAAATGATGTTAAACTCGATAATGATGGGATTTTTTGCATGCCAGTGTGTTTTGTTTTTAAGTTTACTTATTCACATGGTGGTGAATTCACTGGCATGACCAACAATTTCTGCTCATCCATAAATGATCCTGGTCTGATTAGATTATTTGATTAGCACAGGTGTCAGGGGATATAGATAGATATGCCATTTATTGTCACTATACATGTACAGTGAAACTGAAAGCTGCTCGTACTCAGTGCATACATACAATTTTACACAAAAAACAAGAAACAGAAAAACAAAACAGAAGGGAGATGGGGGGGGGGGGGAATAGGTGCACAAATTCTACGGCGCTACATACATATATACATATATACAGATGGAAGTCCGTGTTGGGCGGTGTAGTCAGTGCATGTGTGGATTTGAATTTATGGTAGATATAATTCTCGGGAAGCAGCTATTCCTGAGTCTGTTTGTCCTGGATTTGATGCACCTATAGCGCCTTCCAGAGGGCAGCAGGTCGAACAGTCCAAACGCAGGATGGGAGCTGTCTTTGGTGATCTTCTTTGCCCTGCTAAGGCAGCGGGAGGTGTAGATGTCCATCAGGGAGGGGAGAGGGCAACCAATGATCCTCTGCGCTGTCCTGGTTACCCTCTGAAGCCTCTCCCTGTCTGCCATGGTGCAGCTGCCATACCATGCTGTAATGCAGTATGTCAGCAGGCTCTCGATGGACGAGCGGTAGAAGGTCAGCAGCAGGTTAGAGTCCAGATTGTGCTTCCTGAGGACCCTCAGGAAGTGCAGCCGCTGCTGAGCCTTCTTGATGACCGCTGTCGTGTTGTCCGTCCAGGAGATGTCAGCCGCGATATGGACGCCGAGAAACCGGAAGGTGTTGACCCTCTCCACACACTCGCCGTTAATGTGTAGGGGGACTAAGTCGGTGCTGTGCCTCCTGAAGTCGACAATGAGCTCTTTTGTTTTCCTGGTGTTCAGAGCCAGATTGTTTTCTGAGCACCAGGTTGTCAACTTCAGGACTTCCTCTCTGTAGGCTGCCTCGTCTCCCTTTGAAATAAGTCCGACCACAGTAGTGTCGTCAGCAAATTTGACGATGCGGTTGTTGTTGTGGGCCGGACTACAGTCGTAGGTGTAGAGACAGTATAAGAGGGGGCTTAGCACACAGCCCTGTGGGGAACCGGTACTCAACCTGCGAGTGGAGGAGAGGTGGGGGCCAAGTCTCACAGTCTGGGGCCGGTTTGTGAGGAAATCATTAATCCAGGCACATGTGACAGTGGGGAGGCCGAGAGTGACCAGTTTACCAATGAGGATGTCCGGGATGATTGTGTTAAAGGCTGAACTAAAATCCACAAAGAGCATCCGGACGTAGCTCTGCCCCTGCTCCAGATGGCTCGGCACAGAGTGGAGAGCTACGGTGATGGCGTCTTCTGTGGATCTGTTTTGGCGATAAGCGAATTGGTGGGGGTCGAAGTCTGGTGGTAGATAGTCCTTGATGTGCTGGAGGACCAATCTCTCGAAGCACTTCGTGATTACCGGAGTGAGGGCAACAGGACGGTAGTCATTAAGGCTGGTGATGGGAGACTTCTTCGGCACAGGGACGATTGTGGCTGATTTTAGGCAGGACGGAATAACTGCCTGGGCCAGGGAGAGATTGAAAATTCTGGTGAAGATGGCAGTGAGCTGGTGGGCGCACGCTTTGAGCACCTTACCAGGGACTCCATCTGGGCCGGTAGCCTTCTTGGGGTTCACTGCCAGGAGCACCCGTCTGACATCGTGTTCCCCGACAGTGAGTGGGGTAGTGCAGGAGCCAGGTGAGGGTGGGAACAGGGCTGTAGCAGGTGAGTGCTGCTGTTGTGATGTTTCAAAGCGGGAGAAGAAGCAATTTAGCTTTTCTGCCAGCGGCGCACTCAGGTCTTCTGACTTTGTGGCACAGCCTCTGTAGTTGGTAATGTCTTGTATGCCCCGCCATACCTCCCGTGTATTATTGCTGGACAAGTGGGACTCTATGCTCCTCTTGTGATCCGCCTTGGCCTTTTTAATACCACTTTTCAGGTCGGCTCGAGCAGCCCTGTACAGAGCTCTGTCACCTGACCTGAAGGCAGCATCGCGGGCTCTGAGGAGTGTGCGGACCTGACTGGACATCCAGGGTTTCTGGTTTGGGAAAACCCGTATGTTTTTGTCTACAGTCACATTTCCGATGCAGAACTTGATATAGTCCAGCACCGATTCTGTGAGAGTTTCCAGGTCCTGGTGTTCGAATATGTCCCAGTTTGTCTGGGTAAAGCAGTCCTGTAGATTGGAGAGTGCATTTTCAGGCCAGGTTGTAACAGATCTTATGGTGGGCCTGGCACTGCGTCTGAGGGGGGTGTAGGCTGGAGAGAGCAGGAGGGAGAGATGGTCTGACTGGCCGAGTTGGGGGAGGGGGATGGCTCTATACGCGTGCTTGATATTGGTGTAAACATGATCCAGCGTGTTCACCCCTCTAGTAGATATGGGGACTAGGCAGGAGAATGGGGTTAGGAGGGAAAGATAGATTAGCCCTGATTGAATGGTGGAGTAGACTTGATGGGCCGAATGGCCTAATTCTGCTCCTATCACTTATGACCTTATGACCTTATGATAGCATTCGATACAAAGCTCCTCACTGTTCCCCTATATACACGATCATAATAAATCTAAATCTATCACATGGGTTCTCTCCGGTATATTCTGCTTTCGTTCCACATCCCAAAGATGTGCAGGTTGGTCAGTTAACTGTCTATTGTAAATTACCGAGGGTGTTTAGGTGAGTGCAAGAAGCTGGGTGGGTGGGAAGAGAGAAGGTGAATGTGTGCAGAATTTTATTAGTGCAGGATTAAGGAGTGCTTGATAGTCTGCCTGGACTCAGTAGACTGAAGGACTCATACCTTTGCTGAGTGATTTTATGGCAGATCACATAAGGGATAAACAAGACTGGAGGAAAATCCACCCAGACACTTTGATTTACAAAATATTACACAAAATACTGGAGTAACTCAGCAAGTCAGGCTGCATCTCTGGAGAACATGGATATGTGAGGTTTTGGGTTGAAACCTGTCTTCAGAGTTCTCCCGAGGTGCTGCCTGACCTCTGAGTTACTCCAGCACTTTGTGTCCTTTTGTGTATTTCCCAGCATGTGCAGTTCTTTGTTTGTATTTTAGTTTGCACCCTGACTATGGCGTGGAACTGTGTCCTGCAAGCCTTTCTTTTGAATTTGAGTGTTACTTTGAGAATCAGTTTCTAACCGAAAAGTTGTGATGGACTGAAAATTTGGCAGAACAGACACTGCTTGATTTTGTGGTCTGGTGAACATTCTACTCAAAAACAAACACAGGGCTAGGTTTCTCTAACATTGGGCTCAACTTTGCCCTGTCTCTAATCTCCGCTTTAAATTACGATCTTGCGCAGCAGACAAAAGTAAATTCTTGGCTGCTGTGGCAGGGGGGATTAAAGTGTTCTGTGAAGTGGTTGAGCAGGCCTATTATATCAATTCACAGTCAATTTACATAAATCTGCTGGAAATTATTAAGGTGCTGTCCTTCCATAATATGATTATAAGATAACTATGTTTAGTAATTTCAATAAACCATATGAATGAGATTAAAACTCTGCAACCTAAATTGGCAATCATAATGAAAATAATATCCAAGCATGAACACTCCAAAGACGTACAAGTTGTAAGTTAATTGGCTTCCGTAATATTGTACGTTGTCCCTGGTGTGTAGGATAGTGCTAGTGTACGGGGGTAATCATTGGTCAGCGTGGACTTGGAGGGCTGAAGGGCCTGTTTCTATGCCGCATCTCTAAAATCTAAAGTTTAAAGTCTAAAGTCATATTTGTGCAAAGCAAAACTGTCATGGATTTCTAAATTAAAAATCAATTTATGAAACCTACAGAGAAACATGGAACATCACAGAACAGGAACAGGACCTTCAGCCCTCCATGTCTGTGCTGACCATGAACCCAATCCTATTTGTCTGCAAATTTGTCTAACAATTTAGACGAAGGAATGTAACATCTCCAAGTTTGCGGATGACACAAAGCTGGGTGGCAGTGTGAGCAGCGAGGAGGATGCCATGAGGCTGCAGGGTGGATAGGTTGGGTGAATGGGCAGATGCATGGCAGAAGCAGTACAATGTGGAAAAATGTGAGGTTACCCACTTTGCTGGCAAGAAAAAGAAGGCAGATTATTGTCTGAATGGTGTCAGATTAGGAAAAGGGGAGGTGCAACATGATCTAAGTGTCCTTATACATCAGTCACTGAAAGTAAGCATGCAGGTTGGGTGGGCAGTGAAGAAAGTAAATGGCATGTTGGCCTTCATAGTGAGAGGATTGAGTATCGGAGCAAGGAGGTCCCACTGCAGTTGTTCAGGGCCTGGAGTTGTACACATGGAGTATTATGTGCAGTTTTGGTCTCCTAATTTGAGGAAGGAAATTCTTGCTATTGAGTGAGTGCAGCGTAGGTTCACCAGGTTAATTCCCGGGATGGCGGGACTGACATACTGATGAAAGAATGGATTGACTGGGCTTATATTCACTGGAATTTAGAAGGATGAGAGGGTTCTTAAGGTATTGGATAGGTTAGATGCAGGAAAAATGTTCCCCATGTTGTGGGAGTCCAGAACCAGGGGTCACAGTTCAAGAATAAGGGGTAGGTCATTTAGGGCTGAGATGAGGAAAAAACATTTTCAGCCAGAGTTGTGAATTTGTGGAATTCTCTGCAAAAGAAGGCAGTGGAGGCCAATTCACTGTGTGTATTCAAGAGAGAGTTAGATATAGCTCTTAGGGCTAACAGAATCAAGGGATATAGGGAGAAAGCAGGAACAGGGTACTGATTCTGGATGATCAGCTATGATCATATCAAATGGCAGTGCTGGCTCGAAGGACGTTACAGTTTTCAGGCTCCTGTACCTTCGTCCTGATGGCAATGGTGAGATGAGTGTGTGGCCAGGATGGCGTGGGTCATTGAACGTGAGTGTGAAAAGCCAATTATAAGAATTTGTTGACACTGGAAGCCATTAGTGCAAAGTGGAAATTCATTTACAGTGACACCCACAGCAAATACCATTGAGTTCTCAAAACACAGCTGTTAAGGTCAAAATGGGAAATTCCTCAAGGTTAATAACATAGGCCCAAACTTTAATTTCCTAAACACTATAGACGCAACTTCTATAGTTGAAAATTATATAGTGAATTTAGAACTGTGTGAACTTAGTCTTTGATGTATCTAAGTTCAATTGTGTTTTCATTTTTATATCATATCCATAAAGATTAACATTAGTGTGAAGGAAGTGGCAATAATTCAACCATAATTTAATAATAGTTAATTTGATAATTTGCTGGAGCATTTATGAGGTTATCTTTTCAAACACCCCTAATGGTCATTGAAAAAGTATAATTATATTGTAAATAATATGATGTTGGAATGCATTATTAAAATTATTTCCAAAATTTGATCGCATTAAAGACTGTGACAAAACTCGAAACAGATCATAGGAAGAATAGGATACATGCTTTACTCATTTCTACTTGAAAAATATGGATGGAAATAGTTTTGTAACTACTTTAGCTCAATGGTGCCCATTGGGAAACTGGACCAGGTTCTTCCTGGTGCAATTCTTCCAGGAGAAAGTTACATTTCTATAATATAATGGGAAGCACAATGCTCCTCTCTACTTTTCCAATAGTAATGGGACAAGAGTCTTCAACCTGAGACCTTCATAAGTCAAGGATCAAAGCATATCCATGCAAAAAGTGGTTAGTGACGGGGCATCACTGTTTTGAGTCTATGCTAGACTTGGGACTGCATCTGATGTTGGAAAAAAAAGCATTTTGACGATTGCTCATAAATGGTTCCTATCCATAGTCATAACTTCCAAAAGTATAAAATGACCCAACAATATACTTTATCATTGCCAGACAAACTAACTTTAGGAGTAGATTAATTCAGGTAAAATGTCATATAAAGCAATGCAAATAGAAACACACAGAAATGGTCACATATTTAGTTCTCATTTAAGTCCGAACACCAAGAGATACTGTACATGGGCTGTGGGAGTGGGGCAGGTAACATAGAATTTGAGATTCACTGTCTGCATTGCGGACGGATAAAAAGTTAATCAAGGCTTTTAAAAACAAACTGGATAGACACTTGAGGGAAATAATTTGTACAGTTTTGGAGAAATAATAGGGGAACAAGATAAAGAGTTGGATCAAACTAGATGTCCTAATTTCATAACAATTCCACAATTTAGCTTACAATGTACAGATCAGTCCTTTCTCACAAAATTAATATCTCCTTTCCCAGCATAATTCTTCTTCAGAATAAACGTTTCTATAAGGGAAAATCACTGCATCAATTTTCTACATGGACTGTAACACTATTTAATCTTCCATAGTTCAGATTTACTAGACCATAATTCAATATGAAACATAACATAGTAATCCTCTTACTGGTGGGAAAGTGATTTCAGTCGACATTTCTGAATAGAATAAAGATAAATATAAGAATGATCAGAGATGTGGAATAAAATTATATTGACTTGATCTCCGAATTGTTAAAGTCAAAATCTTTCTTGGCACTAAATTATGGTTGTTTAAATTGTTCCCACTTCACATAAATACAAACAGCGACATATTACTTAAAGATTATATGTTTTTTCACAGAACCAATTGTCTATAAATTTGCTAAAGATTAAAATGTATTATTTTTAACTGTGTGTTACCAAATTTACCCGTAGAGGATAATTTTAAGAGAAGTGTCTTAAGCTGACATGATTATTTTAACAATTGCTTTGATTTGTATTGGTCTCATGATCTCACTGCTGTGTGACCTTAAAAACTATTTGGATTTACATATGATTGAAGAAAATTGCTCTTAGTATTTAACTCAATATAAGCAGGTTTTTACATCAGACTGTAACTCAACATTCAGAGAAACAAATTATGCTCAAATATTATCACTATTTCAAATTTGTTAACTAAGTCATGTTATTTACTTAGTTTGATTTCTTGGCAATGTAAGTATTTTCTTTAGGTACACTAAAATGCTGGAGAAACTCAGCGGGTGCAGCAGCATCTATGGAGTGAAGGAAATAGGTGACGTTTCGGGCCGAAACCCTTCTTCAGACTGAAACTTCACCTATTTCCTTCGCTCCATAGATGCTGCTGCACCCACTGAGTTTCTTCAGCATTTTTGTGTACCTTCGATCTTCCAGCATCTGCAGTTCCTTCTTGAACACAAGTATTTTCTTTATTTAGTTTAATTTTGATTGATTGATTGTATGAAACATACAGGATGGGAACAGGCCCTTCTGTCCACCGAGTCCATGCCAACCATCGATGGATCACCCGTTCATGCTAATTCTATGTTATCCCACTTTCTCATCCACTCCCTAGACACCAGTGGCAATTTACAATGGCCAATTACCCTACTGACCTACCTGTCTTTGGGATCTGGGAGGAAACTGGAGCACCCGGAGGAAATCCATGCGATCACATGTAGAACATGCAAACTCCACACAGACAGCACCTGAGGCCAGGATCAAATCCCGGTCTCTCGAGCTAATAGACAGTGGCTCTACCAGCTGTGTCACTGTATTTACATTTTTCTACTTAAAAATAGACAAAGGAATGCACACAGATACACTGTAAAATTTTGGTTCTGCTTAAGGGTCTTTGACCTACAATATGAACTGTTTCTCTTTCCACTGATACTGCTGAGTATTTCCAGAATTTTAATTTTTATCTCTGATTTCCAGCAGCTGCAGTTTATTAATTTGCAGAATTGCAGTGTGTGTGCATTGTGGTGAAAATGCAACTAGTGGGGCAGTCAGAACCTATTTATTACTATAATATTTACTTTATTATATTTAACAGTCTAATTCCATTTCTGATCGGATTTCACTAGCCAGCTAATAGGAAGGAAATGGAATGATTTATAACTTTAAAACATGTAATATTTATCCCTTGGATATGACCATATAAGGCCAGGTTAGTAATTGTTGTCAAGAATTGTTGCCAAGGAGGAGATTGTGATTAGCTGCTTACTTTAACCATGTTGTCTGCAAGCAAATGGAAACTTTGAAACTCAAATAGGTAAAACTATAATAAACTCTTTGCAATCCATTTGGGCAAAGTGAAAAAAAATAATTAGGTGGGCCTAAACCTGTCGAATCAAGGAACTGCAGATGCTGGTTTATACCAAAGATAGATACAAAGTGCTGGAGTAACTCTGGCAGCATCTCTGGAAGAAAAGGATGGGTAACATTTTAGGTCGGTACCAGACCCAAAAAAGTCATCCATCCTTTTTCTTCAGAGATGCTGTCTGACCTGCAGAGTTACTCCAGCACTTTGTCTATATTTGAATCTAAACCTGAATGCTGAGTTAAATTGTCTGACTGAATAGCATGCACCAAAAAGCTTTTAACTGGATGTTTTTATATATCTTTCATTCATTTGTTCTATTTACCTTCTATATCTTTTGTTTCCGTTTCCCCCCACTCTCAGCCTGAAGAAGGGTCTCGACCCAAAATGTCACCTATTCCTTTTCTCCAGAGAAGCTGCGCGATCCGCTGAGTAACACCAGCTTTTTGTGTCTATTTCAGGTGCTGACTCTCCAATACTCAAGGGCAATTAGGGATGGCAGCAAGAATTGGCCTTATTGGCAGAGCTAAATCCCAAGAATGAACTAAATGTATTTAAGTGTACCTAATTGCAAATCCCAAACGCAGTGTATTGGAAATGAAAATAGAAAGAGCCTGTCCATATGCATAAACCATCATTAAAGGCATGTAAATATGGATGAAATATAAAAGAAGAAGCCATTGAAGTTTATATCATGGGTGTTTGCAGTTTGCACTATGACCCAATTCATATTTGGAGTGTTTGGAAAAAGGATCTGAGATCTATTTCCATCCACTTTGCAAAATAAAAGTCGCACAGATGTTTCTCAGGTGTTGTGAAATTTCATTTTCTGAGCAACTACAGTAGTTAAATCATTCAGAACCTCCCTTTCCAAACTACATGGGTTGAGAAGTATTCGGTGTTTGCAGATATTTTGGGTGAGCTTGTAAAGTGTCGATTACCTGATGGAACAATGGTTTCTGCATCAATAGAGCTAACCACTAAAAAATATATAAAGATTGCAATTTAAAAATGAACTAAACACCAAATATTTCTAATGAGCATATTCCTAGAATCGAGGAGGATTTATTTTGCATAAGTCTGTCATTGAGCCAAACAGGAATGCACACTTGGGATTGAGAATGATGTGGGAGTCAAATCACTCATGATTCAGGCAGCTATTGTGTAAGCTACATGACAGGGTCCAAGAAGACAGATCAAATCATATTTATATAAAACTCTCAATTTGACGCTCTACATAGATCAAACAACTTAGATAAAGTTTCTATTGCTAAAGTTATCCTTTCTAGGTCTATATAGTATTTCAACAATTTAAGATTAAATCTCATAAATCTAATTGTCAGACCTTCCTAAATCTTATTGAATTTGGTCATGACATTATTTTAAGAGACATGTTTAACTTAGTCCACATTAAACATGGAGCCTTTTGGACAATCGCAAACAAAATAAAACTGATATGGATTTTGGGAAACTTTCTGGTTTCCCCTCCCTTGGTTATTACTGAGGTGATTCACATCAAATTGAAAATACAAGTGATCGATGAACTTTATAAGCAGATGAAGTTTTAAAATATTTTTCTCATTCTCTCTTTCCTGCACTTTTAAGCTGAGTTTTCCTACTGCAACCTTTTCAATACTCAAAGCAGTGTTTCTACTTTCAAAGTAGCAAAACAGTTCAGCTACTCTTATCTACTTTAATTGTGACAGCAGAAAGAAGAACTCAATCCTTTCAGTTATCATATGACTACGTAGTAAATAGACTGTAAAAGAGCAACAATCCACAGCTAATGCCATTGGCGCCAATTATAGCTCAGTGAGCGGAAGATTACTGAAGTTCTTTTGGCTCATTTATGCAATCTTAATCTGGTTAAACTGGTCATGCATGTGAACCCTTCTTCAAAGTCACCTCCTAGCTTCATCCATTTACAGGTCATAATTGAAAAACATTTTTATGGAACAATCCTCTTTTAAAAATCAAACATCTCCTCAACTTATTGCACCCTATGGTTACCATGAAACTTTCAGAGTCATAGGTATTCTGTGGCATAAGACCTTAAGACCAAAGTTTCAATCTTCCTATTTTATGTTCCATGTTTGCTCCATGCTTCTTAGAAATATGTTCTAATCACATACAGCACACATGGGAATGTGTAGGAAGGAACTGCAGATGCTGGTTTACACCAAAATAGACTCAGAATGCTGGAGTAACTCAGCGGGACAGGCAGCATCGCAGGATAGAATTAATGGATGTTTCGGATCGAGACCCTTCTTGTCCATAGAAGGGTCTGGACCCGAAACATCACCCATTCCTTCTATCCCAAGATGCTGCCTGTCCCACTGAGTTACTCCAGCAATTTGTGTCTATCTTACATATACATGTGACAATGTTTGACAAAAGAAAAATGCTTCTGGTAGTCAAATAGTTCGTATAATAATATTGATGGTGTCTTTTTCCAATGGTTAATCAGAAGGGCCCTTGTGTAAGTCCTTCTCCAGGGAATAGAGCACAAAAAATCCAGGTTGATACTTGAGTTCATTGCGCTGTTAAAGCTATAGTCTTTTCATAAAAACATGACATTGAAGCTTTGATTACTTAACTGGAAGATATATTAGTTTCTATGCAACTGTGAAAAGGTTATCTCTGTGAAAAGGTTCCTGACCAATATTTATCTTTTAATCATTACCAGGATATAATTGAATATGTATTTGTGGGATGTGTAGGAAGGAACTGCAGATGCTGGTCTACATAAAAGATAGACACAAAATGCTGGAGCAACTCAGCAGGACAGGCAGCTTCTCTGGCAGCTGGCAGGGTACAAAATTACATCTGTGACTATACTTCAAAAAATAATTTGGGGGATATAAGTGTTTTGAGATGTAGGGATGTAAAAGCTGCTGTTTCTCTATATTTCCTTTCCTTTCCTTTCCTCCCAAAGCAAACAGCGTTAAAATGTTTCAAATGATCATGGACTGTTTTTGTAAGAAGTCAATTTTCAGCATCTTTACAGTTTCTGCAAATGGCCAAGGCAAAACGCTTGCAGATTCTCAGCATCTCTCCTGGTGAAGCGTTTGATTTTGGTGGCCAACAATTCATCTGAGCATTGCGACTCCTCGTGTTAACAAATTGTAAATATTAATATGAGGGAAGTTGAGAGGATCCAGGGAACTGTAGGTTGGCGAGCCTCATGGCAGTGGTAGGAACGCTATTGGAGAGGATTCTTTGTGATAGGAATTACTCCAATTTGGAAGGGAATGGGTTAATCAGGGACATTTAGCATGGCCTTTTACATGGCAGATCATGTCTTATTAACAATTACGTTTTTTGAAAAGGTGATGAAGGGGAACAATGAGGGGTAGGGACAGTGGATGCTGTCTCCATGCATTTTAGTAAGGCATGTGATAAAGTGCCCCATAGTAGGCTGTTTCAGAAGATTCAGAAGCACAGGGTTAACAGTAACTTGATTATATGGCTTCCTAACTGGATTACTGATAAAACACAAGAGGGCTGTGGTGGAAGGACAATATTCAAGCTGGTCTGTGACCAATGGAGTTCCACAGGGATCTGTGCTAGGAGCTCTGTTTGCGATATATACACACATTACTTGGATATAAACATAAATTAATTGGTTTGTAAGTATGCAGATCACACTAGATTGCTGAGTCATAGACTGTGAGGAAGGCTGCCAAATTATACAGCGGGATATAGGTCAGCCACAGAAATGGAGAGAGATAAAATAGAAGTTTAATCCAAGTGTGAGGTGCTGCACTTTGGGAGTTCAAATGTATGGGAAAACTAGACAATTAATGTCAAGACCCTTAATAACATTGATGTTCAGAGGGATCTTGTGGTGCAAGTGCATAACTCCCTGAAAGCATCAACACAAGTAGATGCAATGGTAAATAAGACATATGGTATGCTTGGTCCCATAGGTCAGGGCATTGATATAAGAGTCAGGAGGTCATGATGCAGCTTTGCCTCATTTGGAGTATTGTGTGCACTTCTGATCACCCCAATACAGGAAGGATGTGCAGGCTTTAGAAAAGGTGCAGAGGAGCTTTACCAGATTGCTGCCTGGATTGGAGGGTATTAGCTACAAGGAGAAGTTGGACAGATTTGAATTATTTTCTCTGGAATGCCAGAGGTTGAGTGGAGATCTGATAAAGGCTTATAAAATGGTGAGAAGCATGAATAAAGTAGCCAGTCAGAACCTTTTTCCCAGGATGGAAATATCAAATGCAGAGATGACAGTGGCATTTAAGAGGCTTTGCATTAAGCACATGGATATGCAGGGAATGGAGGGATGTGAATTATGTGCAGGCAGATAAGAGTTTGTCCTGGCATCATGTTCTGTACAGGCAGAATTTTATGATTCTCAGCTGACAACAGTATGTCTACATTGTGCTTAATACAAACCATGTAAAGTTAATTTGCGAATTCAATTAAATCGGGCCACAGCTCTATTGCAAGTATTCAATTGCAGCAAGCTCTATCTTTCATCCAAGCTGAAACCCCACGAGAAACCTCTGATCAGAAGAACAATGTTCCCCTTCTTTCTGAGTTTTAACCTTGCATCAATAAAGTGCTAATATTTCCATTGTGATATATTGACCCATTGCTACCGAGTATTACGTTGCTTAACATTAATACTGTGTGTGCCCGTGACAATTCACTGCAAATCTACTGAGACTAACAAACTAATTCCTATTGGACATCCACCCCATTAAGGGTTGTGCCCTTCCAGAACAGTGGAATGTACTTGTTATTATAGGAAAATGATAACAAGGATTCTCACAATGGATTTCACAGACACCCTTGCAAACATGATTGTTGTGACTGCAGATTTACTGTGATGCCTTTAACTTTCTTGTTTTATTTGGAATTCCTTTTGTGTTATATATTGTAGAGCCTTTCCAAAGATCGGGGGGGGGGGGGGGGGGGGGGGGGGGGGGGGGGGGGGGGGGGTGGGGGGGGGTGGGGGGGAACAACAATTGATTAGAATTGCAGTTCCTTTCTACACAATTTATCAGAACACGTGTTCTTGTGTGATAACCTAATTTTGCAAATTATTGCAATTTATTTTAAAATGAAACTATTTATTGATAAAGGAAATAATTTTTCTGTCGCCAAAATGTGATGATAGGTATGTAATCTTTCCTGGTCTTTAGAATAATGAGGATTTTTGCCAGAGAAAATTAATATGATTTACTATTTGTCAAAAATAATTGCAAGTTCTGTTTTTTTCTTGTAATATGAATCCAAAGAAATGAAAGATTGTGGCGGTCCCTGGGGGATAGGCCATTCCTTTGTTCATCCCCCTCGCCGATTGAGGGACTGCCATGGGGTTTCCAGACGTCCCTGGGTTTGTGTTCTCGGTGTGTGTGTGTGGTGTACTCTCGCTGTAAGGATTAAAAGACTAATGTTTGAACCTGCCTGGCATCTGGCCTTTTCCTGACCTCGTCCAGGCCGCTACAAGATAAATAATTGACAGCTTATTAGTAATATTCCAATGAAAATGGATTAGTTAATTCAAATATTTGACGTAGATGATGGGGTTCTGGGGACTGGTGTGGAACAGAGGGATTTAGGGATACAGATACAGTTACCTGAAAGTGGCATGACAGTGAGGAGAGGGTGGTAAAGAAGGCTTTTTGTACATTGGTCTTCATCACAGGGCACAGAGTATAGAAGTTGGGATGTTACGTTACAATTGTACATGACATTGGTGAGGTAACATTTGGAGTACTGTGTTCAGTTTTGGTCATCTTGCTGCAGGAAGGATGACATTAAGCTGGAAAGAGTGCATGAAAGATTTACACCGGGACGTTGCCAGGACTTGAAGGACTGAGCTATAGGGAGAGGTTGAGCAGGCTAGAACTTTATTTCATGGAGGGCAGGAGATTTAGGGATGCTCTGAAAGCAATGTATAAAATCATGAGGGGAATGGATAGGGTTTTTTACTTGGGGTAGGGGAATTAAGAACCGACGGATATAGGTCTAAGGTGAGAGGGGCAAGATTTAATAAGAACATGAGGGGCAACCTTTTTACTTAGAGGTTGGTGGGTATCTGGAATGAGCTGCCAGAGGTGTTAGTTGAGACAGGTGTACTAACATTATTTAAAAGACACTTAGACAGATACATGGATAGGAAAGGTTTAGAGGGCTATAGGCCAAATAGGAGCAAATAATACTAGCTTAGATGGAGCATCTTCATCAGCATGGATGAGTTGGGCCGATGGTCCTGTTTCCGTGCTGTATAATTCTACGATTCTTTGACTTCAACGTCAATACACAAGGGCCATTTGGAAATGGCTCTTGCCTCTTGCCTCTTGCCTCTTGCCTTGCCCTGCATTTCTCAACTTCAAAGTTAGAATGGTTTTAACTTATTGAGTGTCTTTAGTCTTTAGTCTTTAGTCTTGAGATAGTCTGGAAAGAGGCCTTTCAGCTCACTGAGTCCACAATCACTAGGACTATCCTACACACCAGGGACAATGTTTTTTTATCAAAGCCAATTAAACTACGTCTTGTGGGAGGAAGCCAGAGGAAGCCAGAGCACCCAGAGAAAACACTTGCGGCACAGGGAAAATGAACAAACTCCGTACAGGCAGCACCCGAGGTCAGGATCAAACCTAGATCTCTGGCACAGTAATACAGCAACTCTACCACTGCACCACTGTGCCACCTCGCTGCAACACATTTAAGAGTGGATTTAAGTTTATGACATTGAATCAGGATTGAAGGTCAACGAGGGCCACTGATTTAAAAAAAAAATCTTTATGAGATGTGGACATCATTGGCAAGTCTAGCAGTTACTGTTCTTCAATAATTGTAGTTAAGGACCAATCACAAGGATGGGTTGGAAGTCACATATAACCATTAGTGGGGGATATGGATAGTTTATTTCCTTCCTTGAAAAACATTAGTAAGCCAGATGGATTTCTGTAAACATCTGATAGTTTGCTGAGGCTAGCATTTTCTCTAGAACTGATGCACTATAATGCTGACAACTATATTTTGCATACTGTATCTTCCCCTATGCTCTATCTGCTGCAGTTGAGTTTGACATGATTGTATCTATGTGGATACAAGGAACTACAGAAGCTGGTTTACACAAAAAAGCACAAAGTGCTGGAGTAACGCAGTGGGTCAGGCATCATCTCAGGAGAACGTTGATAGGCGATGTATCAGGTAGGGACCTTGGTCGGTAGTCTGAAGAAGGGCCCTTACCTGAAAGGTCAGTTATCCATGCTCTCCAGAGATACAGTACTGCCTGACCTGCTGTGTTACTCCAGCACTTTACAACCTCTTTTGATTGTATCCATGTATGGTATATCTGGTTTGTTTGGATAGCATATTTTTTCTAACTCCCAGATTTATTAAACTGCGGGCTAAATTGCTCTCCAATTTTGGCTGGAATTGAATGGACACTCCTGGATCACTCATTGTAGCCTTTGTCCAAACTTGAACAAAAGAGCTGAACTCCAGAGGAGTTTAACTTGCCTGCACCCATGTCCGCTGGTCACATAATAAACGGCTCCATAGCAATTAGATACTGAATTTAACCAGCGCAAGAGGTAAATAATTAAAGGAGAGGAGTGCCAGTGATATTAAATTTGGCTTGAGAGAGAAACACTAAACAAATACAGCAAACCTTCACAATAGTGGAGATCTATATAGTGGATTTTGGTTCTTGCAGACTGAGACTTACATTGCACCGCTCCCCCCACTTCT
Organism: Leucoraja erinaceus; assembly: GCF_028641065.1. Classification (NCBI taxonomy): domain Eukaryota; kingdom Metazoa; phylum Chordata; class Chondrichthyes; order Rajiformes; family Rajidae; genus Leucoraja; species Leucoraja erinaceus. Next base: position 26,321,326 of record NC_073395.1, on the reverse strand, counting down.
GCCAGTTTCCCAACAAGCTGGTACCACATGGCAGGAGCTTCCGGTCAAGGGAATGGAGAGAGCGGGCAGCATGCAGGCGGCGTGAGTACCGGGCCCGTCCCTGGCGCACCGTGTGTGGGTTCGGTGGCTCTGCGGCTCCTCAGCCTGTGAATTCCTGCTTGTTTAACCTCCCCAACATCATCTTTTAACCTCTCGGCCTTGTATTAAACTTTACCCCCTGACACGGTTATAGCTGACCAATCAACAATAATGGGCATCAAAGCCCCTTTGTAAGTTTGACTAAAGATAATAATATCCTTGTGGATATATTTAGTGTTGTATCCTGTGACCAGGATCAAATGTTGGCTCTTTGTTCATAATGAGTAAAATTGTGACTTGAAAAAAATATTCTGATCAAAGATTGTAGTATATTGTAATGATCTATGCTTGCTCTTTGCAATATTCTAAGTATTGTATAAAGGGTATCATATCACCAACACTATAAGATGCTTGATACTATCTGGGGAAATGCAGTCACAAAGAACTGCAGATGTTGGAATCTTGAGCAAAACACAAAGAAATGGAGTAACGCAATGGGTTAGGCAGCATCTGTGGTGGGAATCGATAGGCAACATTTCAAGCCAGGATCCTTCTTCAGATTGATAGGTGAGTTTTTGGTTCAGGACCCTTCAAATTCAAGTCTGAAGAAGGGTCCCTTTCCAAAGCATTGCCTGTCCATTTTTTCACAAATGTTGCCTAATCCTCTGACTTTCTTTGGCAATTTGTGTTTTGCACGGGCCAATGCAGTATCCTTGATGGATCTAAACAATGTCCTTGCATCACATCCTACCAACCAACCTATTCCAACAGCATACATTTTTCTCTTTGCACTACTACTACTATGTGGCACAGTGGTGCAGCGGTAGAGTTGCTGCCTTACAGCGCCAGACACGCAGGTTCGATCTTGACTACGGGTGTTGGCTTTACGGAGTTTGTACGTTCTCCCTGTGACCACGTGGGTTTTCTCCGGATGCTCTGGTTTCCTCTCGTACAGTTTGTAGGTTAATTGGCTTCTGTAAATTGTCCCTAGTTTCTACGATCGAACAAGTGTACGGGTGATTGTTGATTGGTGCAATTCGGTGGGCCGAAGGGCCTGGTTCCAGGCAGTATCTCTAAACTAAACTAAGCTAAAGTAAACTTATGTATGGCTTGATTGTACTTGTGTACAATATGATTTGACTGGATATCGCGTAAAGACTTTCCCTGTATTTCGGTAAATGTGACAAAAACTAACCAGTGCCAATACCAATTTTCCTCCATGATCTCATTTGTCACAGTATGCCCGGTCATCAGGATAAGCTACAGTCAATCACCTGGTCTTCCTCAATGCCACCATTATGAAGAACAAGGCAGTAGGAACTCCATTACCTTCATGTTTCCTTGAGACATATGCCGTGCTTCTTCTTCTTGCGTGTGATTTGCCCAGCCTAAAGTTGTAGGACAACTTGTTCTATTTGATCTTATTTGATTGTGCACGCCAGGTTGATTGCATTCATCGAACCAGGACGGACCACGTGAAGGTTGCAATCTTCCACCCCAAATGCCATGTTGACTGGTACACAAAAAAGCTGGAGAAACTCAGCGGGTGCAGCAGCATCTATGGAGCGAAGGAAATAGGCAACGTTTTATCCTCCCATCCCCCAGCCTTCGGGCTCCTCCTCCTTTTTCCTTTCTTGTCCCCGCCCACCCCCGCCCCCGATCAGTCTGAAGAAGGGTTTCGGCTCGAAACGTTGCCTATTTCCTTCGCTCCATATTTGCTGCTCCACCCGCTGAGTTTCTCCAGCTTTTTTGTGTACCTTCGATTCTCCAGCATCTGCAGTTCCTTCTTAAACGCCATGTTGACTGGATTTACTTTGCCATTCTTTGCCAGGTACAACATTTCCTTCACCATTTGGCAAGGGTTCAAGCAGCAGGTTCATTGCCAATCTTCTCAGAGCAATTGCGAACGGGCAATAAATGCCATCCTCACCAAATTAGGTCATATCCTGGCACATGGAAAGCATTCAGGTCCAATAAAGAGGGATTCCTCCACAAGCATGAGTTGTTGCTTCATGGATATGCCAGAAACATCTTCATAAATGGCAATCAAGATAATCCTCACTGATATTGGAAGGAAGACAGCAACAACTGGCCAAGCTGACCCCGTAACATTGAATAGTTCGGTGTGGAGTTAAGCACTTCTGTGAGGAGACTTTGAAGGGAGGGAAGGTAATTCCACACACTGACCTTGTCCATTTTTCAATGACATCACAGCTGATCTGTTACCTAATTCTACACACTCACCCTTTTCCCCATAGGTCTTCTTCTGCACTCTGCTTTTATGAATGATCACAATATATATTTACTTATTTCATTAAGACCAGGTGGCCAATATATTTTATTTGGTTTGTCAAAGAACGCATCATCTTACAGCAGTAAACTTTTGAAATAATAACAGTATAACAATAACTCTGTCATAAGAGAAATAAGGATAATAGCCATTTGTATCATGCCATGACCTAGTGTTAGTTGCTATTTGAACTTCATAGTTACTTTTCCCCTTTGTTCTTTACTTTACTCCTGCGTATAATATAAACCAAACAAAAATATTAACCAGTATAACTTATGATTAAACACTGATAACTGCGTCATTTTAACTGTGGCGCAAACTCGAGATTTGGCACAATAGTAATTTCCTGAGCTTTTCAAGTGTTAGCAAATAATGACATTGCGTAATGTCAACAGTACATAGAATTTCTATGTTTTCTAGAAAAAAAAATATGCCAGAATACCATTGAATTAAGAACAAGTGTAAATAAAAGGTTGATTTAATCTGTACTGATTAATGGGTATTGAAAGGATAAAAGTAGGTGTAATTATGTCAAGCTAGCCTCTGAATTAGAACATAGACCTGTAACGCATAGGGACAGAACCTTTGGCCTACAATATCAGTACCATTCATGATTGCACCCTTAACCAATTATATCTGCTTATACATGGCCCACATCCCTCTATTCCCTGCAGAAACAGAGAACTTCAGATGACCCAAAGTGCTGGAGTAACTCAGCGGGTCAGGCAACATCTCTGGAGAACATGGATGGGTTAATGGGAGTGACTACTCCCAAGAGGGTGTGCACATTCTTGTGGTCGAGGAAGGCTCAGAAAATGATTTCAGTGGAAATTATCAAATAATAAACCTTTCTAAAGATAGAAAATTATTAATAGAAGCAAGGGTGGGTTATTCAGTTCCTTGTGCTAGCTCTGTCGGTTCATAAGATCAACATCACTTTCCTTCATTAACTTAATTTCCCTTGAAAAGTCCCTTGAAAAGTCAACCAGTTCTTTCTTAAACATTCTGTCTGGAATATGCTCAGTGACTGAGACTCCACGGCCCCCAGGATAGAGCATTACAAAGTTTCACTTCCCCCTGCATGAAGACATTTCATCTTGTCCCTGTTCTCCGTGGCCAGCTCCTTGTCTCGAGACTGTGACCCTGATTTTAGACATCTCTACCAGGGGAAACATCATACCCCACAGGACTAAAAAACACTTTCACTTGTAGAACTGTCACTGTTCATTGATTCCACCTACACCTCACACTGCCTTGGGAAAGCAGCCAATATAATAAGGACTTATACCCCTTTTCCCTATTGGAAAGAATGTACCACTCGTTTCAAGAACAACTTCATCACTGCTGTTATCAGAATCCAAAATGCAAGGGATGAATTCCCAATCTTCCAATCTACTTCATTAGAGCCCTCGCAGTTTTTTAATCTGCATTTTCTCTGTAGCTGAGACACTATTTTCTGCACTCTGTTTATATGCTCTTTTGAAATTAGGTTCAGGTTAGGTTTATTATTATTATGTGTACCGAGGTACAGTGAAAAGCTTTGTATTGCATGCTATCCAAACAGATCAGATATACCATACACAAATACAATCAAGGCAAACTCAAGTACATTAAATAAAGCAAAGGGGAAGATACACAGTTCAGAATATAGTTCTCAGCATTTTAGCGCATTAATTCCAATGTCCACAATGGGGTCCAATGTCCAATGTCCACAATGGGGTCGAGGTGTAGAAGGGTATGGTACAATTTGCTTGGATTGCTGGCAAGACAAAGTTGTTCCCTGTGTCTTGGTGCTCGTGGCAGTAATCACAAACAAAAGTAAAACCAGAGGTGGCTCAACATCACTTCCTCAGGAGAGTTAGGGATGGGCATTCAATTGTTCTGTCATGATTCTCAAAATAAATACCTTTATAAACAGGTTTGGCCAATTTACGCTTCTTGGCTATTTTGAAATGGCACAAGGGTGTGGCGAGATGGGGAAGGGAAAGTCAGAGATGACTGCTTGCACCATCCATACCATGTGAATCTAAAGGGAGTGTGAGGTCTGGGTGAAGGTTGTGAAGAGAAGATCGGGGTTCAACGTTATCACCATCTTCTGCAACCACAGGCTCCACTTAGTTTTTTAGCTTAGAGTTACAGAGTAGAAACAGACCCTTCAGCCCACCGAGTCTGTGTCGGCCATGAACAGTCGTACATTGATTATATCCTACACACTAGGGACAATTTACAGAAGCCAATTAAAAAAAACTGCACATCTTTGGGGTGTGGGAGGAAACCAGAGCACCCGGAGAAAACCCACGTGGTCACAGGAAGAGCGTACAAACTCCATACAGACAGCACCCGTGGTCAGGATCAAACTGGGATCTGTGGCACTGTAAAGTAGCAACTCTACCGCTGCATCACCATGTCACCCACTTATGGTGAGCATTGCTTCATAGACGGTTGTGTGGTGATTGCCAGGCTTGTATCCCACCAATTGGCTGCTGGTGTCTGTGATTATGCACCATGTTATCTTGCCTTATCTAGAACAGGTTGCGTAAACAAGAAAAAGACACAAAAGTGCTGAAGTAACTCAGCGCGATAGCCAGCTTCTCCGGTGAACATGGATAGGTGACTTTTCAGATCGGGACCCTGCTTGGATGGTGCCCGCAGAGAATGAAAGTGGTGAGATGTGGATGGAGGCTTGCAGCAATTCCAAAACAATGAGGGTGTGATGCAACTCATGTATGTCTTAATCTTTTTTGACAGAACTTGTGTGGGTGGTGATACATTGAGCAATGTGTGAGGCTGGTTGTGCCGTTGATAGGACCTGCTAGTTAAAGCTGCACTCACTGATCTTACAATGCAGTGCACACTTTGGAGAGACCCAGGATCTTGAATCTTGGCTTTGGCTATTTGCCTCATGAGCTATTTAATAGAGGCTTACTGCCTTTAATACATCAGACCAGCTTCAACCAGCATTAGGCAGCCATTAAGTTGGAAACCCTGCTGAGATACCATGATTTAACAATGAAGTGAGTGCAGGAAGGGCACTATAATTATGCTAATATGTAGGCAGATTGAAAATCACTTACTGCCTGCACAGTATTCAAGGATCAAATGATTCCCACACTCATTTTCTGCTGCTGTCCAATTGATCCCTCAGGAAGTTTGGCAGTGATAATATGTGATAATGGCACCAGGATGCCAGCCGTGTCACTTCCTGTCCGTAGGCAGATTCCTCCCCATCCTGGATCAGTCCAATCAGGGTTGTGTCGTCTGCAAACTTGAATAGCTTGACAGAGGAGTCTGTGGAGGTGCAGTCGTGGGGTGTAGAGAGAGTAGAGGAGAGGGGAGAGTACGCAGCCTTACGGTGTTCCTATGCTGAGGGTCTGCAGGTCCGAGATGTGCTTTCCCAGCATCACATGCTGCTTCCTGTCTGTCAGGAAGTTGGTGATCCACTGACGAGTAATCAAGGACGAGTCTCACCCCAGTCACTCCTTCTTCTCCCCTCTCCCATCAGGCAAGATGGAAAGAAGAATGAGAATGCACCTCCAAATTCAGGAACAGTTTCTTCCCTTCTGGTGTCAGGCTTAACTATCCTACCAGTGTCTAGAGAGCTGTTCTGAACTACAATCAACCTCATTGGAGTCTCTCGAAATATCTTTGATCAGACTTTACTGGACTTTATTTTTGCACTAAAGGTTTTTCACATTAACCCTTTTATCACATATTAATGGTTCAATTGTAATCATGTTTTGTAATTCCACTGACTGGTTAGCACGCAACAAATGCTTTTCACTGTACCTCTGTACACATGACAATAAACTAAACTCAAACTCAAACATTAAATTTGAAATAGTTTTGTCTTTTAAAAGCTGATGTCCCAAAATACACTAAGCATACTGTGCGCTGACATTTTTGCATGGAACCAAGCAATTTGTAAAGGAATTTCAGAAGCAAAATTCAACAGACATATATAAAATAGAAGCCAATTACCACGCCATACCTTCCACAGTTCCTTTAGAAGCAAATGAAGAGAAGACCAAATTTAAGTGAAACACCACGCAACAAATGAGGCCCAATGTCTCTATGGAAGATTTTTTTACACAAAGGGTGGTGAGTGTATGGAACGAGCTGCCAGAGGAGGTAGTTGAGGCAGGTACCATCGCAACGTTTAAGAGGCATTTTGGGCAGGTACATGGATAGGATATATTTGGAGGGATATGGGCCAAAGGCTGGCAGATGGGACTAGTGTAGATGGGGTATGTTGGTTGGCGTGGGCAAGTTGGGCTGAAGAGCCTGCTTCCACTAAGGCTCGATGACTCTATGTTAAGCTTTTACCTTTTTTGTTCTTTCCAAAAAAATACCCTCCTGTCAGGCTGAATCCTATAAAATCAAAATGCATTTTTACTGGATACAACACTGTGAATCTGATTCTTTTCATAGGAGTGCTTCGATCCTGCCTATGGGCTTTTGGCCAAATGTAACAATATATCTTTCAGTCAATCTATACAACATCCATGTGATGAGTGTGGGCGGAAAGATCCAGTTCATAAAAATCATATTCCCAGAAGGTTGAACGAACATAAATTATTTGATTTGTAGCTCTTGATCTTGACCTATTGTCAAAGTTTATGAAGGAAGAAAATTGATTTTCATATAAAAGACAATTACTTTTGACGTTGCAATTAGAACAGACTTTATTCCAACCAGACTGCCCTTTGAAGCACTATTTGCTTTAGTTTAGTGTAGAGATACAGAACGGAAACTGGTCCTTCAGCCCATCGAGTCCGCACTGACCAATGATCACCCATTCAGCTAGTTCTATATTATCTCCCTTTCGCATCCACTCCATATACACGAGGGGCAATTTGTAAAAGGCATTAAACCTAAAAACCAACACTTTTTTGACGTGCGGGAGGAAACTGGAGCACCCGGAGGAAATCCACACCATCACAGGGACAATGTGCAAATTACACACTGACAGCACCTGAGGTCAGGATCGAACCAGGGTCTCCGGCGCCGTGAGGCAGCAGCTCTACCAGCTGAGCCACTGTGCCGCCAAGTGCAGTGAAGATGCCACTGTTAGGAATGTTGGAAGAGGAACAGTATATTCAAAACTTCAATCCATTCCAGTTGGAAAGATATTTGTAAACAGGTTTTGTGTTAGTCAGAAAATTATTCCTTATGATACTTTCTGACCACAACAAGATACAGAAGTGTATTGTGCAAAGGTGGAATTACACATCTTATTTCATATTTTTTGTTTTTATCCTTTGAATCATTTTACATGGAGATCAGAAGTAGCTTTCATTGATCGGTGCATTCCAAATTCACGATGTTTACAGACATCAGTGCTTATTTTGCTGCAAAAACGTATTTTCATGATCCAGCAGAATATCTCAAAGGATCAATAATGTTTTGAATTGGGAAGAGGGGTGGATTGTTTGCTAACGTCTTGATGTGCTGCACTTGTTTGGATCAACTACTGACCTGCAGCAAAGCTACCTTGTTTTAAGGCAAAGTTAAAGTCATGAATCTATCAATAAACGTCAACCAAACGCAGCCGATTTCTGTGATGCTGTGTGTCCAAGAAACAGTGATGCACAGGATTGAAAACTGGGCTGTGGTTAATCAGAAAGTGAGAAAAAAACTCTGATACATGTTAAATTTCACTATTACTGTGTGCAGTTACCTCAACCCACTATTCAATAGCTACATGCATGAGATTGAAGGGAGATGACAGCAGGTTTTGCGATTGAGGAGAGAGCTGCAATGCTCGGAGATTGCATTGCTCCTTAAATGCAGCAAGGGTATTTTGCGTGGTTTATTGCCTGAGATTGAAGTGGCTTTAGTAACCAGGACCATGAGGAGAGTAAGTGGGTGATTCCATTCCACTGCAGTGGTAGCAGTGAAAGGAGATTCCACATGAAGTCAATGTCCTCAATGAGTTGATCGTGGGTGTCAAGGTATCACTGACATGTTGGAACAAGTAAGACACAAAATGCTGGAGTAACTCAGCGGGTCAGGCAGTATCTCTGGAGAGAAGAAATGGGTAACATTTCGGGTTGAGACCCTTCATCAGACAAGTAAATTTGTTCCAATCGCTCGCTTAGCAACCCCTCCTCGCCTGTAACCACTTATTACCTGCTACACTTTGTCCTGGCTCTTCTCTCGCCCATCTTTCTTTCCCCACCCCCCACAATCAGTCTGAAGAAGGGTCCAGATGGAAACATCACCTATCGATGCTCTCCAGAGATGCTGCCCGACCCGCTGAGCTACTCCAGCACTTTGTGTCCTTTTGTTCAAGTACCTTTTCATCTTGGCAGTACAATTCACATTCACTTTCTCATAAGGTTATAAGTGATAGGAGTAGAATGAGGCCATTCGGCCCATCAAGTCTATTCCGCCATTCAATCATGGCTGCTATCATCGCTCCTAACCCCTTTCTCCTGCCGTCTTCCCATAGCCTCGGACAACTGTACTGATCAAAAATCTATCCGTCTCTGCCTTAGAAATATCTACTGACGACCTCCACAGCCTTCTGTGGCTCAGAATTCCACAGATTCACCACCCTCTTCATCTCCTTCCTAAAATAATGTCCTTTAATTCTGAGGCTATGACATCTAGTTCTAGACCCTCCCACTAGTGGAAACATCCACTCTATCCAAGCCTTTCACTATTCTTTATGTTTCAACGAGGTCCCCCCTCATTCTTCTAAACTACAATACAGGCCAAGTGCCGACAAACGCTCATCATAGGTTAACCTACTCATTCCTGGGATCATTAGAAACATAGAAACATAGAAAATAGGTGCAGGAGGAGGCCATTTGGCCCTTTGAGCCAGCGATTGTCCCCATTCAATAACCCGTGCCTGCCTTCTCCCCATATCCCTTGATTCCACTAGCCCCCAGAGTTAGATAAACTCTCTTAAATCCATCCAGTGATTTAGCCTCCACAGCCCTCTGTGGCTTGGAATTCCACAAATTCACAACTCTCTGGGTGAAAAAGTTTTTTCTCACCTCAGTCTTAAATGGCCTCCCCTTTATTCTAAGACTGTAGCCCCTGGTTCTGGACTCGCCCAACATTGGGAAAATTTTTCTTGCATCTAGGTTGTCCAGTCCTTTTATAATTTAATATGTTTCTATAAGATATCCCCTCATCCTTCTAAACTCCAGTGAATACAAGCTTAGTCTTTTCAATCTTTCCTCATATGACAGTCCCGCCAGGGATCAATCTCGTGAACCTATGCTGCACTGCCTCAATCACAAGGATGTCCTTCCTCAAATTAGGAGACCAAAACTGTACGCAATACTGCAGATGTGGTCTTACCAGATCCCTATACAACTGCAGAAGAACCTCTCTACTCCTATACAGAAATCCTCTTGTTATGAAGGCCAACATTCCATTAGCTTTCTTCACTTCCTGCTGTACCTGCACGCCAACTTTCAGTGACCGGTGTACAAGGACACCCAAGTCTCACTGTACCTCCCCCTTAGCTAACGTAACCCCATTGAGATAATAATCTGCCCCCTTGTTTTTTCCACCTCACATTTATCTATATTATACTGCATCTGCCACGCATCTGCCCACTCACTCAACCTGTCCAGGTCACCCTGCAACCTCCTAACATCCTCTTCACAGTTCACACTGCCACCCAGCTTTGTGTCATCTGCAAACTTGCTAGTGTTGCTCCTAATTCCCTCTTCCAAATCAATAATATATATGGTAAACAGTTGCGGCTCCAACACCGAGCCTTGCGGTACTCCACTCGCCACTGCATGCCATTCTGAAAAGGACCCGTTCACTCCTACTCTTTGCTTCCTGTCTGCCAACCAATTTTCCATCAATGTCAACACCCTACCCCCAATACCATGTGCTCTTTCTTGTACACCTCCTCCTTGCTAGATTTATCTTGGGATTAAAAGGTATCTGATGAGAACAGAATGAGCAGGTTGGATTCAATTTTTCAGGAGTTTGGAAGAATGAAGGATAAATTTATTGAAACATTTGCGTGTGAGCGGTTTAATTGTAGGCAAAACAACTCCAAGGTCAGGAATTCAATTGTGCATTCATCACATGATGCATGCTGTTTATTTCTGCAAACAGGTTATTAATTATTTGTTAATTTGGGGTTCAAATTCCACCTTGCCTATCAGCAATCTAAAATCCAAGTAATTAAATTGATCCAGAACAATAAAAAGCTGGCAAAAGTAAGAGTAACCAAAAACCGGGTGAACTCCCAGTAAGAAATGGAGAAACAAAGGAAATCGGAGCAGGGGAAGTCATATGGGCCTTCAAGCCCATTCTATTATTCAACAAAATCACAACTGATCTGATTGCAACTTTTGTCGAAACAAAGAATTGCAAATGCTGGTTAATACACAAAACGACACAGTGTACTGGGCACAAGGGCAGCACGGTGGCATAGCGGTAGAGCTATTACCTTACATCGGCAGAGACCTGGGTTCGATCCTGATTAAAGGTCTGTACAGAGTTTGTATGTTCTCCCCATGACCGCATGGGTTTTCTCCGAGATCTTCGGTTTCCTCCCACACTACAAAGATGTACAGGTTTATAGGCTAATTGGTTTGGTATAAAATGTAAATTGTCCATAGTGTGTGTAGGATAGTGTCAGTACATAGGTTACATTACGCCAAAACAAAATTACATAAAATTTTTCAACATATCTCACCTATATGTGATAAATGTCAACATTTAGAAGCTACGTTATCGCACATGTTTACAAACTGTACAAAAATTAAAAATTTTTGGGTAAATATTTTTAGTATAATATCCAAAGTAACCAACACACAACTGGAACCAAACTCAAAATTAATAATACTCGGAATATTAGAATTAAATCAAACACTTAGAATAACACAAAGAAACTTTATCGATTACAGTTTAATAACAGGAAAAAAATAAAAATTAATCCTAAAATTTTGGAAAGGCCCTACGGCCCCCACAATCAAAATGTGGATTATAGAAATGACGGAGACCTTAAACATGGAAAGAATCAGATTTTCCCTGTTGGATAAACAGGAATTATTTGTTGGAACATGGTCTCCTTTTATTGATTACTTAAAGGGTCAGAATAGTTCAGCACAGGAACCTGACTAGCACCCGGACTAAAGATTGGATGAAATGCTATACTTCGAAATGTACGAACATATCTCGAATGATGTTTTTAAACTCTAACAAATTTTTCCATTCTTCTTCAATTACCTCTTTCACTCCTCTTCCTTTTTTTTTTATTTTAGTTTTCTTTTTCCTTCTTCCCTCTCTCTATTTCATCTATCCCTTTAGCTCTATCTAGTTATTAAAAAAAAACGAAAAAAAATGCAAAAAGTATTGGAGACAATGTAATAATAACTGACAATATTATCAATTTAAAAATGATGTAACAGTAATGATGTAATAGATTATGTACCTATCTCCAATAATAAAAAAATTAAATTAAAAAAAAAAAAAAAAAAAAAGGATAGTGTCAGCATGCGGAGATTGCTGGTCGGCATGGACTCGGTGGGCCAAAGGACCTGTTTCCGTGCTGTATCTCAAAACTAAACTAAACTAACCAATGTACTCAGTGGGTCAGGCATCATCTCTGGGAGGCATATCAGTCTGAAGAAAGAACTTGACGCAAAACATCACCTATCCATGTTCTTTAAAGATGCTTGACTTCCCTTTAGACCCACAAACCTCATGAACTTTGCATGAATTTAAAAATAAGTCTACGTGAATGGCAACCTATTGTAAACATTCATCTCAATGGATCAATGGTGCTTTATTGTCACATGTACACTCCACAGTGAAATACTTTTTTCATAGATCACACACCATTTATTATTTTGGCACCATTTACAAAAAGTCCAAAGTCCACCACGCTCGATGTGTTGGAGCAGCTCCTAATCCAGAATTGGTGGAATGAAGGTTAAAGAGAAGGGACGTGACGTAACAGCATAAAATCAGCAACACCAGCAATCCTGCAGGATGGTGCAATAAATCCCAGGATCACTTTCACTTCCTGTTACACATGAGCATGTAACAAATGGCATGGAACAATATAATGGGCAGAGCAACCAACTAACTCAGATAACACCTCCTAGGATTCTGGGATTCATGTTCTTGTCCTCTACTGCAAGTATTGATCATATACAATGTGGTTGGCATGTTCAGGCCACAGTGTGTCCACATTTCATAGGCTGGCTCAGTGTTGTGTTGAAGTCACACCCCAGGTGCTTGCTCACCCTAGGGAAGTCTATGGGCACTTACTCTATGGGCCGCACAGTGGCGCAGCAGTAGAGGTGTTGTCTTACAGATTCAGAGACCCGGGTTTGATTTTGATTATGGGCGCTGTCTATACGGAGTTAGTACTGGAGTAACTCAGCAGGTCAGGCAACATCTCTCGAGAATAGGAATAGGTGATGTTTCAGGTCAAGACCCTTCTTCTTCAGACTGAGTCAGGGGAGAGGGAAACAAGGTATGAATAGGTACAGAACAAATTAGAGACGGCAATGATGGCCAAGGGTTCTCCCAGTCTCTGCATGGATTTTCTCTGGGTGCTCCAGTTACCTCCCATTCTTCCAGAGCCATGCAAGTTTGTAGGTTAATTGGCTTCTGTAAGTTGCCTCTACTGTGCAGGATGCGATACTAGTGGGATAACTAGTGTATGGGTGATAGTTGGTTGGCACAAACACAGTGGACCAAAGGGCCTGTTTCCACGCTGTATCTCTAAAAATAAAATTAAACTCTAAAACTAAAACTAAAATGTCTTTATGGCAAATAAAACAGACAGAAAAAAAATCACTGTTCTCCAATAGTGGCAGAAGGAATCCTGACTTCACAAATTTCTGGCTGACAGCAGGGAAATGGATACACATTCTCATCCAAATTCTTGCCTGTTTTTTTGGATCCTCTTCCAAAAGTTGGAACTGAGTGTTTGAAGTTCCAGGTTATCTGCCTCTCGACACATATCTAGGATAATAAAAGATAGGGTTGTGGCACAATGGTACTTCCTGCGATATAAATATCAAAACAAGTTGAATTTATAAATCAAATAAATGATTTTTTTTCATATTGGGCAAAACATTTAATTATTTTCTTTATTATGAAGGATTTTAGTGATTGAGTTACTTCAGTCTTTTATTCTACTCAATAATAAAAATGGTAGTTTATTTTAATTTGCTTTTGAGTCAGAGTCTTACAGCGTGGAGACCGGCCCTTCGCCCGACTTGCCTACACCGGCCAACATGTCTACACTAGTCCCACCTGCCTGCATTTGGGCCATATCCCTAAACCTGTCCTATCATGTACCTGTCCAAATGTTTCTTAAACATTCCGACAGTTCCTGCCTCACACACCTCTTTCGGCAGCTCGTTCCATACACCCACCACCCTTTGTGTGAAAAAGTTACCCCTCATGTTCCTATTAAATAATTTAAAAAGTTTTCCTTCTCTACTACAAAAATGATTCATGAGGGAGTAGGCTTATCCTCCAGGTCTAAACAAGAGTGTTGGGGGAGTAGGAAAATATTTCACTACATTAACTCATTTAGTTATTTATGAATGGGAAGAAAACCTCGCAAGTCTGAATAATGATTCATACTTAGAAACAAAGAGTGCATAGATTTCAAATTAGTTTTACTCTTCAAACATGTAACCAGGGGTTCTGGCAATGGTCCATGTTCTTTGTATACATGACGTTGTATGCTTTGAACTCATTGCACAAAATCAGGCTATTCAACCGGCCCTCGCTACGTTTGTACTCCACATGAGTCTTAATTTACCCTCATGATCTCTTTTCCTGCATCAAGCTGTCTGTTTAACATGTCAATATTGTCAGCGTCAAACACTGAGGCTAAATATTTGCCTCAGATGATGCACACGACCAGTAGTATCTGCTCATGCACTAGGTGCTTGCAGTGTGATCCAATCTCAAACAATTGTTCAGGCTCAATAGACACACACCCAATAATCCAACCATAATGTTAACATATCACCTGTAGGTAGAGGTCAGCACTAACAGTAGAAGTACAAAATATGTATTCTGCAAAAGTCTGAAGAAGGGTCTCGACCCCAAACGTCACCCATTCCTTCTCTCCAGAGATGCTGCCTGACCCGCTGAGTTACTCCAGCTTTTTGTGTCTATCTGCAAAAGTAAACTGTACCTCTTTGCTAGGGAGGTCACAGTTGATTTGTTTATAGACCATCTGAGAGGCATTTATTAATTTTCCTAATGCAGTTCCTTTTTTGCTTACTGCAGAACACAGTGGAGTTCCAAAGATTGTTGTGTGTAGTAAGGAACTGCAGATGCTGGTTTAAACCGAAGATAGACACAAAACATTGGAGTAACTCGGTGGGCCAGACAGTATTTCTGGAGAAAAGAAATTCCTTTTCTCAAGAGGCGCTTTGACCCGTTGAGTTACTCCTACTTTTTGTGTCTATCCAAAGATTTTTAAGTGGTCAATAGGTCAATAAATTAGACAGTTGCAACCATCTTGATCAGTAGACCTGCTTTACCTGATGTGGGTGCTGACGGAGGGACTTTGAATTGAAATGTTAACACTGTTTTTCTTTCCACATATGCTGCCTGACTTTAGATTTTAGAGATACAGCGCGGAAACAGGCCCTTCGGCCCACCGAGTCCGCACCGACCAGCAATTACCCCATGCACTAACAACATCCTACACACTAGGGACAATTTACAATTTTACTGAAGCCAATTAACCTATAAACCTGTACATCTATGGAGTGTGCGAGGAAACCGGAGCAGCCGGAGAAAACCCATGGTGTCACAGGAAGAACGTACAAACTCTGTACAGACAGCACTCATGGTCAGTATCGATCCTGCGTCTCTGGTGCTGCAAGGCAGCAACTCTACTGCTGCACCACTGTGCTGCCCCAACCTGTGCCGCCCCAACCTGCTGCCTCAGTGACCTACTGAGTGTTTCTGGTCTTTGCTTTTCTTTATTCAGACATTGGACCTCGGCAGTTTTTTCGTTTTCAACCCTCTTTAGCTTCAATTTTTAGGAAACTGTGGTGTGACAGGGATTCACTTCCACTGATGAAAATCTGGAAATAAAAGATCTTGATTTCACCACCACTACAATTATTCAGCTTGTGCATTGTTCAGCTTCTTTCTCAGTGGAACCATCCTTCAGTTGGGAAATTAAACCCCGAGGCAGACACAAAATGCTGGAGTAACTCAACGGGTCAGGCATCATCTCTGGAGAGAAGGAATTAAACCCTGACTTCTATTCAGTTGGAAAGGGGTGAGTGCTCCCAATCTCCTATTCGCAGTGGCAGACTGACCAGGGTGTCAGCTTGCCCGATGGCAAGTGGGCCCCTGATGAAGTGGGCCCCCTATATCAAGTGGGCCCCTGATGAAGTGGGCCCCTTTTGTCTCCTGGCAACCAATATTTTTAGACCCAGTCCGCCACTGCCTATTCGGATTTGTTCCTCTATTAGGAAGTTTAGATTTATTCAATAACTATTTAGGTTGAACATGTGGCTCGATTCAAAATGTCACCCATTCCTTCTATCCAGATATGCTGCCTGTCCCACTGAGTTACTCCAGCATATTGTGTCTATCTTTGCTTGATGCGAGTCTGGCTACAAAGAATGAAAGATAATTCACGTGGTGCCAAAGCCTTTTGGGAAGTTAAAATGGTCTGTATAAGTGTGCTACAAGTCCCAGTGCAGAATAATGGTCAGAGAAAATAAATGTGCTCACCCCACTTACAATTCAGTATGCAATTTTTTCTACATTGGAGAGACCATTTTCAAATTAGGTAACCCCTTAATAGAACATTACCATTCAATCAACAAAGGAGATACCATGTTTCCAATTGCCTGCCACTTTGATTTCCATCCCTCTCTCACTCTGATATCACTCTCTTTGGCCTCCTACGCTGTTCCAACAAAGGACAGAATTGTAATCTTCAAAATGGCACTTTCTCATCCCCAGCATTTAATATGAACTAGGTCCTGACGAATGGGTTAGTCAGGAATGTTAGATCAAATGGGATCTAATTAGATACATTAGATCCAATTAGAACCAACAGGTGTTTTGCATTCTCATCCAAATCATTGATGAAAAAAATAATTAAATAATTATGATTGAATCGAAATCTCTGCCTCAAACAGCTGGTCACAGCTGTCAATGTGTCAAACGACCTTCCATCTCCTTTCTCTGCCTAGGTGGTTGGAGGTAGAGGCAGAGGCAAAAACAAAGTGTAATCTTATTGAAACATGGAAGATGGAAGATGTAAGGAAACATGGCAAGTAGATATTGAGTCGGCAGGAACTGCAGATGTTGATTTATACTGAAGATAGACACCGAATATTGGAGTAACACAGCAGGTCAGGCAGCATCTCTGGAGAAAAATAATGGGTGACTTTTTGGGTAGGAACCCTTCTTCAGACTGAAAATAAAAGAGGGGGGGGGGGATGAACCGGACGTGGGAAAAGATCAACATAAATCAGGGCCGGCAATAGATGAAGAAGGAAGGGTGGAGATCATAATGGTCCATGGTGGGCTGTGGAAGAGGTGATACCAAAGGGATACAGGGATGTGAACAGTGGAATTAGTAGGACGATTAGGGTGGGGGTGGGGCGGAGAAAGAAAATCCAAGGGTTACTTGAAATTTGAGAAATCAATGTTGGGTTGTAAGCTGCCCACGCAAACTATGAGATGCTGTTCCTCCAGTTTGCGTGTCTGACAATGGAGGAAGTCCAGGACAGAAAGATCAGTGTGGGAATGGGAAGGGGAGCCAAAATGTCTAACAACCGGGAGATCGCGTTGGCCAAGGGGGCCTGAGCACGGTGTTCAGCGGGGTCTGGCAGCATTCGTGGAGGGAAATGGACAGACGGCGTTTTAGGTCAGGGCCCTTTTCCAGACTGCTGGAGTAGAGGGCAGATATCTGCTTGGTTGTTTTATTGGCAAACAAAATGCTGTGTGTGTCGGTCCCGGGGAGAACAGCTGGTCATGACCCTGTGTCCAAAAGCAGGAGGAGGACCTAGTGCAGTAGTTTGATTGGAAGAGAACTATTTGCAGTTTGGTAGGCGAAGGTGCTGACTGCTGGGCTCAGCAGTCTGACATAATTTGGCATCGATCTGAGGGAAAAAGCAAATTGAGAAATTATTTACATTGTTGTTTATTTCGAAGGTCATTTATTTTTTTCCTGCACTTAGCCATGTTCATGCTGTCCCCCAAATGATAGTCTAGTCCCTGCATCCGCGGCATCTCACACGCTCTTCACCACTTCAATAGTTTCCAATTCCTGGGACCACATTGCTTCATTTTTACCATGGATTTACACCTCATATACCCGTTACAACTCCATCTTCCACCAGGAAGGTGTCAAGCCCCTCCGGTTCTTCCTTGAACGGAGACTCCAATTAGTTCCCCTCAACTAACACTCTCCTCCGCTTGGCAGAACCTGTCCTCATCCTTTACAACTGGTCTCACGTCCTTCAAGTCAAGGGTGTAACTGTGATCCCATCACTGGTCACATCAGCCCAAGCCCACCCCCACCCCTTTCTGTAAAGGCCACTCACTTTACAACTCCTTGGTTCACTCATCCCTTCCCACCCAACCCCCACCTTCAGGCATTTTTCCCTGTAGTCGTAGAAGGTGTAAAGGGCCTGTCCCACTTATGTGTCCTTGGCACGCAAATTACGCGACTTCGTGGTCGCGTTGAGGCGCACGGGCATCATATGGCTGCGCGGGGCCGGTCCCACTTAGAAGTGTGGAGGGGTATGTAGCTGTGAGCGACATCGCGCGGGGCTCCGAAATGTTTGTAGTGAACAAAGTCTTCGCGCGCCAAAAGGCCTGTCGAGGAACTGACGGCCAAAGTGGGACCGGCCCAAGACCCTGGCGCGACGCAACGTCTCACCTCTAACAGCAGCAGAAGCAGGCAAACGATCGCTGAACTCGGCCTCGGGCTCACGGCCGTTGTGATCCGGATCCGCCCCCACTTCTACTCCCAGAGCGGGGCCAACAAAATTGAAGATAGACACAAATGCAGGATGGATGACGTTTCGGGTCAAGACCCTTCTTTTCAGACTGAAGAAGAGTCTCGACCCGAAACATCACCCATTCCTTCTCTCCAGAGATGCTGCCAGTCCCACTGAGTTACTCCAGCTTTGTGTCCATCTTCAAATGACGTCACACACTCCAGACGGCTGTGCGCACGCATGTAATCACGCTCGACCTTCGCAGAACCATCGCGGCTCAATGCGACCACGAGGTCGCGTAATTTGCGTGCCAAGGACACGTAACTGGGACAGGCCCCTAACTGTCCTTGCAGAAGAAGACCTGGCCCTGCACCTCCTCCTTCACTTCCATCCGGTGTCCCTGCTGGTCTTCCAAGTGAGAAAGAGGTTCACATGCACCTTTTCCAACCTTGTTTATTGCATTAAGTGCTCCCTATATGGCCTCCTTTACATTGTTGAGGCTTGGACATAGATTTGCTGACTGTTTCAATGAACACAGCCATGGGCACTTGCATGGGCCCCAGCTATGCCTATCTTTCTGTTGGTTAGGTTAAACAATCATTGTTGCAAATGCATCCTGGCAACATTCCCAAACTCTTTCTCTGCTACAAAGATGTGACTGCCTCCTGCAGTCGTGTGCAATTTCTTGATTTCTTCACCTTTCCTACGAATTTCTACCCTGTCTTCAAATTCACCCGGACATTCTCCGGCACCTCTTTCCCCGTTCTTGATCTCTGTGTCTCCATCACAGGGGAGAAACAATTGACTGACATCTACTGCAAACCCTGACAACAAACCCAATAACTCTCACTGTTACCTTGACTACACCGCCTCCCACTATCCTAGTGCAAGGATCCCATCCCTTACTCACAATTCCTCCATCTCTGCTGCATCTGCTCCCAAGATGAAGCTTTCCTCTCTGGAATATTTGAGATATTCTTCAGTAAACATGATTTCCCTCCTGCAGTTGTAGATGGAGCCATCACCCGTGTCTCTTCTGTGTCCCACATTATAATCTTACCCCTCCCTCCCTCCAGATGGAACAAGGATATAGTTCCAAGGATTCTTGCCATTTATCCCAACCGCCTCTGCATCCAACGCATCCATTCACATGCACCTTTTCCAACCTTGTTCATAAGGAATAGTAGAATGAGGCCATCGAAGAAGGGTTTCGGTCCAAAACGTTGCCTATTTCCTTTGCTCCATAGATGCTGCTGCACCTGCTGAGTTTCTCCAGCATTTTTGTGTACAGTAGAATGAGGCCATTCAGCCCATCGACTCTACTCCGCCATTCAATCATGGCATCTCCTGCCTTCTACCATATATTGGAGGATTTAGCAGAGGTGGTATCCGGAAAGTCCATCAATATTTGATAGAATTAAAACATATGTCGACTCAGGGTGGATATCCCAAACAGCGGGCAGCGGAGGTTAGAATCGAATCTTGGTAACTGGAACTATGAGATAGCACCTGCACTATCTCTGCTTGCATCCTTCAGCTTATCTGATTGCTTCTGTTTATGCAAGCACATTTAATACATGTGTGCTTTTAAAACAAACCTGGAAGATTAATAGAGAAAACAACTTTTTGGCACTGACACTCTATGTTTTACTGCTGTAAAAAGGATAAGAAGAAGAAATATGAAAGTTTCAGGAAACAGATTCAAAGTAAAAAAAGTTGAAGGACAACAGAAGAGATAAGTGTCATCAATTAATAATATCCCAATCTTTCTTAATAATTTAATATCATATAGGGGAACAAGGCAGGCCCTTGTGTTATGGCATCAGACGTTATTAGCCTTGGCAATGCATAACCATTTAATTTTAAGCATCAGTAATGATATTTGGAAAAGACAATCAAACTATCAGATGAATGAAAATAGTTCCAAGGATTCTCGCCATTTATCCCAACCGCCTCTGCATCCAACGCATCCATTCACATGCACCTTTTCCAACCTTGTTCATAAGGAATAGTAGAATGAGGCCATCGAAGAAGGGTTTCGGTCCAAAACGTTGCCTATTTCCTTTGCTCCATAGATGCTGCTGCACCTGCTGAGTTTCTCCAGCATTTTTGTGTACAGTAGAATGAGGCCATTCAGCCCATCGACTCTACTCTGCCATTCAATCATGGCATCTCCTGCCTTCTCCTATGTGGGCTCCTTTACATTGTTGAGGCTGAGACATAGATTTGTTGACTGTTTCGTTGAGCACTTGCTCTCGGTCCGCCAAAGCCTGTTGGATCTCTCAGTTGCTAATAATTTGAATACCCTTTCCCATTCTCATACTGATCTTTACATCGTGGGACTCCTCCATTGCTAGAGTGAAGCCACATGTAATCTGGAAGAACAGCATCTCATATTCCATTTATTGAATTCTCCAATTTAAGGTCAGTAAGTCTGCTCATCCTCTACCTCTTTCTATTCTGAGTCCCACATTTTATTTTTTCTCCCTCCTTCCCCAGTCCATTCTCTTGCATCCACCATCCATCCCAATGGTCCTGCTTCTGGGCCTCAATGCCCCCTGGCTGTTGACCAACTATCCATCTGGACAACTTATGTCAACAACTTATTATCAGTTGGATTGCACCATTTTGGCTTGGTAGTGGGTCAGAATGATTATCTGAAGACATGGTCAGAGTGAATATTTAGCTAAGGGTAACTAGTGCAAATGCTTTCTTGAAACTATAGTTTCAAGCTTTCACCTTGATGTAGGTGAAGAAATACAGATTACCGATTTTAATATATAAAGCAGCTTTTATTGCCTCTGGATGTCTCAAAGGACAGTCCAGTATAAGAAAGTGCACACTGCGAGCTTACATAAAGGCACAAGGTGCTAGAGGAACTCAATGGGTCAGATAACATCTGGGACAGGATTTGGACAAGCAAGATTTTTGGTCTGGACCCATCTTCAGACTTCTAGAAGGTATGGGTGCATGGCAGAGAGTGAAGGACAAGTAGTGCAACCTGTTGTGAGAAGTGGTGAATGTTTTGTAGATACCAGATCATGGTTAGGCCTGAACTGGGAGGCCTGTGGGACAAGATGGTGGTGGTGAAGACAAGGACTGTGGAAAGACATGTGGCTGCAGTAACGAGTCAGGGTGAGCATATAGTCAAATGGCAGGAGGCCAGCAGAACTTCCATCAGTGAAAGAAGGAGAACTTTTACAAAGTGGCCATACTTGCAGGGAATTTCACAGTGGAGCAGTAAAACGGGGACACAGGAAATTGCAGATGCTGGAATCTTGAACAAAACACAGAGCTGGAGCAATTCAACAGCTCAGGCAGCATCTGGAGAGGGAATGGACAGGCGGCATTTCAGATCTGGACCCTTCTTCAGACACTAAGGACCAGTGTTCTTCAGAGGAAGAGCAACAGATAGTGGCAGTCAGGTCCTGTAGCTCCAGTGACCAAGGTTCCATTCTGACCTCTGCTGATCAAGATTCATAGGGTAATACAGCACAGAAATAGGCCCTTCGCCCCAACTCATCCTTGCTGACCAAGATGTGTTTCTATATAAATCCCTGCATTTGACCCATATCCCTCCAAACCTTTCCTATCTACCTGCCCAAATGTCTTTAAAATGTTGTATTTGTGCCTTCCTCTACCACTTCCTCAAACAGCTCATTCCATACAGTATACCACCACTCTTTGCAGAAAGAAATTGCCCCTCAGGTCTCTCTTACATCTTCCCCTATCATCGTAGACTTATGGTCTCTAATTCTGGAGTCCTCCACATTGGGGAAAACGGCTGTGACTATGCCTCTCATGATTTTTATATACTTCTGGAAGATCATCCCTCAGCCTCCTACACGTCATGGAAAAATGTCCCATCCTATCCAGCCTCTCCTTATAACTTAAGCCCTCAAGTCCTGGTAATATCCTGGTGAATCTTATCTGCACCTTTTTACATTTTAATGGCATCGCTCCTATGGTTTAGTGGACAGAAATGTACACAATATTCCAAATGCAGACTCACTCAACGTTTTGTGCAGCTGCAGCATGAAGTCTCAATCCTTGTATTTAATACCCTTATTGATTTGCAAGTTTGCCCAATGCCTTTTACATCACCCTGTCCACCACTGTCGACACTTTTGTTGAACTGTATACCTGAACCCTAACGTATCTCTGCTCTGGTTTATTATGTAAGTGTCACCCGGGTTTGAATTACCAAAAAGCATTACGTCACACTTATCAGAGTTAAATTCCATCTGCCATTCTTTGACCCACTTCCATAGTTGATCCAAATCCTTTAGTAAATTTAGATATCCTTCCTCACTGTCTCTTTTACCACCATTTTTGTGCTATCCACAAATTTACTAATCACATGAACCACATTGTTATCCAAAATTCCAATATAGATAACAAACAGCAGTGGACCCAATACACCCAGTCTTCCGCAAAGACCCTCTCCCTCCATAACTCCCTTGTCAATTCTTCCCTTCCCTCTCGTACCACCCCCTCCCCGGGCACTTTCCCATTGCAACCGCAAGTGATGCAACACTTGTACCTTTACCTCCCCCCTCGACTCCGTTCAAGGACCCAAGCAGTCGTTCCAGGTGCGACAGAGGTTCCCTGCATCTCCTCCAACCTCATCTATTGCATCCGCTGCTCTAGATGTCAGCAGATCTATATCGGTGAGACCAAGCGGAGGTTGGGCGATCGTTTCGCCGAACACCTCCGCTTGGTCCGCAATAACCAAGCTGACCTCCCGGTGGCTCAGCACTTCAACTCCCCCTCCCACTCCATCTCCGACCTCTCTGTCCTGGGTCTCCTCCATGGCCACAGCGAGCAACACCGGAAATTGGAGGAACAGCACCTCATATTCTGCTTGGGGAGTCTGCATCCTGGGGGCATGAACATTGAATTCTCCCAATTTTGTTAGTCCTTGCTGTCTCCTCCCCTTCCTCAGTCCCCCCTGCTGACTCCTCCCATCCCCCAGCCTTTCGGGCTCCTCCTCCTTTTTCCTTTCTTGTCCCCACCCCCCCCACCTCCGATCAGTCTGAAGAAGGGTTTCGGCCCAAAATGTTGCCTATTTCTTTCGCTCCATAGATGCTGCTGCACCCGCTGAGTTTCTCCAGCTTTTTTGTGTACCTTGGACCCATTATAGATCACTGCGGCACTTCACTGGTCACAGGCCTCAAATCAGAAAAATAATCTTCCACTGTTGCTCTCTGGGTCCTTCCACAAAGCCAATATTGAATCCAGTTGGCTAGCTCACCTTGGAGCCCGTGCTAACCTTTTGGAATAACCTAAAACCTGGGACCTGGTCTAAGGACTTTTGACGGTCCATATATACCCTATCATAAGATCATAAGATAACAACTGATATGAGTAGAATAAGGCCATTCAGTCCATCAAGTCTACTCCACCATTCAATCATGGCTGAACTATCTCTCCCTCCTAACCCCATTCTCCTGCCTTCTCCCCATAACCTCTGACACCCGTACTAGTCCACTGTCCATCTTCTCAGGGACCTCTTCAAAAAACGCTATCAAATTGTGCACAAACTCACAACTTTCGACAAGATTGTTATTGACGAGGGTAGAGCTCAAACTGCAAATACCGAGATGAAAGGAAGAAACTATCTCACTACCTGAGGCCCAACCCCAATTCAGCTCTTCCAAAAAAAAAGAAATTCTATGACAGGAGAGAAATGGACCTGGAACTTCTAGCAGTTGATTTCCTGCTACTGTAGTTGGCTACTGTCAATTCTAGTTGTATCCAAGTGATGTTCAATAGAAAACTCTCCTTGAAGTTATAGAAGCCGCAAAAGCAAAGTACTGCTTGGTTGTCACCGTTACAATTATGTTGACACAATGAACTGCATATGCTGGAATCTTGCATGAAACACAATGTGCTGGAGTAACTCAGTAGGTCAGGCTGCATCTCTGAAGGACATAGATAGGTGACTTTGCAGGTCAGGACCCCTCCTCAGGTCAGAGGAAGGGTCCTGTCCCGAAAAAACGCCTATTCATGTCCTTCAGAGATGCCGCCTGACCCGCTGAGTTAATCTAGCACTTTGCATTCTACCCATTACCATCACAATTCATTCAAATGTCAGAATCAGCTAATAAAGTACTTGAACACAATGCAACTGGCTGAAGATTCCAAGAAAAAGGAATCCCAGATATATTGAAGGATTTAGCAGAGGTGGTATCTGGAAAGTCCATCAATATTTGATAGAATTAAAACATATGTGGACTCAGGGTGGATATCCCAAACAGCGGGCAGCGGAGGTTAGAATCGAATCTTGGTAACTGGAACTATGAGATAGCACCTGCACTATCTCTGCTTGCATTCTTCAGCTTATCTGATTGCTTCTGTTTATGCAAGCACATTTAATACATGTGTGCTTTTAAAACAAACCTGGAAGATTAATAGAGAAAGCAACTTTTTGGCACTGACACTCTATGTTTTACTGCTGTAAAAAGGATAAGAAGAAGAAATATGAAAGTTTCAGGAAACAGATTCAAAGTAAAAAAAGTTGAAGGACAACAGAAGAGATAAGTGTCATCAATTAATAATATCCCAATCTTTCTTAATAATTTAATATCATATAGGGGAACAAGGCAGGCCCTTGTGTTATGGCATCAGACGTTATTAGCCTTGGCAATGCATAACCATTTAATTTTAAACATCAGTAATGATATTTGGAAAATACAATCAAACTATCAGATGAATGAAAAGATCTATTTATTAAAGATGTTAGAATTATATATTCCAAACAGTAACTAATTGCAAAAATTGATGTTTATAATTTTATACTTAACCGGCCTGCAAAGAGGTGAACAAGAACTGCAGGTATTGGTTTGCAAAAAAAAGACACAAAGTGCTGGAGTGGATCAGCGTTGTCAGGTAACATCTATGGAGAACATGGATAGGTGACGTTTTGGGTTGAGACCTATTTTCAGACTGATTTTATGGGGGGAGTGGAGGGGGAGAGAAGAAAGCTGGAAAGGAGGAGGGGCAGGACAAAGCATGGTGAGTCATAGTTAGATACAGGTGAGGGTTATTTTTTAATAAGCAGATAGTGACTTACAACCTAAAGTATGAACATTGAATTCTCCAATTTTAGAGAACTAACAGCAAAACTACCCCCGCCCACTCTTCTCTCCCCATCTCTTTCATATGCCACACTTGGATGCACAGTCATTCCTTTCCCTCCTCCTCCACCTCCAGCTATATTACTTCCTCCAGCTTCACAATTCGCACTTCCTCTGTCCTTATCTCACACTTTTTGTCTTTTCATCTCTGGTCTATGCCCAAACATCTGCCCATCAATGCCCCCTCCACCCTCACCTGTACCCACCTATAACTGCCAGGCTTTGTCCTGCTCCTCCGACTTTGCAGCTTTCTTTCCCCACAACCACAATCAGTCTAAAGAAGGATCCCGACCCGAAACGTCACCCAGACATGTTCACCAGAGGTGCTGCCTGAGCAGTTGAGTTATTCTAGCACTTTGTGGCTTAGTCAACAGAATCTCTGGTACTCTCACTGTTGAGTTTGACAGAATCCATAACCATAACCATGCCAATGGAGATTGCAATTCTCATGTGCATTCTTGTAATATATCTCTAGATGCTACTCTCAATGATAACCTTGGAATGTTTTTTGATGGATGCGTTCCACAGATCTATGTGCATACTCTTCTAGATTCTTCCGGGTATCTGTAGGTTTCCTCCTCGTTCATTTTCACATGTAACTATTAGAGTGACTGCATTAATTTGGTTGGTGACCTTGTTTCATGCAGCTTGAACAGCACTATACTAGTTGGTGATTTCAGCTCATCATATGACATGCCTTCTTCCCCAGGAACTCCATATTCCACATCAAAGGGAACATTGGTGAGTCCACATTTACATTCCTCCTCCCCATGCCTCTAGGCATGGTAATCTGCTGCCCTTTAAACAGTTTAATCGCTGTTTTTCTCAGACACCCGGTAAATTTAATAAGAAGTAGACTAAGTGGGACCCGTTGGGTCCCAGCTTCACATGGGAGGGCTGGTCCCCCAACGCAATATTCCACCTCCACCAATTCCAATATTCACACACACACACACACACACACACACACACACACACACACACACACACACACACACACACACACACACACACACACACACACACACACACACACACACACACACACACACACACACACACACACACACACTTCAGCAGCACTTCCGCAATCAGCGTGACCTCTGCACTCACCGGAAATGATGCAATCAGCGCGACCTGTTCACTAAGCGGAAGTCACGAAATGAGTGGGACTTTTGGGCTAAACACAGTCGGACCTAATAAAGCATTTATTCCTTCCAAACACGGTCGGACCTAATAAAGCATTGCAGTTTCAAGCACAGGCAGGGCAGCAGGCCAAACAACTCATGGCATTGTCATTTCATTTCATTTCATTTCCAATTAAGCATTTCACTTTCAAGCACAGGCACGGCAGCAGGACTTACGACTCAATGCTGGCATTGTTATTTCATTGAATTTCATTTCCAATTAAGCATTGCACTTTCAAGCACAGGGAGGGCAGCAGGCCAAACACTCATGGCACTGTCATTAAGGGCTAACAAATCATTTATTGCAAGTACATTGCAGACTCACAGTTCAGTTGATTTACAGCTTAGAATGACAGTCGGGCCTCTCCCTCGTGATCTTGCAGAGTGACTGACTCACGTCCAGGCATCCGGGGTTTTATAGTCCTGTCCCCCCAGAAGGGGCGTTACCTTCATCGCGGTGATTGACAGGCGAGAGGAGCAATCAGCTGATCTCAAGATTTTTTAAACACTCATTTAACAAATAACTTTTTTATTTTTCATTGATGGGAAAAATCCTCAGGACTGGCTCAGTGGAGAAGGACTGTGAGTAAAATGACCAAAAATCTCAGCGATACAGGGTAGCGTTTTTTTCTAAAACCAATATACAGCGCAGACAGGAAGTGGTCAAGATGAGACTTTTAATTATATAGATTTTGTGTGAGTTCAGACAGCTCATTCTCCGAACAGCAATGATCAATCCTGAATGGGAGCAAACCAAAGATTTGGTCTCAGGCTACAAATATATGTTTGCAGAGGCATTTAATAGATGTCTCTGCAAATATATGCGGTGCTAATTTTATGTGTCGTAATATGTTCTTCCTGATAACATCCAGGCACATTTTTTTAAAGTTTTTTGAGATACATATTAGAAACAGGCCTAACATTGTCCTTGCCGAACATTGATCATCTGTTTACACTAGTTCTATGTTATCCTGGTTACTCATCCACTCTTTATACACTAACAGCAATCTACAAAGGCCAATTAACACACAACCCACACGTCTTTGGGATGTGGCCTCTGTAAATTGCCCGCAGTGTGTAAGGAGTGGATGAGAAAGTGAGATAACAGAGAGGTAGTGTGGAAGGGTGGTCGATGGTCAGCGTTGAATCAGTGGGCCGTACGGCCCATTTCCACGCTGGATCACAAAACTATATTTAAGCTATATTTAAGGCGGCCCATTTCCGCGCTGAATCACAAAACAAACCACATTGGTGAGGCCCACTTTCCAATTAACATACAAATCCGCACGTCTTTCGGAAGTGGAAGGAAATTGAAGCACCCGGACAAAACCCACCCGGTCACAGGGTGAATGCGAGAACGTGCAAACTCCGCACGAACAGCACCCGAGGTCAGGACCGAAACTGGGTCCATAGCGCTGTGAGGCAGCAGCTCTACTGCAGCAGCACCGTGCTGCCCAAAAGGGGCCAAGAAACATTTAGGTAGACAAGAAACACTTTCTTGACATAGGTGTCCGTTCATCAATGGTAGAATATTGAGCAACTGCACCACTCCTTCATCTTGACATTTTCATCAGTACTCTTAGTGAATTGTGTGTAAGCACATTCAATTTAACATTGCACAAGTAGCTTAATGTTAGATCTGGTTAAATTGTGTCAGCTGCAGCTTACTTACCAACACCCTCACCTTTGAGTCAGAAGATCGCAGAGGCGTGTGCTCCTGAGACCTGGGTGTCAAAAATGTGGGCTGTCGCAGAAGTACTAATGTAGAATATTACTTGGCAGTATTCCAAAGAACAAGAGTGTCAATCTCCAGTATCTTGCTCAATATTTACCATCAATCAATATCACAAAACAAATGATTTGGTTATGAAATTGCAGTATGTACTTGTGTGTGTTTAATGCAGGCTGGTTACAGTGAGTATGCTTCATTGGAATCCCTTGGCAACAAAGCATTTTGGGACACTTTAAAGGGATTAAAAAACTCTATATAAATGCAAATTATCCTTTAATAGAACATAGTACAGCAACAATGTCCGTGATGAATATGATGCCAAGGTCAACTCTTTTTTCCCCAATAATTTTGCACTTCATAACATTAGTAAAGTTTAGTTTAGAGACACAACATGGAAACAGGCCCTTCGGCCCACCAAGTCCGCACCGACCGATGATCACACTAGTTCTGTCCTAGACACCATGGACAATTTGCGGAAGCCAATGAAACTGCACGCGCTTGGAATGTGGGAAGAAACCAGTACACCCGAGAAACCCCCCACTATCACAGGGAGAACGTACAAACTCCATACAGATTGCACCCGTAGTCAGGATTGAACCTGGGTCTCTGGGGCTGTGAGGCAGCAATTCTGCTACTGCACCACTGTACCACCCATATCAGGGGAGAAACAATTGGACACCTTTAGCATGGAGTTAAAGGTGATATTTATTTTAGATAAGCATATAATATATAGTACAGTTGAGTAACAGGCCCTTTGGTCTATAATGTCTGTGCCAAACATGATGCCAAGTTAAACCATTTCTCTCTGCCTGTATTTGATAAATATCTCTCCGATACCTGCATATGCATGTACCTATCGAAAAACCTCTTGGCTACAACTATTCTGTCTTCTTTAACCAAAACTCCTGGCTGCACATTAAAGATACCCACCACTCTATGTGTAAAAAACTTGCCAAGGATATCTCCTTTAAGCTTTCTCCCTTTGACCTTAAAGCTAAGTCCTCTAGTCTTTGACATTTCCACCCTGGGAAAAATAGTCTGACTGTTACCCTATATATGCCACTCATAATTTTACAAACTTCATTCAGGTCTCCCCTCAACCTTCAACACTTCAGAGGAAACAATCAACTTTGTCCACACTCTTCCTATTTTTAATAACTTCTAATCCAGGCAGTATTCTGGTAAACCTCTTCTGCTCCCTTTCCAAAGCCTTCACATTCTTCCTGCAATGGGGTGATCCGAATGCACACAGTACGCTTTTCCTTTAATTCAACTTCCCAAAGTATGACACCTCATACTTGCTTGGATTATACTCCATCTGCCCACATTCTCTGTGTTTCACTATATCCCTCGATAGCCTCCCTCACTGGCTATTACCAGATAGAGCCAGCTATGGTTAGTTTCTGATAGTTTCTGCATTGACAGCTAAATAAACTTTGTCTACTGTCGAAATAGTCACTATATGATGTTTGTACAGAGATATTTTCATGGGTGGTTGCATTAAACACTATGTACAGTAAAACTGTCTTTGAAATACAGATGTGGAATTGAGATTTAGAATACAACTCTGCTATCAATGCCTAGGAAATCAGGAGCTACTGACTTTGAATGAATATCTAAACGTTAGTATTCAAGTTTCCGCAAATTTAGCTGAGCTTCATTAAAGAATATACATATATTGGTTATTGAACAGGATTTATAAATCACCATAGAACAGTACAGCACAGGAACAGGCCCTTCAGCCCACCATGTCTGTGCCAAACATGATGCCAAGACCAACTCTCATTTGCCTGCACATAATCCATATCCCTCCATCCCCTGCATATCCATATGCCTATCCAAAAATCTATTAAATGCTCTATTGTATCTGCCTCAATCACCACCACATGGCAGTATGTTCCAAGCACTCACCACCCTCAGTGGAAAAAACCTGCCCTGCACTTCTCCTTTAAACTTTGCCCCTCTCACCTTGAAGCTATGCCCTCTAGAATTTGATATTTCCATCCTGGAAAATAGGTTCTGACTGTCTATCCTATCTATGCCTGTCATAATTTTATATACTTCTATCAGGTCTTTCTCCAATTTCCTGTGTTCCAGAGAAAACAATCCAAGTCTGTTCAAACCTTTCCTGTAGCTAATCCAAACATCATTCTGGTAAACTCCTCTGCACCCTCTTAATCCAGACATCATTCTGGTAAACTCCTCTGCACCCTTTCATGGTGGCACAGCGGTAGAGTTGCTGCCTTATAGCACCAGATATTTGGGCTACGGGTGCTGTCTGTGTGGTGTTTGTACGTTCTCCCCGTGACCTGCGTGCATTTTCTCCGGTATCTCCAGTTTCCTCCCACACTCCAAAGAAGAACAGGTTTGTATGTTAATTGGCGTGATAAAGTTGTACAGTAAATAGTCCCTAGTGTGTGCATAGGATAGTGTTAGTGTGCTGCGATCAGTGGCCAAAAGGCCTGTTTCCGCGCTGTATCTCTAAACTAATAAACTAAACTAATTGGATTTTCTTCAAGGATCCATTTCAGTTATGGAAAATACAATTCCTAATGGCAACACTGTTAAAGGCAACCAGAGTCATGGATAAATAAAAGCAAACAGGCGTAATTCTTAACATTATCTAGAGTATGTTGGGCAAGGGCAGGATTGATGTCAGTGGCACCCTTCCTATCAAACTGACTGCTACTGTTTGGATGAGAGCAAAGCCCTTTGGCATGATACCAACAGAGTTGCTGATCTTATTGAGCGCTACCAGTGGCTGGTAAAACTGGGTGAAAGGATGGAAAATAACTTATTGGCAGAGGTGATTTTGAACAGTTGTATCCAATATCACTGGCTTACAGAATGCCGCCCTCACTCTCTTGTTACTGGAAAAAAAGGCACATGATTATGACAAGGCCACTTCCCAATGAATAGTGCATGCAGTCATGGATACTTTTATTACAGATGCAAGCTCCCTTTGAGAAACAATAGATAGATTGTTGTGCAGCTCTGATCTCGTGGAAAAATACAGAAGACTGCATATGGAGTCTGTGGAAGAATTGAAAACCAAAGTTGCATAGAATTTGATGATCTGGTAATAATAAGCTTGCTAACACGCCAGCAGCTCACAAGGGTTCTGCAGCTACAAACTCTAAAATATTTCCCCTAAAACTTGTACATATTGGTAGTGATTGACAAAATGAACACTACTAACGTTAATTAGTACTACTGTTAATTAACAAGCTATTAATTACCGTGGGTGGATTGGGAGCACATCAAAGCTTTTTAAACCCTGATCTTACGTACATAACAGGCATAGACAGGTACATGGATGGGAAAGGTTGAGAGGGATGTGTGCCAAATGCAGGCAGGTGAGACTATTATAGATGGGGTATCTTGGTCGGCGTGGACAAGTTAGGCCAAGGGGGTTTGTTTCTGTGCTATATGATTCTGTGCTATATAGCCATACTATTAATATAACTGATAATAAAGTTAAATGTAGGAATGTGTAACTATGTTATCAATTATATTAATAATCTTGATAGAAGTTCCAGGCAATGATAAAAACTTTCAGAATACTTAAGAAGCATTTACACAATGAGTTTAGTTTAGTTTAGAGAGACAGGACATTTGGCCCACAGATTCCATGCCGACCATTAATCACCTGTTCATACTAGTTCTACGTTATCTCACTTTCCCATTCACTGTGGAATTCCCTGCCACAGAGAGCAGTGGAGGCCAAATCACTGGATGGATTTAAGAGAGAGTTAGATAGAGCTCTAGGGGCTAGTGGAATCAAGGGATATGGGGAGAAGGCAGGCACGGGTTATTGATTGGGGACGATCAGCCATGATCGCAATGAATGGCGGTGCTGGCTCGAAGGGCCGAATGGCCTCCTCCTGCATCTATTTTCTATGTTTCTATGTTTCTATGTTACTCCATACATTCTAGGGACAATGAATGGCCTTCATCAGTCAGAGTATTGAGTATAGAAGTTGGAAGGTCATGTTGCAGTTTTATAAGACGTTGATGATGCTGCATTATTGTGTTTAGTTCTGGGTACCATGTTATAGGAAATAAGTGGCAAAGTTGAAAGGGTGCAAAGAAGATTTACAAGAATGTTGCTCGGAGTTGAGGGCCTGAGTTACTGGGAGAGGTTGAGCAGGCTAGGCTCTATTCCTTGGAGCGCAGGAAGATGAGGGGTGATCTTCTTGAGGTGTATAAAATCATGAAGGAAATAGATCGGGTAGACGCACAGAATCCCATGCCCAGAGTAGGGGAAACGCGAACCAGAGGACACAGGTTTAAGGTGAAGGGGGAAAGATTTAATAGGAATCTGAGGGGTAACTTTTTCACACAAAGGGTGGTGAGTGTACGGAATGAGCTGCCAGAGGAGGTAGTTGAGGCAAAGACTATTGCAACGCTTAAGAAACAATTAGACAGGTACATGGATAGGACAGGTTTGGTGGCATATGGGCCAAAGGCAGGCAGGTGGGATTAGTGTAGATGGGACATGTTTGTTGGCTTTGGGAAGTTGCTCCAAAGGGTCTGTTTCCACGTTGTAAGACTTTATGACAATGAAGCTCTGGGCCCAGTGCAGGTAAATGTGAGCAGTATGGATAGGTTCAATAGTTGGTTGGGACAAGGCAGGCCACAGATCTTGTTTCTATGCTCTTTAACTCTATAACTCTGGGACATGAAGTACTCTGGGACCATTGAAAAATTGCAGTGCATCCCACACACCCAGTGGATGCAAAATCCACGTTGAAAAAAAAAAAAAAAAATGTTTTATTGCCCAGTGCAACGAAATCTTTTTTCCCTTAAGTCCGGTGTGCCCGCGCCTGCCGCCGTAACATTCCATTACAGGCAAAGGTGGGTGAAGTGTCTTGCCCAAGGACACAACGACAGTATGCACTCCAAGCGGGATTTGAACCGGCTACCTTCCGGTCGCCAGCCGAACTCTTAGCCCATTGTGCTATCTGTCGGCCTATAAAATAAATAAAAGCAGCAAACACGCAAAACAATAACTAAAACAACAGGATGGCTTTTCCCTTTGGAAAAAAAACAATTATCAGGTGAAATTAATCCAGATGTTATGATTGAAAAAAAGCTGAGCCAGCTGCAGGATGTGAAACTCGGACTTCCGAAAGACAATTCATCACGCTCCATTTCCACATATTGTGTCGATGCTATCTTAGATGCAGAATGCCACAATAATGATAATATTCATTGAATGTGTTGCAAAATATCTGATCTTTTCAGAATGGTATTTAAGGAATGTTAATGTTCATTTTTTCAATTATTTATTTATGTATTTCCTATCTTTTGAGAAATTGGGCAAGGATTCAAAGATTAAAAATTAAGACGCGTTGAATGCACACCCAATAAAGGCGCAAACTGGTTTGCTATGACTTGCATTTGATACAGTAATTTGATACCAAGTCAAGCATACGCATCAACTTCCCGTGAAGACAAATGTCTATTTCAAAACATGCCATTGCCAAATCTATATATTGCCTTTAAACATACCATGTTACCAAATGGACCTGATTTATAAGAAATACATTGAACGCTTTTCATGCATACAAGTTGTTTTTTTGTTCCATTGTAAACATGTAATTCAATTTAACAGAGCATTGTACACTCAGTAAGAAATAAAATATCACCCATCTACTAAAAATTGCCGAGAAGCACTTAATCCAAAAATAAAGAATTAATCAGACAATTAGATTTGCTTTAGCCTGTAGTATCATTTGAGGTTTTTACTTGGATTGTTAGTTATTACTGTTGGAGTTCATAATTGTTGGGGAACAATGTGCTTAATACTTTGCTGATTCCGCACCTGAGAGCTCTTTTGAATGAGTATCTATTAGTAGTAGGAGAGAGCATATCCTGTACTTATAGATTGATGGTGTTTTTGGACTCAATTCAATTTAGTGATCAACAGCAGTAAATAATTTGGATTTTTGTAGCACTATTCAGATATTTCAAATCATGTTAATGGCAATTAATCTCCATGAAGCATGGTTACATTGGCAAACATAAGAGCCAAAGTCAAAAGAGTAAGGCTCTGCCAACAAACAATTGGCTGGTTTATTTCATTAAAAAAAAGAGAATAAAACATTTTCTCTTTATCTTTCAGATTTCCAGCAACCTTAGATTTTGGGCTTGTCTCTATCTTTTAGCAGCTGCACTTGAAGGATGGGTATCATTTTATTATTGAATGCTATGTTGTAATTTATTATTTAAATCATAAAATAACTTATTTTTAAAAAGACAGCAATGTCAGGGGTGGGGAATAGGGAGAGAGAAAGCAGACGAATACAATATAAAAGAGATGTAAATAAGTAAAAGTTATCAAATGATCAATTCCAAAACAATTCCCATCCAACTATATGCATTTAACTCCTTATATTACCCAGAAAGGGGTAAGATCTAAAATACACATCTCTTCCTGTACAATTCTGGCAATAACCTTGCAGTAAACTGCCAGGATGATTGAAAGCTAGGGTTGGATGTGTATAGCAGAATCAAGTCAAGGTTTCTCCATTGTCAAGGATACTGCCACCTGCCACAATTAGGACTATTGCCAGCCGAAGAGGTAGTGACAATGCCAGGGGCCTCCCTTGAGATACTGCTCTCAGAATCACAGAGTAGCAAGGCTGGATAGTTATAAAGCTTACAAAGATGTCATGTGGCCCAACGGGCTTGTACCAGGTCTTTGAAAATGATATCAAATTAGTTCACGATTTTAGTTTAGAGATGCAGAGTGGAAACAGGCTCTTTGGCCCACAGACTCCACGTTGACCAATGATCACACGTACACTAGTCCAGTCTAAGGTCAAGGATTGTCACTGCATCTTCTGTCATGACATGTTCTATGCACATTGTGGGACAACGGTGAATTTGACAATTTCAGATAACCATCATTTTTCTCTCCAAGGATATGGCTGTACCTAAGATAGACCCAAAATGCTAGAGTAACTCAACGGGACAGGCAGCTTCTCTGGAGAGAAGGAATGGGTGACGTTTCAGGTCAAGACCCTTCTTCAGACTGAGAGTCAGTGGGAAGGGAAACTAGAGATATGGAAGGGTGAGGTATGAAAATTACAGATCAAAGCATATGATGCTCAAGGAAATTTAGAATGGTTCATTATTAGCTGAAGGGAAGGTGACAACGAGCCACACCTGTTTCAGTTTCTTTCTTTACTTTCTCTTGTTTCTAGCTACTGTTTTTTTAAGAGCAAGTACTACCTTGTCAGCTTTGGTCTGCAAGCCCTCATAGGCATTCCTGTAGACTTCTACCACTCCCTGTCTCTGCAATTTAAACCATCTTTGTTCTCTCAGTTTTTCCGGTTCTAATGGCACTGTTTCTCTCTGAAAAAATGTTGATTGACTGGCGGAGGTTTTCCAGATTCTCTGTTTGTGTGTTTAGGACTTCTAATATTTGGGTGGCACAGTGGCAGAGTTACTTCACTAGAGACCCAGGTTGAATCCTGCCTATGGGTACTGTGTGTACGGAGTTTGTACGTTCTCTCTCTCCAATTTCCACCCACATCCCAAAGACGTGCAGGTTTGTAAATTGTCCCTAGCGTGTGGGATATTGCTAGTGTATGGGATGATCGCTGGTCAGTGGGCCGAAAGGCCTGCATCCCTGCTGAATCTCTAAAACTAAAACTAAGAAACAAATATCTGCTGATTTATTTGCTGACTTTTCTACCAAGCTCCAACATAAAGAACAGAGAAAGAGGAAATACTGCCGATCATTGTGTGTGCTTTCTTGCGACTTTGCTTGTCAATTAATTTTTATAACCACGCGAGTCCCTGTTCTACTGACTCTTACATCCTTGCTTTTCGTTCTTGGCCCGGTTTGTGCTCTCTCACCCGACCTCATTTTTTGCTATTCTTTTTATTTTTGCTTACCTCTTCATCAGCTTAATTTTCCCCCCTCATAGATCCCTCAGTCAGTGCCACCCTGGTCTTGGTTAACCTCCAATCTCTTACAGAGCTGGATACTCATTCTTTCCCCATCTTAATGTGGTATTCATTTTGTTTTCCTGAGTGTCAGTGTTAATGACGTCCCAAATAAAGCAAACCTCTCTATTAATGATATTTGTTAAAGAAGCTCCCAGATGAAAATAAAAAAGCTTCTCTCTCAACTTAAAAAAAAAACTAGACCAAGTGGGACCTATTGGGTCCCTGTCATACAGGACGCCTGGTCCCCCAACACAATATTCAACCACTCATCCATAGCCCCCACGGAAGGCCTGGTCACCCAACGCAACCCGTTCCCCAACACAATATTCCACCACTCAGCCTTTCCCCAAACGCAAGCCACTCCCCCAATATAATATTCGACCACTCACCCATAGCCCCCATGGGACGCCTGGTCCCCAACGCAACCCGTTCCCCTAACGCAATATTCCACCACTCACCCATAGCCCCCAACTGCGCAGGGACTGCTCATTTTGCCTTATTCACCCTCCCTCATTTTAATTTTTTTTAAATTCTGTGTACTGTGACTTTAAGAAAAATGCATTTGCACCGGCTAACGCTAGCAGGACTCGGTGTACTTGGATAGCAACAATGTTGCGAGCAGGGCTATAATCCCATTGTGACGTCTTAGCTGTAAGCACAGGGAAGAAATTTTTCTCAAATTGTGGTTTTGTGAAATATAACATCAATCTGAACGAAACTTGACACAAAACAAACACATGACAATTGTGATTAAGGTGGTGCAAAAATTTAGCGCTATTCTGTACCGTTTTGGCGTAGTTCTAGGGGAACATATGGATAGACAGACAGACAGCGACAGACAGACAGACAGACAGACAGACAGACAGACAGAGACAGACAGAGTACAGATAGACAGACAGACAGACAGACAGAGACAGACAGACAGACAGACAGACAGACAGACAGACAGACAGACAGACAGACCAAACACTCCTCAATTCTGCTAACTGACCGAATCACCAATCAACTGTCCCAGCATCTGTCAAGGTATTCTTCTCAAAATGTTTTTTTTTTAAACGTTTAAAGTCAATAACGTGAAATATAACATCAATCTGAACTAAACTTTATAGGAACGACCACAGGGCAAAGGTGAGTAAAGTAGCGCAAAGATTTTAGTGCTACCATGTACCGTTGTGTAGGTCCCAGATGACAAACATATAGAACCAAACAAGATGATGCTTTTAGTAGTATACTAGACCAAGCGGGACCCGTTGGGGCCCATTCCCCCAACACAATAATCCACCACTCACCCGTTCCTCTAACGCAACCCATTTTCACAACTCACCCGTTCCTCCAACATATCCCATTCCCCCATGCAATAGTCCACCACACACCCATAGTCCCCAATTGCCCCCACCCCCCTTCCCACACCCCTACAAGGAAAGTTCTCAAAATGAAACCTCTCCCCTATTCCACCCCCACACAGAAAATCCCCATCCCACCCTCCCACAAGGAAAATTCTGGAAAATGAAACCTCTCCCCTATTCCACCCCTCACAATGAAATGGGGAGCTCCCTGCCAGCCCACTTCCCCTAACAAGGAAAATCACAATTTCTTTGAGTAAATGAAACCTCTCTCCTAATCCTCCCCCTACAATGAAAAACCTCCCCCCAAGAAATGTAAATGAGATTCCATTGTGATATATCCATTCCGCCAACGCAGCCCGTTCCCCCAACACAATATTCCACCACTCACCCATAGCCCCCAACTGCGTAGGCTTGGCTCATACACTCCCTCCCCCTCGTCTTCAGCCTCCCTCTTCTCTCCCTTCTCTTCCACTCCCTCCCTCACCTCTGCCACTGTTTTTCCCTATCCTCAGTCACACCCTCCCTCACCTCTCCCCTTTTGCACTCCCCCACTATACACAATGTTTAAATAACATTTCTTCTCCTTCCCTACCCCACTCATTGCACTTGCTAGAGCATATCCTAACACTGTTGATTGGCAGCTGAGATCCCATTGTGATGTCATTGTCGGGTGGCGGAATGTGCATGACAGCATATGTAAATGAGATCCCATTGTGATTGGAGGACTGTGAGACCCCATTGTGACATCATAGCTGCTAACTGCCAGAATCTTCGATCAACTGTCCCAGCATCTATCAAATTATTCATTACATTGTGGGGATTTTTAAACATTTGAATGTCAATAACTAGGGAAATAACATCAGTCTGAATGAAACTTTATCGGAAGGACCACGAGACAAAGTTGAGTAAGGTGGTGCAGAAATTAGAATGCTACAGTGTACCATTTTGGTATAGGTCCCAGATCACATACATATAGAAACAAACAAGATGAGATTTTTAATAATATACTCGACCAAGTGCAGACCCATTGGGTCTGCTCCCCCAATGCACCCGTTCCCTACCCATAGCTACCCATGGGAGGCGTGGTCCTCATATAGGATGAAATCTTCAGTGAAGCTGATCACTGCCAGCCGAGCCACTGTGAAGTCATCAGTGGAAGCTGGTCGTTTTAAATTCAAAGTCTTTTGATTTTTTAAAACTTTAATCAGTAATAAGTCGAGAAATAAAGCATAAAATGTTCAGTGAAGATGGTCTCTGCCTAAAGGGGAAAAATGTGAATTAGAATATGTAAAAATCTTGTGAAAGTTGACATTTTTAAAACCTTGATCGTGAATAACTTCAAATATAGGATGAAATCTTCGGTGAAGCTGATCACTGCTAGCCGAGCCATTGTGACATCAGCAGTTGAAGCTGGTTGATTTAAATTCAGTCTTTTTATTTTTTTTTTAACTTTTAATCAGTAATAAGTTAAGAATATGACAAGAAATAAAGCATAAAATGTTCAGTGAAGGTGTTCTCTTCCACGAGGTGAAAAATTGCAATCAGAATATGTAAAAATGTAATTGTTACAGCGTAGTGTTTTGACGAAGATGTAAAGACAATGACATATACATACGCACATATACACACACATATACATACGTACAAGATCAGAATTTTAATAAGTACTAGACCAAGTGCAGACCCGTTGGGTCTGCTCCCCCAACACATCTATTCCCTACCCGTTGCCCCCACTGGAGATGTGGTAGTCCTGATCACTGCTAACTGAACCATTGTGACATCATCAGTTTAAGCTGGTCTTCAGTGAAGCTGTCCTTTTAAATTCAAAGTATTTTGATTTTTTTTAAATTTAATCAGTAATGTCGAGAAATAATGCATAAAATGTTCAGTGAAGGTGATTCCGGCCTCGAGGGGAAAAATATCACTTGGAATATATGAAATGTAATCATTACCGCATAGTGTTTTTGCGAAGATGTAAAGACAACCACATATACTCACACACACACACATATACAAGACCAGACTTTTAATAAGTATATGATGATTATGATAGATAGATAGATAGATAGATAGATAGATAGATAGATAGATAGATAGATAGATAGATAGATAGATAGATAGATAGATAGATAGATATAAAGATGAATATTGTAACAAAGCTTGAATGTGATAATCCATGCACCAATACAATAATTACATTCAATTTTTTTAAAATCATCCATAAGACCATATGACATCGGAATAGAATTAGGCCATTCAGCCCATCAATCTACCCTACCATTCATGGCAGATCTATTTTTCCCCCTTAACCCCGTTTTCCTGCCTTCTCCCCATGATACCCTTGCTAATCAAGAACTTGTCAATCTTTGCCTCAAAAATACCCAACGACTTGGCAATCTATGGCAATGAATTTCACAGATTCACCAACCTCCGGCTAAAGAAATTCCTTTTCACCTCCATTTTGAAGGTACGTCCTTTTATTCTGAGGCTATGCCCTCTGGTGCTAGACTGTAAACATCCTCTCCACATCCACTCTGTCTTGATCTCTCATTATTCAATGTGAGCTCCCTTCATCTTTCTAAATTCTGGCGAGTACAGGGCCAGAGTCATCAAATTGCTTCAACGTTGTCTCACCTTAATCCAGCGAAAGATTCAGTCTCTGCTAGCAGGGAGAAAAACTCCAGAGAATACAGACCCTGCGCGTTCAAACACTCCTCAACGCGAGGTGGACCATCGAGAGTGAGGTGCATTGGTGGATCGACGAGAGTGAGGAGGGCAGGCGAGAGTGACTCCGTTAGGGCCCGCCGAGAACAATTGGGAGACCCGGTGGGGTGGGGTCACCGTTGAGAAGAATGGGGTACAAGGTGGCGGGCCAACTTCTGCCATGTGCGGTGGCAGGCCGAAGATAGGACAGTTCGGTGAACTTTTGTTACTTTGGCGGCACCAGAAGCATGGTGGCTCTTGTGTACTGTCTAGGTGAGATCTGCTGTATGATTTTATCAGATTGTATGCAAAAT
Organism: Leucoraja erinaceus; assembly: GCF_028641065.1. Classification (NCBI taxonomy): domain Eukaryota; kingdom Metazoa; phylum Chordata; class Chondrichthyes; order Rajiformes; family Rajidae; genus Leucoraja; species Leucoraja erinaceus. The sequence continues at coordinate 26,280,634 of NC_073395.1, read as the reverse complement.
AAAGTATTTCACTGTACCTGACAGTAAAGTAACATTGAATAATTGAATTAACCCAGTCATCCCTGGGATCATTCATTCCTTTGCTGTAAGCCTAGTTCTGTGCCCATATCTAACGACTGAAATCCTTTACTTACAGTATGAAGTTGAAGCATTTTCAAGCATCGTGAACCATTTGTTTTAATCTTAAATGTAATTATAACTACACTCGTGGGATTTGTCATTGTTGACATGTGTGTAACTATATTGGAATGTTTTCCTTTGAATCCAAGTACATCTAGATGCAAGTCATCCCATTTATATTTCAGTTATGGGACTCGTGTGCACACAATAAGCAACAGCATTATTCCCACAACTTTATTTATAGCAAATAAAGGTCATAATATTTATAAAATTCCAAACACCCCTATTAGTTGGAAGCATTTAAATAAAACTCCCCAGATTTATTCTATTTGTGCACCCAAATAGCATATTTATCCTTTGACCCTGGAGTATTGCCAGTAACAATATCACTGCAATTACCAATATACATTAAAGCCCATATCAGTAATAACTTAGGGAAACATGCTTGTACTGTGGACAACTGTAAAAGTATCTGATCGCAGATGTTCCCATTTCATCAGAGGTTATGATCCTAGATGAATTCCATAAGCATGTCTCTTAAATTCTCATGGGAAGATTTATTTCCACATTTCACAATAGTTGATAAAGACATTTGGAATCTTTTCCTTGGAAGATATCATTTCCTAGAACATGGATTTTTGTTGCACTACATTGTAGCATGTGAATGAGTCACCAGCTCCCATATGGGAGACGTGCAAAATAACCCAGCGACAAAGTCCATTTAAAATGCTACTGGAGTGTTCAAAATTTTATCTGCACATAAAAGAAAACAAAATTAAAGTTTGCAGATGACACATAAATGGGTGGCATTGTAGATAGTGAAGATGGTTGTCGAAAATTGCAGCAGGATCTTGATCGGTTGGGCAGGTGTACTTAGGTATGGTTGATGGAATTTAATACAGAGAAATGTGAAGTGTTGGATTTTGGACAGACTAACATGGGCAGGACCAATACAGTGAATGGTAGGGCTCTGGGGAGTGTTGTGGAGCAGAGGGACCTAGTTGTGGTGGTACATAGTTCACTGAAAGTGGCACCACAGGTAGATAGGGTGGCCAAAAAGGATTTTGGCACATTGCCCTTCATTTGTCATTGTATTGAATATAGACGTTGGGAGGTCATGTTGCAGTTATACAAGACGTAAAGAACATCGCTCAGATGTTCTGGTTTTCTCCCACACTCCAAAGACGTACAGGTTTGTAGGTTAATAGTAAGATTAAACGAGAACTTACCAGTTTGAAGTTTGATCGTTATTTTATGAGGAGTAACGTTGAGGGATTGCGTGTCATTCTTCAAAGCAGCGGTGTGAAATCACAGATAACAGTAATGACTGAACATAGTAAGATTAGAGAAGAGGATACCAGTTGAACTTTATGATCAAGGGTGGGAGTGGAGGGCACGTAATCCCTCAACGTTACTCCTCATAAAATAATGATCAAACTTCGAACTGGTAAGTTCTCGTTTAATCTTACTATTTTACTTCGGAGTCACGTGAGTGACTACGTGAAGATTTCAAAGCTCTGTGATTTCATGCCGTGGAAACAAGTCGATGCATCACATCTGCCTTAATTGACTAAGGGAGGAATTGTGTTAACATGTTTAAACATAAATCCGACATTGAAATCCATGATAAAGTTATTAACAACAAATTATAGCCCCTATTTCATGGGGTGAAATCATATTACAGAACTTAAAATTGATTCTGCAAAGGTTCCAGGTTTAACCATTGGTTTATGGTAGAATTGTTGGAACGTTTTTTCCCTTGACCATCCTGCTGTCTCCAGGATTTGGTCCATCGGTACGTCCAACACCATAGCTGCCAATGTAGCTGCAGCCCTGGTGGAATGAGATTTGAATATGTTAGTATCCACTCCAGCTGTTGTTAAAACTTGTTTCAGCCATCTGGAAATAGTTTGAACCAACACTTTTTTGTGGGGTTGCTTGTGGCTGATTAGTAGTGCCATTTCATAGCCTCTGATGTTTTTGGTGTTCTCCATATATAACAATACATGTCTTATTATACAGAGACGATCATCTATAGGGTAAGCCCTAAATTCTATTTTGAGGCCTGATGGTCCCGGTCTGTTCTGTTTGACTAATTTGTGAATATGAAAAGGTAGATTTCTTGTTGAAGAAGTCATATTGTCCAGCCTTAACTTATGTAAAGACTATACCCTTTGTGCTGTGACCAAAGCCATCAGCATGACTGTTTTATGCGTCAGTTTTTGCAGGGACAGAGCTGTTGCTGGAGACCAGTTCCTTAGCAACGTTAGGACAATACTCACATCCCGTATTTGAGAGTACCTGGTTCTTGGGGGATTGATATTAAAAATTCCCCTCATAAGTTTGGTTACCAGGGGGTGAGTCCCAACAGAATGACGCTCTGATCCTCGCCATAGATATGCTGAAAGGGCACTTCTGGCGGAGTTAATGGCACTGTAACTGAGCCCCTCATCATAATGGAGGCCTGCCAGGAATTCCAGAACAGACATTATGTTCATCGAGCTGTAAGTGATGTTGTTTCTGTGACAATATGTCTCCCATTTCCTGATGTATACCAGATATTGCTTTTTGGTGGACTTCCTGTGAGCCGCTGAGATAATGTTCAATGTTCGGTCCGTCAGTCCCAGTTCCAGTAGAGGTTTCTTTAGACTCTACAAATGAATAAGTTTGTCGTATTATGACATGGATAGCTATCCCCAGTTACGGGATGAACCAACAAATCTGGTCATTTCAGGATGGTGATACATGGTTCTAAGACCATGTCGAGTATCACAGGGAACCATGCTTGAGTAGGCCAATCGGGCACTACCAAAATACCAGCGCCGAGTCTTGTTGTATTTTGCATAATACCCGACTGATGAGGCAGAAAGGAGGGAATGCATAGAAAAACAATTTCCCCCATTGCAGCGAAAAAGCATCTATCGCTGATGCCCCAGGGTCTGGTCCCAAGAAACATAGTTTGGTAACTGGTGATTGAGTCTAGAAGCAAATAGATCGATACCTGGTGTTCCATACCATGCTACATTATCAGCAAATACTTTTATATCCAACATCCATTCGATGTTTTCATTGAATTTGCGTGACCTGGTGTCTGCCACTGAATCTAGGTTACCTGGTAGGTAAGTAGCTGATATCCAAATATTTCTCTGGATACACCATTGCCAAATTGTATTAGCCGGATTGTCACATGATGTCGATTTGATTCCACCCATATGGTTAATATATGCCACCACGGTGGTATTGTCAATCTGTAGTCTAACATGCTGGTGATATATTCCAGAACAGTATGACTTTAGGCCATAGAACGCACGCAACATTTCCAGGTAGTTTATGCCAAGTGTCTGTAGTAATGATGCCTCCTGTGCATTCCATCTACCTCCACTGCTGGAGATGGAATTGGTAGCACCCCAACCAAATGCACTGGCATCAGTTTGTAGCACCACTGAGGGGTTGCTGATAATGATAGGGCTGGAACAATGCCGAATGTTATCTCTCCACCATTTTAATTCCATAATTGCTTTGATTGGTAGCTTCATTGGTCTGTCGAAATAACCAGCATTAATTTTGAGTGCTTGTATTTTTGCCCTTTGTAAATTTTGATAATACAAAGGTCCAAATTGTGTGACTGGAAAAGCAGCCACTTTTTTGCCAATCACCCTTGCTACCAATCTGATAGATGGTTCACTGATGTCAATGAGGTTGTTGCAGGCCTCAGTTAAGACTGGAGCCTTGTCCTTTGGTAAAGTCACCGACATGTGAACTGAGTCAATAGTGAACCCCAAATAATCCATTATGGTGGAAGGCGTTAGTTTAGATTTAACTGGATGGATGATAAACCCCAGTTTCTCAAACAATTGTTTGGTGGCTGATACAGCTAGTTTGGCTAATTCCAAAGTTTAGCCCACAATCAATATGTCATCTAGATAGGCCATGATCATATGTTTTTGTTTCCGAAGAAACGCTAGGGCTGGTTTCAAAATTTTTGTAAACAGCCTGGGGCTGATGTTAATCCATTTAGTAGAGCTCTATACTGCCAGAGCTGCCCCATCCAGTTGAATTTTAAATAACGTCTGTGATCAGTCCGTATAGGCACTGAATAGTAAGCATCTTTTAGGTCGATGCTAGCCATGAAGTAGCCTGCGGAAATCAATTGTTTGGCAGTAACAAAGGTTTCCATTTTGAAATGAATATACTGCACAAATGTATTCAATTTGGTCAAATCTATGATGATGCGACAACCACCATCTTTTTTCAATAACCCCCTTAGCGTGGAGTCTCACCAGTTCAGCATGTGCTTCCAATTTTTCTTTTCGTGAAAGTACGAACGTTCGGTTCGGTACATGCTGAACTGGGGCTATTTTTGTGCACAAATTCAATGGTGTATCCCTGGATACTGTTTAGGATATAAGTGTCTGTTGTTAATGCACTCCATGCCTCCCAAAAGAAGTGTAATCTCCACCGATATGTGTATTATCCACACTTCCTATAATTTGTAAGGGACCAGACCCACCTACCTCCATGGTTACCAGTGGAAAGTTTACTCCTTCCTGTGTAGTCTTCGAGGAGGTTGAGGCGCCGGTGTCTGGGTTTGGGGTTTGCGCATTTTCCACGAAGACCGGTCTGGGCCATGGCCTAAAAAAGACCGCTATCCTGTATGTCCGGCGTTTGAGCTTTCACCAGCTTCTGATTGTCTTGCTCTGCTGGTGGGTGCGTAAGCGTGCTGTCTTTGAGTGTAGGAGGTCCTCTCATCGAGCTCCTTCTTTCTCCTTCCTGCACCCCCTGCACAATTGTTGTTTGTTCAGCAAACCCCTCTTCAGGGTCAGCCCAGAATTGACCCCCAGTACTCCCCTCTGTCGAGGGAGATGCACTGTGCAGCCCTACGTAAGGTGCTGCTGTGGGTGTTTTGTATAACCCATGGTGACTAAACTCCATCTCCCGGAGTCTGTCACATTGGAGCATCTGCTCCATAAGCCGCTCCATTTGGCCCCAGCAACGCTGGTCCCCACAGCATTTCTTGCAGTCCGACTTGTCAGAGTCAACGGCTCTGTTCCGTATAGCCTTCCCGCCCGGCCGTGGTGTTGATCTAGCCGGCGCTGGTGCCAAGTCGGGCACAGCTGATCCCACTCATGGTGATGCTGGTGCCTTCAGCTGCTGCTGGCTGTCCGCAACTCCGCGGTCCTCCCCAGCCAGCTTTAGACGCAGCCCTTGTGGACTCTATTTTTGTCCAGTTTCCCCCTGTAAAAAACAGCGAGGGAAACATAAAATGACCGCAGAGTAATTCACTTACCTGCGGTCTCAGTTTCAAAATTACCGCTGCGGGGGAACGCTCCACCCCGCCTGTTGTTTCGCAATGCGTGAAGCGATATGACACGCATGCGTCCTGGCGGGTTCTTCACGTAATCACTCACGTGACTCCGAAGTAAAATTAGCTTTGGTAAAATTGTAAATCCTTAATGTGTGTAGGAAGTGAAAAACCTTTGTTATGTGCTAGCCAGTCAGCGAAAAGGGAATACATTATTACAATTGACTCATCCACTGTGTGCAGATAAATGATAAAGAGAATGATGTGAATTAAGTTTAGTGCAGATAAAGTCCAGTAGAGACCGATCAAAGATAGTCCGTCAGTCCCCGATGTGGTAGATAGTACAGCAGGACTGGACTCCTTCCAAACTCATGAGGTCTTCTTTGCCACGCTCCTATGACTAGCTATGACTCTATGGCCCCTTGTAAACGCACCTGGGGCCCGTTCCAAAGCTCCTTATAAACTCACTCGGACCCCATTCCCATATTTCTTCTAAACTCACGTAGGTTTCCTTCCCTTAATCTTTTTGATATACTGAGGCACTGTTGAATGTGCTCTCTTTAACCTTTCAGATGACCCATTTCCATGCTTCTGAACTCACTGGGGTTCCATTCCGACACATTCATTGAAACACTGGGGCCCTGCTTCCCCTGCTCCCTTCATGCTCATTGGAGCACCTTTGCTATCCTCCTTTTAATCTCTCTCATTCTCACAATTTCTCGCACACTCTTTAGGCTCATGTTACTCACTAAAATAATGAATATACCGCTGCAGAACATCTAAACATATGAATTTAAAGTGAAGATAGACACAAAATGCTGGAGTAACTCCACGGGACAGGCAACATCTCTGGAGAGAAGGAATGGGTGACGTTTTGGGTCAAGACCCTTCTTCAGACCCGTAACGTCACCCATTCCTTCTCTCCAGAGATGCAGCCTGAGTTACTCCAGCTTTTTGTGTCTACCTTCGATTTAAACCAGCATCTGCAGTTCTTTCCTACACATGAATTAAAAGTGACGGGCTATTAATAGGAGTGACAGCCAATAGACTGAAAAGTTTGCCAGTAACCCATCACCAAGTTCTGAGGACTCTGGTTAATCAGAGTTTTAGCACAGTATTGTTCAGCACTTGTATCAAATCTAGTGAAGCACGTAAAAGGTTGTAATTGTACCAATCTTGATGCAGATTAAAAGGTGGTATGTGAGAGTGAGAAACCAAGTTACATTTCTAATAAATCTCTAAAGTAATTATGCTCCTTTTGAAAGATTATCTAGAAACATACCTTTCAGTAATGGCCAAGAGGGCTCATCCAACCTGGTAATGAAACAAATGTAACCATAACCTGGCACAATTAATTATGATATAGGATTACACTTATGCTAGCAGAATATTTAAAACATGCATTTTCACTTTAATTTTGGGATTAAACTGTGACAGTTTATGAAAGTGTTATTCCCCAGGCATCATTTAATTGGCAGTCACCATAGACAATAGGTGCAGAAGTAGGCCATTTGGCCCTTCGAGCCAGCACCACCATTCAATGTGATCTTGGCTGATCATCCCCAATCAGTACCCCTTTCCTGCCTTCTCCCCATATCCACTGACTCCGCCATCTTTAAGAGCCCTATCTAGCTCTCTCTTGAAAGTATCCAGAGAACCAGCCTCCACCGCCCTCCGAGGCAGAGAATTCCACAGACTCACAACTCTCTGTGTGAAAATCAGGTCCACAATGTCTGGATGTGTGTAAGATTCCCAAATCTACAGTTAATTCTGAACTAATATTTTTTTAAATGCATTAAATGGAATTGATTTTGAGTCTGGCATTTATAGTTTGAAAGCTTAGAAACTTCACAGTACATCTGTAGATGCATCTGTGCTAAATGATTTGTCATTCATCCTGTTTCATCAAACATTAGGTGATGCCAGACCAGTACAACTTTCACAGATGGGTAAAATTGGCACAATACTGCAATTATATATTGGCACACAGCAAATAAAAATAGGGTCAGATCACGTAGTAATTTCTTAATGTCTGTGGATGCTTGAAAAGCTTTGCTTTCCCCCACCCCGCCTCTCCAGGGCCCCATCTGGATTCCCATCAATTACTCCCCTCCACACCTCCTCCTCCCGTTACTTTTCTCTCCCTGGTATCACAATCTGCAACTCTTCAATCTTGACTCATACCTATTGTTCTTATCGCTGGCCTTTGTTCCAGCCACCTGCCTGCAAAATGTCCCCTCACCTGTGCCAACTTGCTGCACTTTGTCTTGCCTCTCCCTTTTCTAGCTTCCTTCTCTCCCCTACAATCAGTCTGAAGAAGGATCTCGTCCCGAAATATCACCTATTCATGTTTTCCAGACATGCTGCCTGACCCGCTAAGTTACTCCACACTTTGTTTCCTTTAATGTATTAACCAGCATCTGCAGTTCTTTGATTCTAGTCTAGAGCATGGCTTAAGGAATCCTGTCCAGTGACTCTGATATCCACCATCATGCAGTACCTGGAGAGACTGGTGATGGTACACTTTAACTCCAGCCTCCCAGCTAGCCTTTATTCACTGCAGTTTACTTACCATCACAACAGCTCCACAGCAGACACAATATCCCTAGCCCGAAACTCATCTCTGGAACATCAAGACAACAAGGGCTCCTACATAGGCTCCTACTTATTGACTCTGGAGCTGCTATAGAATCTCACTCAAATTCATCTCCAAACACTGGGACCTAGGAATCAGTTCTCCCCTCTGCATTGGACCTTCGACTTTCTGAGCCACAGACCTCAATCAGTGAGGATAGGTAACAACACCTCCTCCACAACAACTCTCGACCCTGGTGCCCTGCAAGGATGCATTCTCAGTCCCCTATAACACCCACTCCCTTAATACTCGCAAATGTACAGCCAAATTTGGCTCTAATTCCATCTACAAGTTTGCAGACAACACCACTGAGGTGGGTGGAGTCACAAACAATGTCGAGATGGAGTACAGGAAGGAGACAGAGAACCTATTGAAATGGTGTCAGAACAATAACATCTCCCTGAGCACCACAAGACTAAGGAACTAGTCATTGACTCCAGGAAGCATGGTGGAATACATGACCCTCCTTGCTATTAACATTACCGATGATCTGACCTGAACCAACCACATTGATGTAACAGCCAAGAAGGCACACCGATTACTCTACTCCCTGAGGAGGCAGAGGAAGTTTGTAGTGTCTCCAATTACTCTTACAAACCTCTACAGATGCACCATGGAAAGCATACTGTCAGGTTACATCAGTGTGGTTTGGGAACAGCTCTGTCCAGGACCATTTGTATCCATACAAACTCCGTACAGATACATCCTGACTATGGGTGCTGTGTGTACAGAGTTTGTGCATTCTCCAGGTGACAGTGTGAGTTTTCTCCAGGTGTTCCGGTTTCCTCCTACACTCCAAAGACGTACAGGTTTGTAGGTTAATTGTCTTTGGTAAAATGGTAAATTATCCCCAGTGGTGTAGGATAGTGCTAGTGTATGCAGTGATTGCTGGTCAGCACGGACTTGGCGGGCCAAAGGACCCATTTCCTTGGTGTATCTCTGAAGTCGAAAGTCTAAAGAAATTTCAGAGAGTCAAAGATGTAGCCCAGTCCATCACACAGACCTAAATACCCACCATTGACTCCATCTACACCATGCCGCCTTGGTAAAGCAGCCAACATAGTCAATGGCATGTCCCACCCCAGAGGCGGAAATCGCTATCAAAACATAGGGGGGGACACAATTTCTTAGCACCACGCGCGTATGCGCATACACACACTCGCACATGCGCGTGCACACACACACACACACACAAACACTCGCGCATGCGCACACACACACACGCGCGCAAGGCTTTGGAGGCTTCAGCCGTGGGCCCTGTGGACGGTAACATCAGGAGCTGACCTGGTTGGTGACCGACTCCGAACTCCAGCAACAGCAGCTTTGTCCGCCCCGAATTGTGGGGATTCAATCGGCCCGTTCGCGGGGCCTTTCATCGTGGGGATTCAACATCGGGAGCCTCGATCGCCTCGACGCAGCAATTTGAGCGCAGGGCGGTGGAAGATCCCGCGGCCGATTTTAAGCTACACTGGGCGGGGCGATGTAAAGCCCTGCGAACGGGCCAATTCAAGCTCTGCTTTGTTCCACCAGGACGTCTCCCTCCTCCAGTCACCGTGCTCTATCCTCAGTTCCACCCCCCTACTTCCACTTCTGACCGACACCTCCCTCCTCCAATCATCGTGCTGAATCATCATGTCCCCCCCCCCCCACTGCATGCTGAACGACGTCTCACTCGTCCAATCGGCACTCTCGATCATCAGTCCCACCCCCACTGTCTCGCGGAAAGCTGAGATTTTTAATAGAATTTTTTTTCACCGAGTTTTAAAATCCGGATTACAAAACATGGGGGGGGGGGGGATTGTCCCCCACCTCTCAAAACATGGGGGGAAACGTGGCCCCCCCTGTCCCACCCCCGGGATTTCCGCCCATGCCCATCTTCTTCTCCCTGGTCTCACCTGGCAGAAGGTACAGAAGCTTGAAAGTGCACACCGTCAGATTCAGAAACAGCTCCTTTCCCTTCATTATCAGGCTTCTAAATGTCCCTAAGCTAGAGATCTGTTCAATTCACCTCTACACTGTTGAGGACATTGGACTCTAAGGAACTGATGCGCTGCAACGAGCTAGAATGATGAGAACTATATTCTACACTCTGTATCTTCTACTTTGCTCCATCTATTGTACGCGAGTTTGAATTGATTTTATCTATGTGTGGTATATCTGATCTGTTTGGATAGTATATAAAACAAAGCTTTTCACTGTACCTCAGCCAATGTGACAATAATGAACCTAAACCTTAACCAAACACATTCACACTAGTTCAATGTTATCCCATTTTTGCATCCACGCCTTGCATGCAGGAGGCAATTTACAGAATCCAAATAACCTACAAACTTGCACATCTTGGGGAAGCCAAAGCACCCAGAGGAAATCCATCCAGACACAGGGAGAATTCAAACTCTATACCGGGGTCAGAATCAAACCTGGTGGTCTTGCGTTGTGAAGCAGTAGCTCTACCAGTTACACCACTGTACAGTCTGTAGTGATATCTGTCACAGTTCACCCAATAATTTAAACTATTAATATTGCTCTGTAATTTTATGGCCCCATCTACACTAATTAATAAACACCAGTCTTTGACAAGTTGGATTTATGGCCCTCTGTTGTGTTATCTAAAACATTTTACTGAACAGGGTAAATGTATTGAGCGTTCAGTCTAAATTCTTATGAGACACCATTCTATTGCCTTCCAATTCACCGCACATTGTATTATCATTATTACATATTATCATTACTCTTTATCTTCTTTTCATAACAAATCACCTAATGAGGTCAGTAATCTGCCATTAGTGGGCTCTAGGTAAAGTTTTAAATAACATGTTGTCAAATTGCTCCAATTACTTGCACAACATAAAACTAAAACGTCTGAAGAAGGGTTTTGGCTCGAAACGTTGCCTATTTCCTTCGCTCCATAGATGCTGCCACACCTGCTGAGTTTCTCCAGCATTTTTGTTTACCATAAAACTGTAAGAGGCTGCAATTTAGTAAGTTATGGGTTCACACCTTTAGTTTCTCTCTGTTATAGATCGGCAAGTTTACCTGCTGAAATCAAGAGAAATAAGATGAACTTGTTGTGTGTACTTGTTTGTTCACATTTCCTGAGAGAGCTGGGGATAATTTGTCAGCCCTACCTGAGCTGAAAAAAACTTTTGCACAAGAAGGAAGGTCATAAATAAATCAGTTCGGTAGTTAGGTCAATAGATAAAGAATTGGAGTTAATCTACTTTGAGAGTTTCAATTTCATCTTGTCATGCATAAACTAACAAATTTGTGTTAATTTCCACTACCTACCCTTGTAACACAGCAGGAATGAGTTAACAACCGCAGTATAGTGGACATTCAAGAAGCCTTTTTTGCAGAAGTTTTTTTGAAACAATACAAAGAAACTTAAATTCTGAGACACAAGTTTGAAGTGACAACTTCCTGCTGGTGTTACATTTTGCATTAGAATTAAAAATATTTAACATGGCCTTCCCTTTTCTAAACTTTTCTTCTTTTAATCTCATTTTGTTTCACTAATACTGATTATGTTAAAATATTATTACATGGAATTTCAGAACACATTCTAGACTAACGCTGTGAATTATGCTCCCTAATTGTGTCATATTTGCAATGGAAATGTACCAGTTAGTTTTGATAGTGGATTTTTTTTAAACATCCTGTGAATAGATACCTTTGGCTATTCACAATAAAATAACGCAATAAATTTTAGAACAACATGCAAGATAGCGATCTGACTCGATTACATTCTTTGCGTGGAATTTAACAAACATGCAGAGGGGGTTGTTTCTGGAGTTGCTTTTGATATAATTGCCCGTTATGGAAATTTCCACCGAGGAAGAACACAATAGAATTGATCCATCACAGACCCGGCATTGTTCCCACAGCCTCCTGCATTCTTGAAAGGAAAGTTTATTTTTAATCAGTTGGATCATCCCCATGAACCTTTGTAATAGCAGCCCAGCAGAAAAATGTGATCTAAATAAAGTAGCATTTGTGCAGAATCTCAAGACGTTCCTATTCTAGAAGATTTATTTCTGAAAATAATTTGAGCATTGGGCTTTTTACAAAATTTACAAAGGGAACCTTGTTAATACCTTAATGGAATTGGTAGGTTTGATATTCAAAATATCAGCTCTCTCTGATGTTATCTCCTTCAATCTGGAATGAATAAAAATGTTGTTGAAATTAATTCCGTCAACCTGCTGTGCTCTGCTTGTTCACATATCAGCTTTTGAACAAGATCCTCCATGAAAAGGCAGGCTGTAAATTGTCTAGACGGATGTGTTTTTCCCCCAAGTAATTTTCCTCTTGTCAATCAATATCAGCTGCAATTTATTTCAATTTATTAACCAATTGATGCATTTGGAGCTTTTCCTCTTCTAATGAGCGCTGTTGTGTTTAAAGTAGGGCAGATGTTAGAATCAAAGTACATGATCATACAGAAATGAATGACCCTCCTATCTAGTCTACCAGCTTGCTCCCCTCTACTCCATTAGTCTGAAGAAGGGTCCCGAGCTGAAACATCGCCTGTCCATTCATCTCCATAGATGCTGCCTGGCCCAGTTGGTTTCTTGTTAACTATTGACACCATTTACTTTCTCCACAACAATGTGTTCTATCACCAGGGTGATGCTGTGGTGCAGTGGTAGAGTTGCTGCCTTCCAGCACCAGAGACCCAGGTTTGATCCTGACAATGGCTGCTGCCTGTACGGAGTTTGTACATTCTCCACAAAAGTCACGTTGTTGTTGAGAACAACATATAGGAATAGTCCAAGCAAAGATATAAATCCAGAGTGAAAGTAATTTCCACTCATTCCAATGTCTGGTGCATTGCAACAAACCTAGTGTTTTCTGTCACTCCCTTCTCCTCTTCCCCTTCCTTCTTTCCCCCTCCTACTCCCACCTCCTCTGCACTTCCCTATTCTCTACCCCCTGTGCCTTTTCTCTTCTTCACCTCATTTTACTTCCCCTCCTCTCCTCTCCCTCCTTCATTTTCTTTGTCACTTGAGATGTTCACTCTCTGACTGGAGTCAATATAGATAAGTAAAATGGATGATAGTAAATTTGACGTTATGAATTAAGGCACTCATTATTGTAGCCAAAACTGTGATCAATTTACTCGAGAATGGCCAAAAAATGAGCTTTACTTCCAGACAATGGAACTTTACCAGACCTTTCAGGTGTCATTGGTTTCTATTGTGGGGAATCAGGGGAACTTCAACATAATTATGGTGGGCAAAATTGTCTTCCTTCCTGAAAGAAACCTTGAATTTTGTCTAGAAATCCTCCATCTAACATTGGATGTTATAGAATCTTACAGAAACAATCTTTTCAGCCCAACCTGTCCATGCCAAACAAGATGCCACATCCAAGATAGTCCCATTTATATGCACCTGGCCCATATCCATCTGAACCTTTCCTATCCATGTACCTGTCCAAATGTATTTTAACTGTTGTTGCTTCAGCTACTTCATTTGACAGTTCATCCTTCACCTAAGTTCCAAGAGAATTCAACAAGTTTAGAGCTGTGGAACTCTCTGCCACAGAAGGTAGTTGAGGCCAGTTCATTTGGCTGTATTTAAGAGGGAGTTAGATGTGGCCCTTGTGGCTAAAAGGATCAGGGGGTATGGAGAGAAGGCAGGTACAGGATACTGAGTTGGATGATCAGCCTTGATCATATTGAATGGCGGTGCAGGCCCGAAGGGCTGAATGGCCTACTTCTGCACCTATTTTCTATGTATCTATGTAGAGTTTAATTTATTATTGTCATGTGTACCAAGGTATAGTGAAAAACTTCTTTGTTGCATGTTATCCAGTCAGCAAAAATACAAGACATGATTACAATCAAGCCATCCACAGTGTTCAGATTCAGGATAAAGGGAATAACGTTCAGTGCAAGATAAAGTCCAGAAAAGACCGATTAAAGATAATGCGAGGGTCTCCAATGAGGTAGATGGTAGGTCAGGGCCGCTCTCTAGTTGGTGATAGGATGGTTCAGTTGCCTGATAAAAGCTGGGAAACTATCCCTGAAACTGGAGGTGTGCATTTTCACACTTCTGTACCTCTTGCCTGATGGGAGAGGGGAGAAGAGGGAGTAACTGGGATAAGACTCATCCTTGATCATGCTGGTGGCCTTGCCAGGGCAGAGTGAAATGTGGATGAAGCCAGTGGAAGGAGGGTTTGTTTGTGTGATGGCCTGGGCTATGTAGATTGGTTACATTACTTACTAAACAATGTAGTGCTTTATTATTGTAAGCTCCGCCTACTACCACACCATTCATATCATCGCAACCCGACATGTGCTGTTAATTGGTACTGCTGCATGGTAGGATTAACATGCTGCCGTGTGTTGTATACGTTACTCAATAATTACTGTTGTACCAGGTCCTGCGTATGTGTGAGTTACTCAACAGGCTACGCTCACAATTCTCTGCAACTTCTTTGGTCTTGGATGGAGTTGGATGGAGGTGACTACTATTGCTTGATCTCAACTAAACATTCAAATTAAGAGTCTGATTCAGATTAGTTCATCGTCATATACACCAGGGAACAGAAATTCCTTGTTCACATAAAGCTCAAAGCATGCAAAGTATACATGATAATGATAGATACAGCAATAGGTATGTACAGATTTGTAAGTTAATTGGCTGAGGTAAGACTAGTAAATTACCCGAGTGTGTAGGATAGTGCTAGTGTCTGGGGTGATCGCTAATCAGTGCGGACTTGGTGGGTCATAGGGCCTGTTTCCGCATTGTATCTAAAGTTCAAAAAATTAAACTAAAGAGCAACAACAAATGCAAAACAGCAGATTGATGCAAAGATTGTTGTGTAATATGAAGTTGTGCAAAAAATAAACCTTACCACGAACTTTACCTCAGCAATGTTGCTTCGATGGGGATTTATGGTGGCAAGGTTCTAAAATTAGTAGCCTAGTTTATAGAATAGATCTAGAGATATGATTTCAAATGCCTGAATGGCAGCTGGATAATTTGTGTAATTAATTCCATCTGGTGTAAAACCTAATGCCAGTGATGGTGACTGTGAATCATTCGCTTGTTATTGATAACTCACCTGGTTCTTTAATAACTTCCAGCCATGAAAATCACTATTCCAGGAGTTCAAGGGGCATGTATGTAGTCAAGACTCACAGCAGTGTGCAAAACACAAACTCAGCAGGTCAGGAAGCATCTATGGAGGACATGGATAGGTGATGTTTTGGATCAGGATCCTACAGAAGAGTCCTGCCCTAAAACATCACCTAGCTATGTATCGGAGTGTGGTAGAGTTGCTGCCTTACAGTGCTAGAGACCCCGTTTTGATCCTGACAATGGGTGGTGTCTGTATCGAGTTTCTACGTCCTTCCCGTGACCACGTGGGTTTTCTTCGAGTGCTCCGATTTCCACCCACACACCAAAGAAGTAGGTTTGTAGATTAATTTGCTTCGGTATGAATGGTAAATTGTCCCTAGTGTGTTGAATAGTACTAATGTACGGGGATCTCTGGTTGGCACAGACTCGGTGGGCTGAAGGGCCTGTTTGTATGCAGTGTCTCTAGACTTAACTTAAAATCTAAACCTCTAGAGATACTACCTGACCTGCTGAGTTCCTCCAGCACTTTGTGTTTTGCTCAAGATTCCAGCATCTGCAGTTCCATGTTTCTCCACTCACAAGAATGAGGTTGGCTGTGAACTCACCAAAGCTATGGCCTTGCAAGCTCTTCAATTCAGTATCAGTTTGGGATCGAAAATAAATAGTGGCCTAACCAGCAATGCATGGATCTGGAGTGTATTAAAGGAAGAATGCATGCATGAATAAATGTGACAGTCTTGTCCAATTAATGACAGCAGTTATAGTAGAGTTATAATGCCTTTACTTCCTCATCATTTCATGCTAACAGAAATTATTTCCTATTCGATTTTGAAATCATCTATCATTTCCTATGCAGCTGCAGTAGAATGGCTTCCATTCTGTTTGGATGCGATTTGATTGGGTTATGATGTAATCTAAATGCTGATTAAATTGCTACTGTTTACTCTCACCAAGATATTTTAATTTTATATATTGCATAATCCTGTGAGTCATGGTTTTTAATTTACTATGAGATATGAGTGGTCTGTTTTGGTCTAATATTATTTCAGCCTCACAGTTCATTGGCCCTAACATTAATTGTACGAGTGGAGGTCGAGAACCTCAGAGGCCGAACACCAGTCATAGAGCCATAGAGTGATGCAGTATGGAAACAGACCCTTCGGCCCAACCTGCCCACATCGACCAACATGTCCCAGCCACACTAGTCCCACCTGCCTGCAGCAGATTGTTGGCAGGAAGAAGGGACAGGAGCCTGAAAACTATAATGTCCAGGTTCAGGAACGGCTTCAACCCTGCAGCCATCAGGCTATTAAACACTACAACCTCAAATAAGCTCTGAATTACAATAGACTATTATTGTTATTATAGCGGGTCTGCACTTGGTCTAGTATATATATATATATATGTGTGTGTGTATTTGTGAGTGTGGGTATATATACACACACTTAACATTTTTCTTCACTCTCATTTATTATATTGTTTACAGTATACTATGTTTACATATTCTGTTGTGCTGCAGCAAGTAAGAATGTCATGTTCTATCTGGGACATTTCACAAGAAAACACTCTTGACTTGACTCTTGACCATAACCCTCCAAACCTGTCCTATCCTTTTAATAGAGGGGAAATTATTTTTCCACATTGCATCCAGGCGAATTGTTTTTTTTCCTGCTGCGTCACCATTTCCTGCTTGGATTGTGCCATTTGTGAATTTCCACCAGGCATTTCTGACTATGATTCATCCTCACACCTCCAAACAGTTACATACCTCCAAACCGATAGACATGAAAAATCGCCCAGATTAACCTAGAGTTTTAAAGAGTTTAGTTTATTGTCACATGTACCGAGCAACAGTGAAAAGCTTTTGTCGCATGTTAACCAGTCAGTGGAAAGATAATACATGATTACCATCGAGCCATCCACAGTGTACTGATACACGATAAAAGGAATAACGTGAATAATGTTTAGTGCAAGATAAAGTCCAGTTAAGTCCAATCAAAGATAGTCCGAGGGTCTCTAATAAGGTAGAAGGTAACCCAGGACTGCACATCTAGTCCATCAGTTCGAGTACAATTACAACATGAGTATTTGATAATGTGGAACTCTGCTTAGGTATGAGCTTAGTTTAGTTTAGTTTAGCAATCCAGTGAGGAAATGGGCCCTTCGGCTCACTGAGTCCACTCTGACCAGTGATCACCCAAACAGTAGTTCTATCCTACACACTAAGGACATTTTTTTACAGAAGCCAATTAACTTCCAAACTTGCATGACTTTGGAGTTTGGGAGGAATGGAGCACCCAGAGAAAACCCATGCTGTCACAGGGAGAATGTGTAAATTCCATCCAGATAGCACCCGTAGTCAGAATCGAATCTGGGTCTCTGGCGAGGCAAGGCAGCAACTCAACTGCTGCGCCACTGTGCCACCCTAAACTACAGGGAACCAGGCCCTTTGGCCCACCAAGTCCACGCCGACCATCGATCACCCCTTCACTCTAGTTCAATGTCATCCCACTTTCTCACTGTAGTTGATGAAAAGCATGCAATAGGCAGAGCCAAGCACCCAACAGATCAGATCAACAATCTGCTGTCCTGCCACATCTAGACCTGAATGACAGTGACCATTTGGGGGATTGGCAAGAGTAGCTGAAGAACATATATGGCCTCAACACTGGCCGGGCCCTGCATGTGACTGCTACAGGTAAGACTAAAGCAACCAGGTTCAGCCAGCAGTGCTGAGAAAATGATCTGCCGTGGATTCTTCCTTATCTTCCCAATGCCACAGTAGCTGGTCTTCAAACAGCTTGATTTACCCCATGTGTAGAAAGGAACTGCAGATGTTGGTATATACTGCAGATATACACAAAGTGTTGGAGTATCTCAGAGGGTCAGGCAGCATCTCTGGAGGAAAAGGATGGGTGACATTTCAGGTCAGGACTGAACTACAGCCTGAAGAGGGGTTCCAACGAGAAACGTCACCCTCCTTTTCCTCCAGAGATGCTGCCTGACCCACTGAGTTACTCGAGCACTTTGGGTCTATCATTGATTTACTCCATGTTTAATTTTAATTTAGCTTAGAGATACAGCATGGATAAAGGTCCTTTGGTCTTCCGAGTCCATGTCGACAATGATCACCTGTACACTAGTTCTATCCTAGACACTAGAGGCAACTTTAAGAGCCAATTAATCTACAATGTACAAACTCCGTACAGATAGTAGCCATAGTCAGTATAAAACCTGGGTCTCTGATGCTGTAAGGCAGCAGCTCTACCACTGTGCTGCCCCTGATATGTGTGAACTCAGAAAGCAGCTCACAACACTGCAATTTGACAAGAGTTTGGGGACCAGACAGCACTCTTCTGATTCAAATATCTCCCTATCAATTCACAGGAATTCTTTACATTCTTGTTATTCACTAGTGAAAAGTGAAGGGTATACTAGAACCTTGACGTCTTTCTCAATTGATAACGTCATTAAATAGATTATTGTGCCATGATAAAGTCATGGTAACTCCAAGAGCCACTCCTTTGAAATTGCTTCCTTATTGCCATGAATATTATTAAGCAGGGACTATAATTTCCTGTTATGTGCAACCATTTAATCAAGGGTGTCTTTATTTACTGGAATCAACCTGCTTTAATGAATCTGCTGCAAACATTTAATGAAAAGCTGCATACATTCAACTATCACTTTGATTTAATTTTAGAAATTGCCTTCAATTCTCTCCAATTAATAATAAAAAATAATAAAATAGAAATAATACATTTTGAAGTGTGAGTTAATCAATTTAGGGACGGTAAACAAAAGGGGCTGTCCCACTTGGGCCACCTAATCTGCGAGTACTGGCGAGTTTGCCGTCGACTCATACTCGCAGCATGGTCGACACGAGGTCGTAGGAGGTCTTCGTAACTCCTTCATGCTCGAGAGTGGTCTCCGCATACTCAAGGCCTCAGCTAGGTCGCGCCGTTCTTTTCAATATGTTAAAAAATGCCCGCGAATAAAAAAAGGTTGCCGTGGAAAAATCAATACTTTATCTACGATTACCTTCGACCACCTTCGACTACCCTCGATTACCTACGACTAACATGCCGACCTACTACGACCTACTACGACTAAACATACGAGTAAAAAAGTATCGATTTTTCCATGGCAACCTTTTTTAACTCGCGGGCATTTTTTAACATATTGAAAAAAACGGTCGAAAGAAGGGTCTTAACCCAAAACGTCACCCATTCCTTCTGTCTAGAGATGCTGCCTGTCCCGCTGAGTTACTCTAGCATTTTGTGTATATCTTCAGTGTAAACCAGCATCTGCATTTCCTTCCCACATATAGGCTTATTCTTATTTCATCAATTGAGTTCATGCCTGCTCTGTAAATAAGAGCAGTCCATCTAATCCCAGGGAGGATGTGCTACATTCTAAAACCCTCAGAAGAATCTGTACCATGCAAAGACCATGAAGTCAGATGACTAGTCAAAGAGGTAAGTTTTAATTACCATCTTAAAGCAGAAAAACGAGTTTGAGTACAAGAGCTTTGGAGGAAGAATGTCAGGATTTTGACCTTTGGCAGCTGAAGGCAAATATTGAAGGAATTTGGTTTAACCTCACCTGCGGCTGAGATTAAACCAAAACTGAAAATACATCGATAAATCAGAGGGTTGTGCCTGGGAAAGATTGTTGAAATTGGAAGGGACAAGGTTAGAGAGGATTTGGAACAAGAGTTTAGAATCCTAAAATTGAAGCAAGGCTTATCTAGGCAGATATTATAGGACAGAAATGTTGGATTTGATGTGCGTTAGAGCATAAAGAGAAGAGAGCCTCGTTCAGAGAGAGCAGCATAAGTGTAAAACCCCCAGAAATCATTGGAATTTTCAGGTGGGAGATAACCAGGACATGGATATGAATTTTCGCATCCACTCCCTATACAATAGGGGGATAATTTACAAAGGTCAATTAATCTACCTACCTACATGTCTTTAAGGTGTGGGAGGAAATGGAGCACCTGGAAGAAACCCACGTGGTCACAGGGATTATGTGCAAACTCCATGCAGACAGCTCCTGGTCTGAGACCAGGATCGAACCCAGGTCACAGACGCTGCGAGGCAATTTGGGCAACTAATTTTATAACTCGGTGATTTGTACCTAATTAAGAGCATGTGTGAACCTTGCAGTTTTTATGGTATTTTAATGCCACCTAGATTCTATTCTGTGAGGCTTCTATCTTTTATTTTGCCAGCCAAAGCCAATGCAAGTTTCTTTTGTGCTTAAATCAAACTGAGAGGAATCAGGAAAATATAAAGAAATCTGAAATGTGGTATCATATCCAGTAAGTCAACTCAATGTTGCCATGGGCTGTTTCCTATTTCAGCAGTAGCTTCCTGGTGAGAATGATTCATTTACTTGAAACAACCAACAAAAAGTCATAGTTAAACAAGGAAAGTCACAAAGTGCTGGAGTAACTCAGTGGGTCCTGCAACATCACTGGAGAACTTGGAAAGGTCATGTTTTGGTCGACCCTTCTTCAGAATATTACTATGACCATACTTTTTAACCAACAATGGCCTTCATCTTTTCCCACTGAAGGAAATAGCTTTTTTACCATCAGCAAAATCTCCAGCCTTGCAGATACATGACAGAAAATCTCAAAACCTGATTAGTAATACCTCTTTCCCCGTTGCACTAATGTCTTATTTTTGCAGTCTGAATTGGCATAATTTATTTATATCTTATGGTTTATGAGCTGTCTGAATCTATGTACTGCTGCAAGCAAGATTTTCATAATATCTGCACGTCTCTGAACATGTGCATATGACATAGAAACATAGAAAATAGGTGCAGGAGTAGGCCATTCGGCCCTTCGAGCCTGCCCCGCCATTCAATATGATCATGGCTGATCATCCAACTCAGTATCCCGTACCTGCCTTCTCTCCATACCCCCTGATCCCCTTAGCCACAAGGGTCACATCTAACTCCCTCTTAAATATAGCCAATGAACTGGCCTCAACTTCCTTCTGTGGCAGAGAATTCCAGAGATTCACCACACTCTCTGTGTGAAAAATGTTTTTCTCATCTCGGTCCTAAAAGATTTCCCCCTTATCCTTAAACTGTTACCCCTTGTTCTGGACTTCCCCAACATCGGGAACAATCTTCCTGCATCTAGCCTGCCCAACCCCTTAAGAATTTTGTAAGTTTCTATAAGATCCCCCCCTCAAATTTCTAATGACAATAAACTTGATTGGACGACGTTTATCTCTCAAACATTTAGATGGCCTGTTGGAACCCACGTCATTTGCATGAATTGGCAACTTTTCAATTTGAGTAAAACCATAATCACAGTGTGAGATACCTCGACTAAATCCATAGACCACAAACAGTGAGGAGAGGCGACAAAACATCCACCTTGATAATTTAATCATTCTCAATATCAGTGCCCCACAAGGATGTGTTCTCAGCCCCTGACTATACGCCCTATACATTCAATGGTGCTTTATTGGTCACATATACAACTGCACTGTAAATTATTTTTGAATACATTACACATGCGGACACCACCATTTTTGCCGCTATTATTCGAAGTCTAAAGTCCGGTCGACTCCGCGCTCAATGACCTGGGGCAGTTCCCGTGAACCGGTCCCTCTCCTCTCCTCACACGGCCATCTTTGTGTCCGGGGGCGCATCCTGCAGCCGAGCTTGAAGGCGCTGAAGGCGTTATCCTGGTTCACTACCGGCCTTTGCTCCTCGTGCCTGATATCTCCAACTCCCTCCTGGTTGTGCCGTCCGACAAGCCTTTGGGCCAGTAACTGGTCCCGCTGACCAATGAGCTGGCGGCCTCATACATTAATGACCATGTGGCTAAATTCTGCTTTAGCCCCATTTACAAGTTTGCAGATGTCACCACTTTACTGGGCTTGCCAGATCTCAAACAATGATGTGACAGGCTACAAGATTAAGAGTTTAGTAAAATGATGTCAAAACAAGAACCTCTCCCTGAAGGTGAGCAAGAAGAAGGAGCTTGTTGTTGACGTCAGGACTCGGATAGTGTACGCACCCGCTCACTATCTATGGTTAAAGGGCCTGTCCCACTTGGTGATTTTTTTGGCGACTGTCAGCATCATTGACTGACGTATCAGCGTGACGCGGCATGACGCGGCGTGATGACGTATTGACGCACGCTGTTCCTCAAGTGTCGCAACATTTTTTTGTCACCGTTGGATTTTGAAATGTTCAAAATCTTTCGGCGACCCTGATAGGTCAGTCGCTGAAAAAAATCGGCAAGTGGACCAGGCCCTTAGGAGTTACAAATTTGTCCTGCACCAATCATACTGAAGTTGTGGCAAAATAAAACCCACTCCAAAGCCTTTACTTACTTGGAAGACTTATAGGCCTGTCCCACTTAGGCGATGTTTCAGGCGAATGACCAGCAACTGGAACGGTGACTGTCAGAGTGGAACACACACTTTGTCTACCAATGATATTCACCAGTCAGCACCAGCTACAACCTGCGAGAACCCAAGAGAGCCTTCAACCCACGAGGACCTCCTGGCGACCCATCTACGGCACATGAATTCTCGCTATTCTCCATGGTGGCTTCATGTTGAAAAATTTGCATCGACCATAATGAGGCCGCGACTAGTTCCCAGAATGCGGGAACTCCTCACGACCATGACGGTGACTCCCCGGCAACCATTCGCGAACATGTGGCGACCATGTGGCGACTGCATAGTCTCCTGCAGTTGCCTAAAAAGTCGCCTAAGTCTCACGAGCATGCGACTCCATGCGGCATGCGCGACCTAAAGCCCGCAGCTGCCTCGACGCCGTACGCAAGGAGGTCGAGTGAGTGATGTGAAGTTCGAGCGAAGTCCGAGGGGGCGTACGGTGTCGAGGCGGTGCGTATGCTGTCGAGGCGGCTGCGGACCGGCAGGCCGTTGCCGCGCGGAATTTTTGAACACGGTCAGTTTTTCAGAGCCCCGTGCGATGTCGGGACTAGCTCCGCACAACTCCATATGGCTCCGGCGATCGAAGTGGGACCGGCCCCGCGAGGCCGTACGGCTAAAGCGACCACGTTAGGTTGCGCTTGCCGCATGTAGGCGCATGCTGGTTGGGCAGGCCCTTTAGTGTGCAGCGATCGCTGGTTGGTGCAGACTTGATGGGCTGAAGGTGTCAGAAGGCTCAGAAGTGGAAAGGACTCGAATGCAGGCTCAAGGAGAAGTACGGAAGAAAACCTAAAATCCAAATGCAAACGGAACCGAAAGATATAGACCTGGAACTGACAGAACTCAGAACTGCTATCGAACTGACAGAAAGCAGAACCCAATTGGTGATGATCTTAGATATTTAAACCAAGTGATAGATTAGAGGAGCAGATTAGATGCAGGTGTAACTCCCGATAGGTCAGGGGAGGATGTATGGAAAGAGGCTGAAGTGTCTGGGGGTGTGCCAAGTGTGACAGGAGTCCCCCTCCCACAGTCGCCCCCTGGCATCCTCTTTGGCTGGTCCGGATACTGCTGATGAAAGTCACGGATCAGGGAGGGGTCCAGGCTGCCACGGGCAAGAATCCACCTTCTCTCCTCTGGACTGTAGCCCTCCCAGTCAACCAGGTACTGGATCCCTCTGCCACGCCAGGACATCAGCAGTTGCTTCAACGTGTAGACTGGACCACCATCAATGATGCGGGGTGATGGAGGTAGCAGAGTAGCGGGAGACAGGGAGCTGGAGGATACAGGCTTAACCCAGGATACGTGGGGTGGGTTGAAACCACATAGACCGAGGCAGAGTGGTTAATGACCTTGAAAATCGAGAATGGGCCAATAAACTGGGGTACCAACCTACGGGACTCTACGCGGAGGGGGAGATCTCGGGTGGACAGCCATACCCTCCAACCAATGCCTCCACTCCTCCAACGCCAGCAGCTCTCTGTGGCCGATGTCATAATTCCTCTCAGCCGGGGAGAGGCGGCGAGAGAAGAAGGCACATGGGTGCATCTTATGGTCCTTTGAAGAGCGTTGGGAAAGCACCGCCCCAACTCCAACATCAGAGGAGTGAACCTCCACCACAAACTGACGGGCCGGGTCAGCATGCTCCAGGATGGGGGCGGCTGTGAAGCATTGCTTAACGTCCTGGAATGCCCCCTCAGCAGCAGGGGACCAGGCAAACTTGAAGGAGGTAGACACGAGAGCAGTGAGAAGAGCAGCCAGGATGCTGTTGTTGCAGATAAAGCGACGGTAAAAACTGGCGAAGCCAAGGAAGTGTTGTAGCTCCCGCCGACTGGTAGGCTCAGGCCAATCTACCACCTACCGCTCTCACCTTCACTGGAGACATCTCGACATGCCCAGCAGAGAGGATGTATCCCAGGAAAGACACCATGGACTGGTGGAACTCGTACTTCTCCGCCTTGACAAACAGCTGGTTCTCCCGAAGCGGCTGCATGACGAGACATACATGGCGGGTATGTTCCGATGCACTGCCAGAGCAGACAAGGATGCCATCCAGATAAACGAAGACAAACCGGTTCAGAATGTCCCGGAGCACATCATTGACCAGAGCCTGGAAGAGAGCTGGGGCATTGGTCAGGCCGAAGGGCATTATGAGGTACGAGGTACTCGTAATGCCCACTGGGTGTGTTGAAGGTTGTCTTACACTCATCTCCTTCCTTGATGCGAACCAAGTGGTAGGCATTGCGTAGATCCAGCTTGGTAAACATGTTGCATGCTACCGGCAGTTGAAGACAGAGGAGATGAACGTCACGGGGGAAACGGTATTTGACAGTGATGTCATTCAGGCCTCGATAGTCAATGCCAGGGCAAAGGTCGCCATCCTTCTTACTCACAAAGAGAAATCCCATCCAGGTGGGAGAGGAGGATGGGCGAATTAAACCAGCTGCCAGAGACTCCGAAATGTATCTCTCCATGGCGTTGGTTTCAGGAGCAGAGAGCGAGTACAGACGACCGCGGGGTGGAGAAGTACCGGACAATAAGTCAATGGCACAATCGTAAGGGTGGTGAGGAGGTAAAGTGGTGGCTCGGAACTTGCAGATCACCTCTTTCAGGTCATGATACTCGGATGGCACATTGAATAGGTCAGGATTGTCATTAGGAGCAACAGACACAGAGGTGAGGGGAAGACAAGCGGAGCAGAGACAATTAATGTGACAATCCTCCCCCCAAGTGGAGACCTTGCCAGTGGACCAGTTTACGGTGGTGTTGTGAGAAGTCAGCCACGGCCGACCCAGAACGACAGGAATTTAGCAGGAGCAACTGAATTCCATCCCGGTGCTTTCCATTAGCACAATGTTCTAGAGGGAAAGTAGAGAGTAAACCATCCCAATTATTCTTCCATCAAGTCCACTGGCTTGGCGGGGCTCTTCTACTTTAACGGTGGGAATCAGAAATTTCCAAGCAACAGTGATTTTGATGAAGATATCATCTGCTCCCGAGTTAATCAGAGCATTAAGTTTCAATAGTGTGCCTCCAAAGTGTTCCGTAATCGGAGTGCGTCTGGTGGAAATAGGAGGGGAATAAACCTTGCTCACCCATAATCCCACTCTTGCTGGGGAGTGTTGGCTTTTACTGAGCGAGCGGTGATGAAGTGTTTGGGACGTCCACAGTATAGACAACACCTCTACCGTATGCGTCTCCGGCGCTCGGCCTGGTGCAGCCAATCTGCGTAAGCTCCCCCTCCACTGGATCAGGACCAGGATGCGTGGGGCTTCTTCCTCCCAAGGGAAGTGAGACAACTGGCTCACAATGACGGGAAGAGTGTGATGGGTAAGGACACTGTTCGAGAGCTGCTGATAGCTTGTCTTGCTTTCACTCTCGGAGCCGGTTATCTATCCGGATGGTTAAATCAATCAGCGGGTCCAGATCCGAGGGATGATCCAGAGAGGCCAGCTCATCCTTCAAGTTCTTGTTGAGGCCATGGATGAAGATACTGAGCAGAGCGGTATCACACCAACCGCTCTCTAAAGCAGTGGTTCGAAGATCAATAGCGTAATCGGCAACAGAGGGTACCCCCCTGGCAGAGATGCAGCATTCTCTGGGCTGCCTCTCTTCCAACCAAAGCGTGGTCAAAAATCTTTCTCAGCTCTGCCAAAAAACGGGCAAAGTCCTGGCAGAAATCTAGCCGTCTTTCCCAGGCAGCTGTACCCCAGGCTGAAGCACGTCCTGACAGCAGGGAGATGGCATTGGCTAATTTGGAGTGTTCTGCACAGAAGGGGGACGGTTGAAGTTCAAAAAGCAAAGAGCACTGGGATAGGAATGGTCTGCAGGTGGAAGGATCACCATGGTACCTCTCCGGGGTGGGAAGAATTGGTTCCTGATTGGGCTGGATACAGTTGGAAGTGGACGGAGGCGGCGAGGCATCAGTGGAGGCGGGAGGAATTGGCGATGGAGCGTGGTGCACCAGGACCTGATTAGAACTGGTTGTTAACTGCTCGGGGGTATACGTAAGTTAGTCTATTCGACCAGTAAGTTGGTCTATTCAAACCTCATGGGTGCCCAGAGTGGAGCCTTGGTGTTGAACAGGCTTGTAAAGATGAGCCAAAATCTCTACAGTTCTGGAACTGGGGGCATCCAAACTCTGGTCGAGCTGACCAGGATTGCTTGCCGAGTCCATACTGGCCGACTAATCTATCAGAAGGCTCACAACGGAAAGGACTTGAATGCAGCATCGCCGAGAAGTACTGAAAAAACCCCAAAATCAAACACGAATGGAATTGAAAGATATAGACCTGGATCCGACAGAACTCAGAACTGCTATCAAACCAAAAGAATGCAGAACCGATTAGTCAGCACCCAATTGGTGATGATCTCAGTGATAGATTAGTGGAGCAGATTAAATGTAGGTGTAACTCCTAATAGCTCAGGGGAGGAGTGTGGAAAAGGCTCAAGTGGCCAGAGGCGTGGCAACTGTGGCAGAAGGGCTCGTTTTTGCACTGTATCTCAAAACTAAACTAACTAAACTAAATGAATAACATAGAAAAATAGGAAACAGAATAAGCCACATTGCCCTTTTGAAACCTTCGATGCCTTCTGTAAATAGAACTTATATTCAGTGACTTGGCTCCCACTGATTCTATGGTTAAGAATTTCACAGTTTCACTGTCCTCTGAGTGATGAAATAATGTCTCATTTCTGTTTTAGCTGACTCGCATCACATTCAGAGACAGTGATCTCAGGATCTAGACATCCCAGTCAGATGATAGACCACCCCACCCACCCTCCCCTGCATCTAGCCTGTTAGGCTCTGACATAATTGTATTGTTTATGTTTCAGTGAGATTTGTTCTAATTTTGCCAAACTCAAATGGAAGTCGTATTCAATGCAATCTCTTTCTTCCTCTACATTTATTTCTACGCTCCTACCTATCATGTACTTTATTTTCTTGTTTAATTTCCCAAAATGTATCATCTCTGGTTTCTTCAGGTACTCCTGAAGGCACATATCTGTGTTATTTGGCAACTCACTTTATGAAGCTCAGAGTCAAGTCTTAGTTTATAACGTGCCTGTGAAAATGATATGAAATTGCTGCATTCAAGGTATTACTTGCTCTCACAGAGAATGAGGAACAAACACTGGTACATCGGACTGAACTCGAGACTAAAATAACATCAGGAATTCACTGCTGGGACCATCATTAAAGTAGCACACATAAGATGCTTGAATCATAGACGTATTCTCTTCCAGATATCTACAATAATGGCATCTCATGCATGTTAGCACTCCTGTCTTTCTGAGAGAAAGTTCTGGCTTCAAGACCCATATTAAAATCGAGTCAGATACTTTAGTGCAGTATTGAAAGAATACTGCATGTTTTTTAGTTGGATGAGTCATTAAAGTCTTTGCCCTTTTGCATAATCTAAAAAAAGCCATGGGTTTGCTGCAAGTTACAAAAGTACGTTCTTCCTTGTATCCTGGCCAAGACGCCAAATACAGCCAAGATCACTGAGGCACATTGTCCAGAGAGCTTGCTGCGTTTCCTGAATGAAATAATGAGACTGTTCTAAAGAACTCATTGGGTGTAAATGCTTTGGGTTAGTTTACAGATGTATATCTTTCCTACAAATTTGAATCATTCCTTTTGTATGTCAGCTACTGTTATTACAGGAAGGATGTAGATGCTTTGGAGAGGGTGCAGAGGAGTTACCAGAATGCTGCCTGGATTAAAAGGTTTCAGCTAGAAGGAAAGGTTGGATAAACTTGGAATTGTTTTCTCTGGAATTTTGGAGGTTGACGGGAGACTTGATGGACAGAAATAACATTATGAGAGGCTTAGATAGGGTAGACAGTCAGAACCTTTTCTCAGGTTATAAGGAAAGTAAGTTTAATGAAGATATGCGGCAAGTTTTTTACACAGAGAGAAGTGGGGGACTGGATGTGTTGCCTGAGGTGGTGGTGGAGGTCAATACGATAGTAGCATTTAAGAGGCTTTTAGATAGACACATGGAAGTGCAAGGAATAGAGAGATATGGATCATATGCAGGCAGATAAGTTCAGTTTAACTTTGAATCATGGTCAGCACAAACATTGTGGGCAAAGGGCCCATTCCTGTGCCACACTATTCTATGTTCTATTTTCAATGCAGCAATGGCTGATTCTTTTATTTTTTAAGGGACGCTAACTAATTGATAAAATATTGTATCAAAGTAAACCAGAGAAAGTGGTCAAGAAAAATCTTTGTATGGGTTATATACATATGAATGACATTGATATTAGAAAAGAATATAAGCAAATGACGATCATGTTCAATAATTAATTTATGCCAATAGAGAAATAGGAACAGATAGAGAATGTCTTGAAGCAGTCAATGTTGTATCAGATACAAAAAATACCAAATCAATTTAAGGAAAATAATAATTAATAAAATAATGAATACTGTGTATGAAAAGTCTCCGTGGCCTGATGCCTTCTATCACAGTGCTTTAAGGTAATTGACAAGATGGGAGCATCCTTAGTTAAAACATAAACAAAAAATACAGAACAGTGCAGCACAGGAACAGGCCGTTCAGCACACGATGTCTGTGCCAAACATGATGCCAAGATAAACTAATCTCATCTGCCTGTATATGATCCATATCCCTCCATTCCCTGGATATCCATGTGCCTATCTAAACGCCTCCTTAGTACCACTAATGTATCTGCCTGCACCACCAATCCTGGCAGCGTGTTCCTGGCACCCACCACTCTCTATGTTTAAAAAAAATTATTACCTGCACATCTCCTTGTTATACTGTTCCCTCAATCAGAGTACTATTTTTTTTAAAGATACAGTGTGGAAACAGGCCCTTCGGCCCACCGAGTCCGTGCTGACTGGCGCTCCTCACACACATTAACACTATCCAAAACACACTAGGGACAAATTTCTTTTACACGTATACCAAGCCAATTAATGCTACAAAACTGTACCTCGTTGGGGTTTGGGAGGAAACTGAAGATCATGGAGAAAACCCATACGGTCACGGGGAGAACGTACAAACTCCATACAGATAGCACCTGTGGTTGGGATCGAACCTGGATCTCCGGCGCTGCAAGCGCTGTAAAGGCAGCAACTCTACCGCTGCGCCACTGTGTTGCCTATTGCCTTACGATTGTAATAATGTATCTGTCAAACTTCTTTTTACAAAAGGCGCGAAAACCAGATCAGGAAATCACATATCAGTTAAGCTATAAACTATTGTTGGGAGTCTATTACACAGGACTTAGTGACCGGACAGCTTGAATACTTTTCAATGGATCACAGAGCGCCAGGTTGGATTCATAATGCGTTTATCATGCCTGATGAATTTGGTTTAAATTAGCGCACAAGATGTTATATGTTGCAAGTTGAACAAGCCATTTATTTAATTCCTTTAAAAACGGTGGTTAACTAAAGATGATCCTCATGGAACTGAAGGTACATTATTGTCATGACCTGGGGAAATGGATGAGTAACAAGGAGCATAGAGTGTGGATAATGGGTAGGCATTCAAATTGGCCTCATATGAATGATGCAACCTCATAAAGATTTATGTTAGAGCTGCAAATCTCTATTATGCGTATAAACAATTTTCATGGCAAATTGAAATCCAAATTAACTAATGATACAACATTAAGTGGCAGTGTATATTGAATCATAAAATAATAGAATCAAACTGTGGCAGATAAATATTAATGTAGACAAGTGTGAAGTTGTCTACGGTCATAAAAAGAACAGAGCAGAAGAGTTCCTAAATGATGATAAGTTAGAAACAATGGAGATCATAGAGGGAGTTTGGAGAACATTTAACTGGCATGGGATGTCCAGGAAATAATAAAAAGTCTAATAGAATGAGGGATTGTATTACAAAAGGATATAAGTTATGTGGGCTTATACTAACTGTGTAGAAGCAACAAACTGAAGATGCTGATTTGCACAAAAGAACAAAAGGTTTTTGGAGTAACTCAGCGGGTCAGGCAGCACCTCTTGAAGCACATGGATGGGTGACTTTCAGCTCGGGGCATTTCTTCAGAATGAGATGTTGCTTGACCTGCTGAGTTTCTCCAGCATAGAGAGTCATTGTGTCATAGAGTCATACAGTGTGGAAACAGGCCCCTTGGACCAACTTGCCCACTCCCATCCACACGAGTCCGACCTGACTGGGTTTGACCCATATCCCTCTAAACCTATCCTATCCATGTACTTTCCACTTTGCACAAAGCACTTTGTGTTCTTTTGTGTACAAACTGTTGTTGGACTACACCAGAATCATTGTGGGGATTTTTGGGTGTAGGAAGGATATGTCAACTTTTGTGTTTATTTACTTCAGGAATAATGATCCCATTTCTGGACTTTGCAACCAGAATTCTAGATTATCAATCCAAAAATTCGGCTTTGAATCCTACAATGACAGCTGAGAAATGTAAATTGAAATCATTAATTTAAATTATGAGAGATGACACAGATTAGGGATGTATTTCCAAGAATTCAGCAGCATAGTGGCGCAGCTGGTAGAGGCATCAGTTACTCCAGCATTTTGCGTCTATCTTGGTACCACCAAGTCTAGTACCGACTTTTGGAAATGTTAATGTTAAATTGTTGCTACAATGAAAGCCATTCATCATTTAAAAAAAAAATATTGATAAATCCGGCAATTTTCCCAGTCAAACACGTTGGGATGTTAAGATTCAAACATGGAATGGTATCGCCTTTCTTGAGTGGACAGTTAAACTAATTCGCTTATACAGGGCTTAGAAAACCATTGCACAGTATTCCATAAAAGACCTGCTCAAGGCCTAGCTGGTAGAGCTAAAGGTGTTATTGTCCATTCCAAAGACGTGCAGCTTTGTTGGTTAATTGGCTTCTGTAAATTGGCCCAAGTGTGTAGGATACAACTAGTATGTAGGTAGTCACTGGTTGGTGTGGACTCAGTGGGCCAAAAGGCCTGTTTCCATGCTGTTTCTCTAAATGAAAAAAACGAAAGTAACCACTGAGTTAGATTTTCTACCTGAACTCATATGACATCAAACTCTGCAGTACCCTTTGCCCAATTATCATTACTAGTCCCAGTCTTAACAATTTTATTCCCAGCATCCATAAACTGAACTTTGGAACCAATGTGCTATGCATTGGCCCCTAATTTTGGGTTTAGCATTGCTGATCTGTCACTGAATCATAATGGTTTTTTGGAATAAGAATTTCAAATTTTCACTACAATGTCTATGGCGATAATCTCCCCGATTTCAATACTAAAAAAGCTTGACTTAAAATTGAGATTATCGTTTCCTCATCACAGAAATTCACTCTACTTTACTGAATGTGTTTATCATTCGAAAATACTGAGTCGATTTATTTTATAACCGTAAATCACACAAAATGCTACGGTATTCTGAACCGCACATCGATCTACCCATCAAAAAGGTACAACAGAGGATGTACTTCCTGCAGCAGCTGAGGAAGCACAATCTGCCACATGATCCAATTCTATACGGCCATCGTAGAGTCTGTCCTCACCATCTCCATCATAGTCTGGTTTGGCTCAGCCACCAAGCACGACACCCGGAGGCTGCAGCGAATCGTCCGATCAGCTGAGAAGGTTATTGGCTGCAACCTTCCCTCCATTGATGAACTGTACACTGCAAGGGCAGGAAGCGAGCAGGTAAGATCATGTCTAACACCCTGGCCACAAACTATTTCAATCACTTCCCTCTGGAAGGCGACTCCAGACTGTCAAAGCTGCCACAGCCAGACATAAAAACAGCTTTTTTCCATGAGTAGTAGCTCTACTCAATAACCAAAAATCCTTTTGCTCTGGTATTATATTAAATTCACATGCTTAATTAATAATGTTTTATTATTAATGTTTAATGTTTTATGTATCATTATTATTTGTCACTGTATGTCATGTTGTCACTTGCGGGTGGAGCACCAAGACAAATTCCGTGTATGTGAATACTTGGCCAATAAACGTATTAATCAATTAATTAATTAATTAATTAATTAATTAATTAATTAATTCATTCCTTCCTTCTGAAAAATATTCCTATAGAATAGAATGCTATTTATTGTCATTCAAACCTAGGTTTGAATGAAATTCCATTTCTACAGTTTTTTACATTACAAAACAATCCAAGACCCACACTTAACACAGTTTACATAAGCATCCATCACAGTGAGTCTCCAACATCTCCTCGCTGTGATGGAAGGCAAAGTCTTTATCTCTTCCCTTTGTTCCTTCTCCCGCAGTCCAGCAGTCCAAATGCAGTGTTGAGGCGAACTGAGCTCCGATGTTAAAGCCCCCGGCGGGCGATGGTAAGTCCTGAGGCCGTTTAAGCCACGCCGGGCGATGTTAGGCCCCGGCTCCATGTCCTTAAACCCGCGATTCCAGCGGGAGAAGTCGCCGTAGCGGAGCTCGGAAAAGCGGTCTCCCACCAGGGACTTGGAGCTCCCGATGTTCCCGTCCACCGGGTCTGCAGCCGGTGCTTCCGAACTCCAAAAGTCGGATCGCAGCTGCGCGCCACCACAGCTCTTCCCGCTCCGAAGTTGGCCAGCCCCGCGATGTCAGTTCCGCAGACTCTGCAACTGGAGCCCCCAGGTTAGTCCCGGCCGGAGGTCGCCGCCGGCTCCACAATGTTAGGCCCAACGACATCCGAGACCCGACAGGGAATAGTCGGGTCCCCGCACAGGGAAGAGATTTAAACGGTTTCCCCCACAGCCCCCCCACCACCCCCCACATATACACAGCTAAAAAAAATAATAAAAACTGACTCAAAGACATACATTTAACAAGACAAAAATAAAAAAAGACAGACGACTGTAGTCGAGCCGCTGCCGTTAGGCGCCGCCACTCCCACTGGTTTACATTGATGGATGAGGGGATGATCTTATAGAGATGCACACGATCATGAGAGGAATAGATAGGGTAAATGCACAGAGTCTTTTGCACAGAGTAGGGGAACTGAAAACCAGGGGAAAGATGAGAGGGGAAAGATTTAATAGGTTTAATAGGTACCTGAGGTATGTTTTACACAAAGGGTGGTGGGTATATGGAACAAGCTGCTGGATGAAGTAGTTGAGGCAGATACTATCATAATGTTTAAGAGATATTTGGACAGGTACATGGATAGGATAGGTTTAGAGGGATATGGGTCAAGCATGAGCAGTTGGGACTAGTGTAGGGGGGGCATGGTTGGCGTGGGCAAGTTTGGCCGTAGAACCTGTTTCCACACAGTATCACTCAATAACTCCATGAATCCAGGAAAGGGAAGAATCTAAGAAAAGTAAAACCTTTTGGGGCGGCACATACAATAAGATCATAAGAAACAGGAAGAGGATTTCTTGGAATGTATGCGGGATAGTTATCTAAATCAACGTAGAGGAACCAATGAGAGAGCAGGCTATTTTAGACTGGGTATTGAGTAATGAGGAAGGGTTAGTTAGCAATCTTGTTGTACGTGCCCCCTTGGGCAAGAGTGACCATAATATGGTTGAGTTCTTCATTAGGATGGAGAGTGACATTGTTAATTCAGAAACAATGCTTCTGAACTTAAAGAAAGGTAACTTTGAGGGTATGAGACGTGAATTGGCCAAGATTGACTGGCAATTAATTCTAAAAGGGTTGACGGTGGATATGCAATGGAAGACATTTAAAGACTGCATGGATGAACTACAAAAATTGTTCATCCCAGTTTGGCAAAAGAATAAATCAGGGAAGGTAGTGCATCCATGGATAACAAGGGAAATCAGGGATCAAAGCGAAGGTTGATGCGTACAAATTAGCCAGAAAAAGCAGCATACCGGAGGACTGGGAGAAATTCAAAGACCAGCAGAGGAGGACAAAGGGCTTAATTGGGAAAGGGAAAATAGATTATGAAAGAAAACTGGCAGGGACCATAAAAACTGACTGCAAAAGTTTTTATAGATATGTGAAAAGAAAGAGATTAGTTAAAACAAATGTAGGTCCCTTGCAGTCAGAAACAGGTGAGTTGATCATGGAGAACAAGGATATGGCGGACCAATTGAATAACTACTTTGGTTCCGTCTTCACTAAGGAAGACATAAATAATTTGCCGGAAATAGCAGGGGACCGCGGGTCAAAGGAGTTGGAGGAATTGAGTGAAATCCAGGTTAGCCGGGAAGTGGTGTTGGGTAAATTGAATGGATTAAAGGCCGATAAATCCCCGGGGCCAGATAGGCTGCATCCCAGAGTACTTAAGGAAGTAGCTCCATAAATAGTGGATGCATTAGTAATAATCTTTCAAAACTCTTTAGATTCTGGAGTAGTTCCTGAAGATTGGCGGGTAGCAAACGTAACCCCACTTTTTAAGAAGGGAGGGAGAGAGAAAATGGGGAATTACAGACCAGTTAGTCTAACATCGGTAGTGGGGAAACTGCTAGAGTCAGTTATTAAAGATGGGATAGCAGCAC
The DNA here is from genome assembly GCF_028641065.1 of Leucoraja erinaceus. Taxonomy (NCBI): domain Eukaryota; kingdom Metazoa; phylum Chordata; class Chondrichthyes; order Rajiformes; family Rajidae; genus Leucoraja; species Leucoraja erinaceus. The sequence continues at coordinate 26,245,617 of NC_073395.1, read as the reverse complement.
ATTTGGAAAGTGGTGAAATTATTAGACAAAGTCAGCATGGATTTACGAAAGGTAAATCATGTCTGACGAATCTTATAGAATTTTTCGAGGATGTAACTAGTAGCGTGGATAGGGGAGAACCAGTGGATGTGGTGTATCTGGACTTCCAGAAGGCTTTCGACAAGGTCCCACATAAGAGATTAGTATACAAACTTAAAGCACATGGCATTGGGGGTTCAGTATTGATGTGGATAGAGAACTGGCTGGCAAACAGGAAGCAAAGAGTAGGAGTAAACGGGTCCTTTTCACAATGGCAGGCAGTGACTAGTGGGGTACCGCAAGGCTCAGTGCTGGGACCCCAGCTATTTACAATATATATTAATGATCTGGATGAGGGAATTGAAGGCAATATCTCCAAGTTTGCGGGTGACACTAAGCTGGGGGGCAGTGTCAGCTGCGAGGAGGATGCTAGGAGGCTGCAAGGTGACTTGGATAGGCTGGGTGAGTGGGCAAATGTTTGGCAGATGCAGTATAATGTGGATAAATGTGAGGTTATCCATTTTGGTGGCAAAAACGGGAAAGCAGACTATTATCTAAATGGTGGCCGATTGGGAAAGGGGGAGATGCAGCGAGACCTGGGTGTCATGGTACACCAGTCATTGAAGGTAGGCATGCAGGTGCAGCAGGCAGTAAAGAAAGTGAATGGTATGTTAGCTTTCATTGCAAAAGGATTTGAGTATAGGAGCAGGGAGGTTCTACTGCAGTTGTACAGGGTCTTGGTGAGACCACACCTGGAGTATTGTGTACAGTTTTGGTCTCCAAATCTGAGGAAGGACATTATTGCCATAGAGGGAGTGCAGAGACGGTTCACCAGACTGATTCCTGGGATGTCAGGACTGTCTTATGAAGAAAGACTGGATAGACTTGGTTCTATACTCTCTAGAATTTAGGAGATTGAGAGAGAGGGGATCTTATAGAAACTTATAAAATTTCTTAAGGGGTTGGACAGGCTAGATGCAGGAAGATTGTTCCCGATGTTAGGGAAGTCCAGGACAAGGGGTCACAGCTTAAGGATAAGGGGGAAATCCTTTAAAACCGAGATGAGAAGAACTTTTTTCACACAGAGAGTGGTGAATCTCTGGAACTCTCTGCCACAGAGGGTAGTTGAGGCCAGTTCATTGGCTATATTTAAGAGGGAGTTAGATGTGGCCCTTGTGGCTAAGGGGATCAGGGGGTATGGAGAGAAGGCAGGTACGGGATACTGAGTTGGATGATCAGCCATGATCATATTGAATGGTGGTGCAGGCTCGAAGGGCCGAATGGCCTACTCCTGCACCTAATTTCTATGTTTCTATGAATAGGTTATTCAGCTTCATTAAGTTGCCTGGCTCAATGAGATCATGTTCCTGCCCTATTCACACAACCCTTGGTATGGATTAAAAATCTGTGTATTTCATTTTTGAATACATTCAAGGATTTGCCCACTGCAACTGTGTGGGAAAGGTTTAAGTTTAGATGTGTACCGAGGTACAGTGCAAAACTTTGTTTTGCATTCTATCCAATCTTATCAGATAGTACTATGCGTATATACAGTCAAGCCACACTCAAGTCCAATAGGTAGAGCAAAAGGGAAGAATGCAGAATATAGTTCTTAGCATTGTAGTGCACCAGTTTCGTAGACAAAGTCAAATGTCCACAATGGTGTAGCGGTGAATTGGACAGTACCATAGTTTATTGAAGGGCCATTCAGAAGCTTGATAACAGAGGGGAAGAATCTGTTCCTGGGTCTGGTGGTGTGTGCTTTCAAGCTTCTGTATCTTCTGATGTAAGTGAGAGAAAAAGGAATGCACCAGGAAGGGACAAGCCTTTGATTATGTTTTGAGGCAGGAACTGCATCTGCTGGTTTATGCCAAAGATAGACACAAAATGCTGGAGTAACTCAGCGGGACAGGTAGCAGCTCTGGATAGAAGGAATGCGTGACGTTTTGGATCGAGACTGAAGAAGGGTCTTGACCTGAAATGTCACCGATTCCTTCCATCCAGAGATGCTACCTGTCCTGCTAAGTTACTCCAGCATTTTGTGTCTATCTTTGATTATGTTCGCTGGTTTATCCTAAAAGAGAAAACATTCTTTCTCATCTAGGTCCAAATGGAGTGCCCCCACTCATTATTCTGAGACTATACCCTCTGATCTAAACTTGCTCATTAAACAAAGTCATTATCCCATCACTTTTATCCTGTCAATGGATGCCTATTGCAGATCAAGCTGACATCAAGATAACATCTAGAACCTAACGGTTTGGTTGGAAAAAAAACTATGAATCAGATTTGCAGCTGGCAATACGTCATGTACACAGCAGGTGTTGTGATCTCTGGACTACTAATTGTCAGGGGATCATGACATTAGCATTTCAAAATAATATTGCTCGCATTATTCAATTGCGGAAATATTTCCAAGAAATTGCAGAGAAAGAGAGATGTACCAATAATTTCAATTTCTGAAAAGTGCAAGACTCCACTTCTATATTTGGTTTTGTTTAGAGATAAAGTGCGGAAAGAGGCCCTTTGACCCACCGAGTCCGTGCCGACCAACAATCCCCGTACACAAATGCCCCTGTCCCACTTATGAAACCTGAACGGAAACCTCTGGAGACTTTGCGCCCCACCCAAGGTTTCCGTGCGGTTCCCAGAGGTTCCCGGAGGTTTTTGTCCATCATGTACTGTGTTAACCAATATGTGTTATTGGATTGTAGAGATACCATCCCCATGTGGTTCGGTCCCTCAAGATTCTGGGACCTATAAAAGGTAGCTCCCACAAAGTCCGATGTCGATCTTCTGGAAGAACGCTTGGGACTGCGTGACCTTTTGAAGTGTCTCTGCTTGCACGAGGCTAGAAGGGCTTGGCCAAGCAGATAGAAGGATCGAACCCGCGGTGGTTAGGTATTGTATAGGGGAACTGTTGTTGTGTTATCCAAAATAATGTTTAGTTGTTAAAGTGCTTGATTCAGTATTTGACTGAAACTAGACTGGGGGGAGCTTAGAACGAGCTATTTACAGTCCCAGGGAGAATGTGCAAACTCAACACATTTATTACCAGAGGTGAGGATTGAACCTGAGTCGCTGGAGTTGTGAGACAGCTGCTGTACTATCTGGTCAACTATACCACCCTTGACGTCCCAATGCAATTTCAATATTAATCGTGGACCATGAACAGCTCTCCTGGTTTTGGATCATCAGAATATACTTGAAGTGTTAGGATTTTTTTTTTTACATAGATTAAATAGCAGCCTAAACTAATTGCAGTAGAAACACAAGAACCACACAGAATATTTCATCTCATATTTTTGCATTGCAGATACCAAAGTTTAACCATCTGAAATCAAGTTATGATAATATCTATATTATTTAATTTAATCTTAAAACGCTGGAAAATATTTAACTAAAATTCTGCTCCAAGACCCTGCTTCAGAAAATCTAAAAGATACTGTATACAGTTTACTGTGGTTTTGACACATTTTCAATCCCTTGAACAATTCAATCATCATTGAAGGTAAAGATTTACCAAGAAAAGTAAGAGTCTGGAAATATTCTTTGTAGCATCATGAAAAATATAAGAAGTTCAAATTTGATATTTGATAAAGACAGCCATCGGCTAATTGGAGCATTGCTGTGCATGCAATACCAATTGTCGTCAGCAGATGGTAGGATTACACCGTTTAACTAGACCACAGCACACTCAAGGGACAGGTACCAGGATCAAGTATTCAAAGCTGCACCAAAATTATGGGGCAATGCGGTTCCTTAAATTACGATGATTTTTCATGCTCTGCAGTTTAAAATAGATTGCTGACAAGCCCATGCTATACACTGAGGGTGGCACAGTGACACAGCTGTAGAGTTGGTGCCTTCCAGTGCCTAAGACCTGGGTTCCATCCTGATAGGTGCTGTCGGTGTGGAGTTTGCACGTTATCCCTGTGACCTTGTGTGTTTTCTCCGGGTGCCCCGGTTTTCACCCACATTCCAAAGATGTGCAGGTTTGTAGATTAATTGTCTTCTGTAAATGGCCCCTAGTGTGTAGAATAGAACTAGTGTGCGGGTGATCGCTGGTTGACGTGGACCTGGTTGGCCGAAGGGCCTGGTTCCATTCCGTATCTCTGAACTAAACTAAACTAAATTATCCCACATAGGTGAGGAGGAGAAGATACTCTGTACTGTACACTGACAATGACAATTAAAATTGAATCTGAATATAATTGGAACCTGAGGGGCAACTTTTTTACACAAAGGGTGGTTGGTGTATGGAATAACCTGCCAGAGGAAGTAGTTGAGGCAGGTACTATCGCAACATTTCAGAAACATTTGGACAGGTGCATGGATAGGAAAGGTTTAGAAGCATTTGGACCAAATTCAGGCAGGTTGGACTAGTGCAGATGAGGCAGGGTGGTTGGCGTGGGCAAGTTGGGCCACGCTGTATGACTCTCGATGTGTCTCTCTATGTCCCTCTAGGTACGGATGGAGAACTGCAGGCAATGGACCTACTGATGGATGGGTTGATATTTTGATATATGGGTTGATACTGATGGATGGGTTGATATTTTTCAACCAACAGAAACATGATGGGCTTATTTATGATAATTCTACATCACTAATTCTTTTCTCTTCATCCAGCTATCACCTCTAATCTTGAATATGTCTACAATTTCCCCCTTATGGCAAAGACCAACGTATCAAATTGTGTGTGGAAATATCTCTCCCTGTCTCTGCTAAGTTTCATGCAAAGAATTTCATGTAAACAACCTCTAATTTTTGATCCCTTCATTAGCGTAGCTCAGCTTAGAGATACAGCATGGAAAGAGGGCCTTTGGCCCACCGAGTACATGCTAACCATTGATCATCCGTACACTAGTTCTATGTCCTACACACTAGGGTCAATGTATGGAAGCCAATTCATCTACAAACCTGCACTGTCAAAAGACAGATCGTGCTAGACTTTAGTTTAGTTTAGAGATTCATGCTGACCAATAATCACCTGTACACTAGTTATCTGTTATCCCAGTTTTGTATCCTACACATCAGGGGCAATTTACAGAAGCCAAATAACCTACAAACCTGCACGTATTTGGAAAGTGGGAGGAAATCAGTTCAACCCGCGTGGTCACAGGGAGAATGTACAAACTCCGTTCAGCCAGCATCCGTAGTCAGGATCGAACCCGGGTCACCGGCGCTGTAAGTCAGTAACTCCACGGCTGTGCCGCCTATCGGAAGCAATCTGATTTTGGCATGTGTCTTATCTCCTTACTACTGAAAATGATTCTCATTCAGAAACACAAAAAACTCATTTCCAGGTCTGTGATCTCAATGCGCTGAGTCTGTACCAAATCATGGACCAGATTGAGCTGGCTGTACCTTGGTTCCAAGGGGACCTGCCATCATTCAGGGTCCTACGTCCCAGACTCCTGCAGATAGATCTACTGCACAGCAGATGGTGGTGCATCTGTCATTCATCTCCACGTGAAGTTAGATGGAAGAATTCCATTGTGCTGGGATTCCTCAATATTAATCCAGCGAATCTCTCTCTCTCTCTCTCTCTCTCTCATCCAATGCCAGGAAAACCTGGCATGGGATTTAAGTCCCTGTTTATTTCAATGCAGATTCTTAAGTTGATGAGGAGAAAAAAGGTCTGTCACATTACTTAGATTTTATTTAATTCATTGGATGCATTTAATTATTTGCTAGAATTTTTTATGTGGTTTTAATTAATTTTCTTAATTTTTACAACATTCTATTGGATATTTAAGAAACTTGGAGGTTGAAAGATGGCCCCGAAACATGGCGACTCTTAGCGTGCTGATCCAGAAGAGGATCTATTGTATTCATGTATGGTCTAATCTGATGGATAGGGTGGATAACAAGGCACTAAATAAAGGTACATGTGATACTAAATAAACCCATTGAACCATTGAACATTATTATTACTTTTTAGTTTTTAAATTACTTACAGCAATCAATTAATCAATCAATCAATCAATCAATCAATAAATCAATCAATCAATCAATCAATCAATCAATCAATCAATCAATCAATCAATCAATCAATCTTTATTGTCATCTTGCAAAGCAACAGTTGTACAGTGCAAAATGAAAAGACGTTTCCCAGGGAATACCAGAGCATCGCACATGAAATTTAAAACATTTCACACATAATAACACTAAAAACAATCCAGTCCCTGATGGAACAGTATAAATAGTTAAAAGCAGGTAAAACAACAACGTTAAAATACAGTAAAACCAATCATAAAAATGTCCGGGGCAGCTGATTTGAGTGGCCAGTGCCAGTTATTAAAGTGTCCGTGCCAAGCCTCAGAATCAGGTGACTGTGAGTACAGAGTGACTGTTTAGCAGCCTCACAGCCTGTGGCAGGAAGCTGTTTAGCAGTCTTGTAGTCCGGGCTTTGATGCTGCGATATCTCTTGCCTGATGGCAGGAGATCCAGGTGTATGTGGAGGGGGTGCAGTTTGTCCTTAGCAATTCTCTGAGCTTTTTTCAGACAGCGGCTCTGGAACAGTTCTTGTACCGAGGGTAGGGAGACGCCAATGATCCTCTCTGCTCCCCTCACTACCCTCTGCAGAGCCTTCCTGTCCGAGCAGTTGCAGGTGCAGTACCACGTATTTATGCAGGACGTGAGTACAGACTCCACCGTACCCCTGTAGAAAGTCCTGAGGATGTTGGTGGGGAGTGAAGCCTGTTTTAGTTTCCTCAGGAAGTGCAGTCGCTGATGGGCCCGTTTGACGGTCCCAGTGGTGTTCCTGGACCAGGTGAGACTGGCTGTACTTTGCACACTGAGGAACTTTATGCTCTCCACTCTCTCCACTGTGGTGCCACTGATGTTGAGGGGTGTATGCTTTGGCTGAAACCTCCTGAAGTCGACAACCATCTCCTTTGTTTTGTCGACATTTAATTCTAGATTATTTTTGCCGCACCAGTCCACTAGTTGTTTTACTTCCTCCCAGTACATTGATTCGTCATCTCCGCTGATGAGTCCCACCACTGTTGTGTCATCTGCAAATTTGATGATCTTATTGTCCCTGAATCTGGCAGCACAGTCATGTGTGAGCAATGTGAACAACAGCGGGCTGAGCACACAGCCTTGAGGGGAGCTGGTGCTCAGCGTGATCGAGCCTGAAGTGTTCTTGCCAACACTGACTGACTGCGGTCTCTCTGTCAGAAAGTCCAAGATCCAGTGACACAGGGTGGTGTTGAGGCCCAGCAGGATTAGTTTCTCCACAAGTCTCTGTGGGATGATGGTGTTAAACGCTGAGCTGAAGTCAATGTACAGGATTCTGGCGTATGTGTTTTTGTTTTCCAGATGCGTGAGTACTGTGTGCAGCGTGGTAGAGATGTCATCCTCTGTAGAACGGTTGGGGCGATAGGCAAACTGGAGGGGGTCTAACGATGAGGGGAGGCTGGCAGTAATGTGGGGTTTCACCAGGCGTTCAAAACATACTAATAGTTGTTAAATGTCTCTGGAAATCAGACTGCAGACCTTACTGCATCTGGTCTGTTGCCTCCACAATTTAAGAATCAATTCCTTTGCTCTTCTGCACCGACTCCAGGTAAGATCAAGTGGATGGATCTACAGGTGACAATTTTGGACAGTGGGCTGAATGGACACGATTTATTCGCAGGGAAACACAAGATTAATCAGATTGTAAACAGCATTTCAAGAGAGAAAGAAAGTGAAAGACATGAATTACCTACTGTATTTAGGAGGTAGGATACAGTCGGCACAGTGGTAGAGTTGTGACCATACAACGCTAGATGCCTGGGTTTAACCCTGATTACAGGTGCTGTCTGTATGGATATTGAATACTCCCCCATGTGACCATGTGGGTTCATGTTTCTTTCTTTCTTCAAACTTTCCAAAGGAGTGCAGATTTATAGGTTATTTGGCTGCTGTAAATTGTCCCAGTGTGCAGAATAGAATGAGTGTACGGATGATTGTTGGTTGGCGTGGAGTTGGTGAGACGAAGGGCCTGTTTCCACGCTATATCTCAAAACTAAACAGCATGGAAACATGCCCTTCGGCCCAATTCATCCATGCTGACCCAGTTGTCTTCCTGAGCTGTTCTCATTTGGCCCATATCCCTCTGAAACTTTCCTATTGAACATATCTATCTAAATGTTTTTGAAACATTGTCATTGTGCTCTCCTCTACAGCTTCATCTGGAAACTCATTCCAGATATCATAGTGTGGAAAATGTTGCCCCATAAGACTTCTATTAAAACTTTCCCCTCTCACTCAGTTTGGCAACTGAGCAAAGGCCTAGGATGTACCTTGAATAACTCTGGAACTGTCACCCTGGGACTGGGCTAATAGACCCCCAACAAGAACCATTATTTTAACCTGAAGGAAGCCCTGCCTATTCTCTCAACCAATGTCTATCCCATCAAGTAATGTCCACCCTTTCAATCAATGCTTGCTGACGTGGAGCAAGGACATCTCATTGGTGTGCAGGTCAACTTTCCCTCACAACCAATATCACTAAAACAAAAAAAAACTGACCATTGGAGGTTGTGGGATCTTGCTGTGCTAAAATGTCCTGGTGTGTTTCTGACATGGTACTCGTGACAATTGCCTTCATCCCAGTCTGCAACAGTCAATGCATAGGGAGGAATTGCCGATGCTGGTTTATACCGAAAATAGACACAAAATGCTGCAGTAACTCAACGGGTCAGGCATCATCTCTAGAGAAATGGAATAGGCGATGTTTTGGGTCAGAACCATCTTCAGACTGAAAGATAGAGGCTGAAGAAGGGTTCTGACCAGAAACGTCACCTATTCCTTTTCTCCAGACATGCTGCCTGATCCACTGGGTTTCACCGGCATTTTGTATCTATCTTGCAACAATAAACATGTAGGAAGGGACTGCAGATGCTGGTTTAAACCAAAGATAGACACAAAATGCTGGAGCAACTTAGCAGGACCCAGTTCGATCCTGACTACGGGTGCTCTCTGTATGGAGTTTGTACGTTCTTCCTGTGACAGCATGGGTTTTCTCCGGGTGCTCCGGTTTCCTTCCACTCTCCAAGGACATACAGGATTATAATTGGCTTTGGTAAAATTTTGAATTGTTCTTAATGTGGGGGACAGTGCTAATGTGTGGGGTGATCGCTAGTCGCTTCGTGCTTGGTGGGCTGAAGGGCCTGTTTCAATGCTGTATCTTTAAAGTCACAAACTTTAATTCGATCGCAGACTAATTACTACTCCTCTCTACTGGACTCTGTCCAATGTGTGCTCACTCCCCTAACAAACCATCATGTCAGTGACCAGTGCAACCCAGTGCAGCCCTGAAACAGCCCTGAAACAAATGTATGTACATTTCAAAGCAAAATTAATGAAAATATAAATTTTGCATGGTCGACATTTATTGTTGGCATGGAGATTGTATTCGGTTAAGTGAAACAATTTCTACAAAGGCCATCAAGATTTATTTTTGATGGTTTACTTTCTTTAAAATGGCAGCGCACCTTAATATTTCTAGTTGGGTTATGAACTGTACCGCTTGGAATCCTCATTTGCAGCTATGACGACTGATATCAAAAATAAAAATATACACATCAGCTTTCTTCTGCTGGCAGACTCTGAGCAAACTCTGCAAGTCCATCGAGTCGGGTAGAGGAGCTGAACTCCTGTGTGCTGATGATGGCAGTTTTAGCACATTCCCTGAAGGTGCAAAATAGACAGATTTGCAAGAATTAATACTGACCGCAATCCTTAAGTAAAGTAGTGGCCTATTACAGAAAGGTAACACCAGGGCATCAGGCTACTGTGAAGATACTGAGGTAAATGGTACAAAGCATTGGATTTACTAGGACGAGCATAGAGGTCTTGATCAGGTAATGCTTGTAAAATTATTTTGCACAGCCCACAAATGCACAGGCACCATATTTTGCCGTCCAAATGAGGGTCTCGTCACCTATTTATTTTCTCCAGAGCTGCTGCCTGACTCGCTGAGTTACTGCAACATTTTTTGATTATCTTTGCCATATTTTGGCACCGTTCACAAAGTAAAAGCCTCCAAAGTTCCGGTCCACGTCCTGGATGTACTGGAGAGCCCCAAATCCAGGAAAGCCCCAGGCTGCAACAGGCCCACAGCCCGACATCCCTCTCCTCGCCTGACCGCCTTTTGTGTCTCTGGGGAATCGCCTGAAGACCTTGAAGACCTTACATTGAGAAGATCAGGTTGTTTTTTGACAAACTAAAATACAACGTCCAAGCTCACTGCATTGCATTGAACACTGAAGTCAGAATGTATTCAATCAGGCTGATTTGACTGAACTCTGATTTTTGTGATCAATGTTTCATAAGGACATTGGGGATTTGAACTTGGCCCCCTGGGAAAAGGACTTTAAGGACCCTGACCCATTCTGCCATCAGTTAGATCAGTGACCTTGGTCCAAACGTCCCCTCTTAACCATAATCTACATTACTCCATGTGAACAAAAAGGGAATCTGAAAGACTTTAGTCTTTAAAGATACAGCACAGAAACAGGCCCTTCAACCCACCAAGTCTGCACCGATTGTCGATCCCCGCACTATGGACAATTTTACCAAAGCCAAATAACCTACAAAACCTGTACGTCTTTGGAGTGTGGGAAGAAACAGGAGCATCCAGGGAAAACCCACATGGTCACAGGGAGAATGTATAAACTCCATACAGATATCACCCATAGTCAGGATCGAACCCGGGTCACTGGCACTGTATGGCAGCAACTCAACCACTGCGCTGCTGAGCCGGCCCGAGCAAAGCAAAGACAAAACCAAGAAAGCTCAGCGTCTGTGGAGTGGCTGGTACAGTGGTGCAGCAGGTGGTGCTGTTGTCTCAGCTCAGGCAAAATAGGGGTTCGACCCTGACCTCAGGTACTTTTAAATGGAGTTTGCACGATCCGACCATATCTAAGCAGGTTTACTCTGGGTGCTCCAACCTCAGTGCAGATGGCTTCATTGCCTACTATAAATTAATGTATAGGGATAGCAGGAATATGAATAGAGTTGATGGTTATGCAAGCTCTGGGAGCTGGAAAATACTTGATGGGCTGAATGGTCTCTAGCCACAGGAAATATAAAACAGTTGATGTTTGAGGCTAGTAAGCTTTAATTCGACTGGGCGGGGGGGGGGGGGGGGGGGGGGGAAACAAGATTGCTGTGCGGCCGGAAGGAATAAGGTGGCTAGACGAGGAGAGGGACAACAGTTCACTGGATGATCTGGACAGAGGCAACAGCTGGAGGCTCTGCAACCTGTGCTGAAACTAAACACATCTCTTTAACTTAACGCTTTGAGGCTGGAGCAGTGGAAGGGGGTCTGGCATCAGAATGCACTTACTGCAAAATCCCCGTCTTTTGTCCTTTAGCTTCACTCCATTAAGATGAAAGGTTCAACTGGTTGACAAACCTGGTGTGTTGCTGCAAGTAAGAATGTAATTGTTCTGTATTGATACATGTGCGAATAAAACACTCTTGAGTCTTGAAAAAAATGTAAGGGCTTTGAACATATTTTCTTTAGATTCACTCTCCAAAAGCAAAGTATTGACATTTGGCCTAAGGTTGCACACTGGAGGCCTCGTACCTTTTTAATATTATTCTTGTTTTGGTAAATTGTTCTACCAGAGATTTGCTGTGATTTAAATCTCTTATAATTTACCGTTGTTTCTGTGACTGGCTGTAGTTTGATCGTACACCAGTAAATAATAACAGGTCTGTAAGTAATAATGGGAATGATAAACAAACCATCGGTCCAAAGCTACCTGGGGCGGGGGGTGGTTTGTATGGGAAGGGTTGAGTGAACCAAGGAGTTGTGGAGGGAGATGGTAGGAAGGACAAAACCTGGCAAGTCATAGAAACATAGACACATAGAAAATAGGTGCAGGAGGTGGCCATTCGGCCCTTCAAGCCAGCACCGCCATTCATTGTGATCATGGCTGACCGTCCCCAATCAATAACCCATGCCTGCCTTCTCCCCATATCCCTTGATTCTACTAGCCCCTAGAGCTCTATCTAACTCTCTCTTAAATTCATCCAGCGACTTGGCCTCCACTGCCCTCTGTGGCAGGGAATTCCACAAATTCACAACTCTCTGGGTGAAAAATTCTCACCTCATCTTAAATGGCTTCCCCTTTATTCTAAGACCCCTGGTTCCGGACTCGCCCAACATTGGGAACATTTTTCCTGCATCTAGCTTGTCCAGTCCTTTTATAATTTTATGTGTTTCTATAAGACCTCCCCTCATCCTTCTAAACTCCAGTGAATACAAGCCTAGTCTTTTCAATGTTTCCTCATATGACAGTCCCGTCAACCCAGGGATCAATCTCGTGAACCTACACTGCACTGCCTCAATCACAAGGATGTCCTTCCTCAAATTAGGAGACCAAAACTGGACACAATACTCCAGATGTGGTCTCACCACAGCCCCATACAACTGCAGAAGAAGATGTGTCTGGTGGGGGGATCACGTTGAATGTGGCAGAAACAGGGATTGATGTGTTGGATGTGGAGGCTGGTGGGCTGAAAGACAAGGACCAGGGAACTACATCCTTGTCTTATCTCGGAGGAATGGAACTATGGGACACAGAGAAGTCGCAGGTCAGTGGTCCATCTATGCTGCAGGGGAGAAATCACATTTACTCAAGAGTTACTGTGTGACACATTCCTTTATTGCCAGAGTAATTGAATAATCACAATATTCCTAACTTTGACTCTGGACTCCAAGATTTCTCATGGAAGCTCATCAAACATGGGCAAGATAACCTCCCCCTGAAAAAGTTGTCTTTTGATTATGCCCCTTATCATTCTGTACATCAGGTCACTTTCGTCCTATTCCAAAGAAAACAACCCCAGTCTATCCTCTCCCTTTTCAGCTGTATAACCTCATCGAATGACATGAGCCGTTTTTAGCAAGCAAACTTTGCACCTTCTCCCTGATGATTTTCTCGGTGGGGGCGTTCCATACCTCAAAGGTTGATGGGTTAAGTCCTCACTGCAAATTGACCGCCATGAGGGTGAGTGGGCGGGTCTCATGCTCATGAACTCCCCTTTGTAAAACCACTTAACTGCACCAAGGAGTAATTTACCGTGGATATTAATCTAGCAACACATGCCTGGGATGTGACGGGAAGCTGGAACACTTGACAGCCGCCCACAATGAGGAAATGGAGCCCGCGGATGCCCGTAGCTGAAAGGCAGCTGTGCCGACTGCTGTGCCACCTTTCCGCTGTCCTAGGAAGCAGCTTCCTGCCATACTGTGGCCCTTGCCTTTGTCGTGCCATTACGTTGGATGTGGTCAGAGAGGGCAGCAGCAAAGTGCACCAAGATTAGTTTTAGAGATACAGGTGTGGAAACAGGCCCATCGTCCCATAGAGTCCATGCTGACCAACAATTACTCACACACTAGTTCGATGTTATCCCAGTTTCGCATCCTACACACTGGGAACAATTTACAGAAGCCAATTAACCCACAAACCTGCACGTCTTTGGAGTGTGGGAGGAAACCAGGGCACCCGGAGAAAACCCACACGGTCACAGGAAGAATGTACAAACTCTGCACAGACAGCACCTGAGGTCAGGATTGAACTGAGGTCTCTGCCGCTCAACTTTACTGCTGCACCACTGTGCCGCCCAATTCAAGATGGGCTCCCCAAAGTTTGCAAAATGAACCATGTTGAAAATGTGAAATCAAAACTATAGAGATAAATCTTCCACACCATATATACACTTTCTTTTTGCAGGAAACCTTTCCTGGTATGACCACAAGACATCTGTGAGGATGCTGCATTTGATCAATTCTTCAGCTTCCATCAGGGCCATTATGTCCTTCTCTGGCTCTCCATGGCGAGTTCAAAAGTTATTGGGAACACCGTGTGTTGTGTTTAAATTAGTTTAGTTCTGTTCAGGCTCTTTGACCCACCGAGTCCACGCCGACCAGCAATTCCCGGACACTAATTCTATCCTCCACACTAGGGACAATTTACAGACGCCAATTAACACACAACCCTGAATGTTCAAGTTCCGTACAGACAGCACCCAAGGTCAGGATTGAACCTGGGTCTCTGACAGTGTAATACAATAATACTTTATTAGCCAAGCATGTTTTGCAACATACGAGGAATTGCATTTGCCAAGTCAGTCATACAAATAAAAAGCAACGGAACACAGAAAATACATTTTAACGTGAACATCCACCACAGTGACTACTCCACATTCCTTACTGTGATGGAAGGTGAAAGAAAGTTCAATCTCTTCCCTTCTTTGTTCTCCCGCAGTCAGGGGCCTCGAGCCTTCCGTTGACAGGACGATCTTGATTCCCATAGTCGACGGGGTTTGGGCACTCTGCGACGGGGCGATCAGCTCCCGCATCGGGGTGATGTCAGCTCCCCCACGAGAGGCGATCGGACCCCGGGTAGGGGCTTGTCGAACCTCTGCGTTGTTGGGAGCTCCTGACTCGGCCTCTCCCAAGACTGCAAGCTCTCGATGTAAAGTCCGCAGGCCGCGGTTGCAGCGATCCCAGGCAAGGAATCGGCTCTGATGTTAAGTCCATGCCCTGCGGTGGGGTTCAGTGTCAGTCCACGATGTTAGGGCGCAGAGTGATTGGAGATACGATCCGGAAAACAATCGCATCTCCGGCAGAGATCGAAAAATAAAGTTTCCCCCTCCCCCCTCCCCCACATAAAACAAACCGGAGAACATTTACACAAACTTTTTAAACACACTAAATATAACAAAAAAATGATGAATAAACAGACAGACTGTTGGCGGGGCTGCCAATCTTGTGGCACCTCTGGTGTCTAGTTGCTGTAAGGCAGCAACTCTACCGCTGTGCCACCTTGCAGGTCTGCACATGTATTTACATCCCTCACGAGCTCCTGGTAATGTCCGTCATAACATACTGAAAAGTCAGTCTTCGTGAGGAATTGTGGATAAATGTGGACAGTGGACCAGATGGACTTTCTAATCCATGACCAAATTCAATGGACTTGAAACCTACCTTGTTACAGATGCTAAATCTCTTCCCACCCTATTTACATTTGTTTCACTTAAAGCAGAGGCACGTGATATTTTGTCAATGGCTGTTCAAATTCATTTCCAATTTGTTATCCACTGATGGCTGGCAACAAGAAGAGCAAATGTACCTTTGTTTAATACTGCAAAACTTTATTCAGCATTATACATTTTCTCATAACAGTTCCTGATACAAAAGAGCCCTAAATTCCAAACATTGCTACATCAGAAAAATATTTTACCATCTTTGTTGGTAAACTAGAACACAAAATGCAATCTGAAGCTTGCTATAGCAGCTTTAGCTAGCTCGACATAAACACAAGTCATTCACAAATACAGTGAATAATTCATGTTGCAAAACAAACCGTTTTGAAGGTACACTGATAATAAGACATTTGAGGACACAACCATTTAGGTGCAGTTTTATCAAAAAGGACAGATGCTGAATTAAATTTTAAAATGCACTTGCAAAAACTTTGCTCAGAATAAAAGGCAACTTGTCATTGTGTGTGTGTGTGTGTAAGTTACTAATCATAAACAAAGAAAATACTGAAAAGAACTTCAGAGAAAACTGCTCAGTCGGCGTCTAAAAAAGTTTCTCAAAAAACCTCTGGGGCTTCAATTCCAATACTTTTGCAGTTACTGCCCAAGTTTTGTGTTGGTAAATGTGCCTAATTTCACCAAGGCCAAACAAAGCCAAATCATGTGGCTGTGTGGACATTCACTGTCAGTGCATCACATGGAGCAACCCTCAGAGTCCAATATCTCACAGAAAAGATGAAATAATCCATGTGAGTTAAAAGCTTAATTATCAGAGAGAAAAGCAGTGGTCTTACAGCACATCGAGATGTCCGTCAGGGAATGTTGCCGACTGGCCCATTCCAGACTGCAGGAGTACATGCTGAGAGATGCACTGAAGCTCGATGCAGTCAACATGGAGGCTCTGTGGGGAAGGACCATCATCGAAAGTCCATCGCTACTGGACATTGATGGGCCGAGTCCAGTGGTGACACCCCTCAAGCAAGGGGTGGGATATCACCCCATTGTGATAATGTAGTAGGAAAAAGAAAGATGCTAACACATTTGGGTATAAAACTAGTAATATTGAATGTATAGACAGACGCTAAGAATGTGTTGGAGAATTTTGCACTGTTTTGTTTTGTATATTTTTTATTACCAATAAACTTTATTTTTGAAAGCAAGACAATCCAAAAGACCAATCTACATCTAAGTATTACAAGTTAACTTTGTCCAAAGGGACTTCTTTGCATTAATAACAATATTGCCCTTTGCCCTTCTCAAATTCCTCTGCCCATGGAATTTTCATCCTTGATACCTATCAAGGCCACAAGGAACTCATCCAAATCCAATCGTAAGGTTTGCGCGATAGTAATCCCTCACAAGAGTGATTCACTGCAGGGTTTCAGCATTTAAGACTTACGCAAGTTCACACTGGACATTCCTATTTACAACAGATAACATTCTCAAGTAAATCCACCCCAAGATCATTCAAAGCATGTACACATGGATAAACTGCTTATCAAACACACTTGGATCCACAAAATAACATTAAATAATATCCACTTTTGACTAGTTAAATAAAATTAACTCCACTTGCCATTTCTTCTCCACTCTAATGCTGTAGACCCTGACATCATGATACAAAATTACTTGTAAAGCAGAAAAATAGCAAATGGAAATAGAGAAAAATAAAAGTAGCTTTGAAGTTCTGTGTATCAAATAAATCATAGAGATAGAGAAATAAGGAACTGCAGAAGCTGGTTTACACAAAAATGATACAAGGTGCTGGAATAACTCAGTGGGTTTTGCAGCATCCCTGGAGATCATGGATTGGTGACGTTTCAGGTCGTGATCCTTCTTCGGTCGGGATCCTTCTTCGAAGTCTCCATTGATGCAGCTTGATCCGTTGAGTTACTCCAGCACTTTTGTGTTGTTATAGATTGGTATTAACCTTCCAGAATATTATCATCAAACTAGCAAAGTATGAGTTTATTTTAATCCATTAATTTAAACATTTTATTTTCAACATCAGATCAATAAGCACAACACACCAGAGTAGCCGTCCGTGTACTTATTGCATTGTGTACAACTAACTGAAGATTTGGATTGAAGTCATAGTTAAAATGGTGTAGAACTCAACCCATTAAACAACTTTTTTGGCGAACTGAGCCAAGGCTAGTTATAACAATAAATTTGAATAATTCATCTTTCTGGAATCTTAAAAAAATAACTAAACACAAAGGTACTATACATTTTAATTCCAATTATATCAACTTGTTAAAAAGATTAATATTTATATACAATGATGAAATTATAGTTGGCTGCAGCAGAATATTTTTGACAGCGAGTGTTGGCTTAACTCAATGTAGGTTATTACAAGAATCTCCCTTCCCATGTATTTGGAAGACAATGCTACTATAAAACCCACACTTGTTCAATGGCATTCAACAGAGTACTTTCAAAACACCATTCGGAAGAGAGATTTTATTTAGTAATAAAAATATATATATATATATACAGATGCACCATTGCTACAGAAGGAAGCTGAAGTTAAACTGCCGTTTATGTGATTTAGATAAAACGTGAGCTTTGACTTCGGAAAGTAATAAATAGTTGTTATACCAATGTTCTTGTTACATTAAGGATGTGTTTCCAGTCTCTGTATACCTTAACAGGTTAAAATTCAGATTGAAATAAGGCTACTCTGTTACCTAGGCAATAGAAGTGGCATAACTGCATCACATAGTTTGTGCTTCTTTGTTAGGGATAAGAGGAACAAAAAAAACTTGGCCAGAACCATAGCATAGAATTGGGGAGACAACAAAGGTTGACCGTGTTAGCAGTGATGGGATACAGGATCTGGTCCTTGTTTACTGATGTACAAAACATCTCTGGTGATGCATTATTTCTAAAGGTAATCTTTTAACTGAAAAGCAAAAGAGCTCTAAAAGGAGTAGGTGAGATTTGTAGGGGGTGGGGTGAGGGGTTGTGGCAATCTTCTCATTCGATGAGTAGATCAGACAAGCTAAACTACATTCCTTGTAGTTTAGTTTAGAGATACAGCATAGAAACAAACCTGTCGGCACACCGAGTTCACGTCACACATTGATCACCTGTTCACACTGTTTATCCCACTATACACTACGGGCAATTCACAGAGGCCAATTAACCTACAAACCCGAACATGCAAACTCCACACGGACAACACCCAAGATCAGGATTGAACCTGGGTCTATGGTGCTTAGAGGCAGCAGCTTTACCACTGTGCCACCCTTTACTTTAAAAGAGAGGCAAATTCATCAGCCAACTCCCTTGACCTATATGTTTGAAAATCCAGGTTTTAACTTTAAAAACTATATGCAAGCTATCATAACATCAAAGATAACAGTTTTCCTGTAATCTAGCAGCAGACACATATTACATGTTAATTACAAAAAGCAATTATACTTGTGATACAATTTTGAGTCGATTGAAAGATACTGCATGGAAACAGGTCCTATTTCGACCCACCAAAACCACGCAGACCATCGATCACTCATTCACACTTGTTCTATGTTATCCCACTTTCACATCCACGTGGGGGCAATTTACAGAGGTCAATTAATCTACAAACCTGCACGTCTTTGGGATGTGGTAGGAAACCGGAGCACGCAAGAGGAAAACAACAGGGAGAACAGAACATGCAAACTCTACACAGATAGTACCCGAGGTCAGTATCGAACCCGGGTCTCTGGCGCTGTGAGGCAGCAGCTCTAACAGTTGTGCCACTGTGCCGTCCGTGTTCATGGTGCTGCCCTGTATCCATTCACTGCAAATGTTATCCATCCTTAATCGGTTTCCCTCTGAAATCTAAAGTTAACTTAAGAAGAACTGATACAATCCCTTGTAAGGACAAGCCTTCTTTTATCTACAGTTGGCGCCGAGCCTTCACATGAGGTATGCTCAAGTCCTGGAATCTTGCCTTTTGAAGTAAAATGAGGAATAGCATCCACTTTGCACAGTCTCTGTGTCCACGGTTATTCACAGGATGCATAGCTGATGGCTCCATTTAGCAACATCAAGCAGAAGGTTAATGGCCACCGGAACCTGGGGGGTTGTGAATCCAATCACTGACAATAAGGGTCAAGCTTCCAACCATAAAAATGATGCCAATCACGAGAAAAATTGTAGCCTAGAACACAAGATGTAAATAGATTAGCATTCTTCACTCATCCGACAAACTGTTTTCTTCCCGAAAATCACAAATAGTAATTGTACATTTTAATGCAGAATTAAAAATATTATTGAACACATAAGTAATCAAATTATTGGTCCAGTTCCTGGAATTACTGTAAGGAATGAAGAACTGAGGTAGGAATGGTGCCATTATTAGCAGGTCAAAGGACAGTGCTGATTTCAGATCATGTTTGACTTTAGTTTAGTTTTAGTGCTAAAGGGTGGAAACAGGCTCTTCGGCCCACTGTGTTTGCACCGACCTGTATGCTTGTTCTAAGTTATCCAAATTTTGAGGGTAGTATACTAGTGCCAATTTACAGAAACCAATTGACCAACAAACCTGCACGTTTTTGGAATGTGGGAGGGAACCAGAGCACCGAGAGAAAACCCATACGTTCACAGGAAGAACATACAATCTCCTTCAGGCAGCACCCATTATGATCAAACCCAGGTCTCCAACTCTACCGCTGCTCCACACTGCCACCCCAGGTTAGTATACTTGTTGGAATATGAACTAACAACCAGTTATGCAGGGACTCAACCCCTTCTCATCCCCACTTCCCTCAACCACAACCCCTGCAATCCATTATTGCAGACATAAAAGGCTGGCAAATGTATCATCAGGAATCCACCATCGAATAATGAAAGGCCCAGATAGAGTGGATGTGAAGAGGATGTTTCCAGTAGTGGGAGAGTCTAGGACCGGAGGACAGAATAAAATTACATCCCGTTATAATGGTGATGAGTAGGATTTTTTTTAGCCAGAGGTTGATGAATCTGTGAAATTCCTCTCCACAGCTGTGAAGGCCAAATCATTGGATATTTTTAAAGCAGAGATTGATCGGTTCTTAACTAGGAAGGGTGTCAAAGGTTACAGGGAGAAGGTAAGAGAATGGGGTTGAGAGGGAAAAATAGATCTGCCATTATCAAATGGTAGAGCAAACACAATGAGCCAAATGGCCTAATGCTGTTCCAGTGTCTTATAAATCCAGCTGATTAGGTTCCTTTGGCCTTAGGGGGAAATGTTCCAACATGATGGATATAAATTATTTCTAATGTTCTATACCCATGAGCATAGGATTAATTATCAATTTCAGAAAATTATTGCCAGCTAACAAAATTCATATCTTGGTTCATATCCAACCCTATTGATTAGGGTTGGATATGAATAAAAATTTAGAGCCAGGCCTTTCAGGACTAAAATTATGTAACAGTTTTATTTACCCAATGGTTAGAAAATTGAGGTCATTCATTCATTTTGTGGTACTCTGAATATGTTGTGCATTTTACCCTCAAGTGCATTCGGACGACATGCTATAACTTGGTGAAAATGAGTTAGAAAATAACTAGTAAAGGGCCTGTCCCACTTATGCAATTTTTTCGGCAACTTGCCGGCACCTGACATGTTGCGGGGTGACACTTGTTTGGTCATGAGTAGTCGCCTAAAGAGTCGTACCTTATTCTGGCCGCCGCTGGATTTTCAACATTTTGAACATTTTCGGCGACCTGCTTCAACTATGACAAGTCGCCAAAAAAAATTGCTTAAGTGGGACAAGCCCTTAAGGGTTCCTGTATTTTGATGCATTAAAATGGACACTGTCTCAAGTTGCTATGCCTTTGCCAATGTGATCCTGGGGAGGTGGGTTAGAATCTTAAGGAGGCATCTCTAAGTCTACCTCAGGAGCTGGACAAATGGTTGCTATGGAGAGACGCTAAATTCAGAGGGAGGGAGGACATGTGTCCACACTCTGTCTCAAGTCATCCTGTTGTCTGCCCTCCTTGATCCTGCCAATGCAGCCAATGTGGCTAACGTCATTGTGAGGCCGAATTGGGCTGCAGAATTATCACAGCTGATATCTCTGCAATAACAAATTATTGCTGGTGTTGGAATGATCTCCAGTACTAGTGTGACACAGACCAACCAGTTAGGTGGCCAGTCAGTAAAATAAATCAATTCCCAGGATGGAAGTGTCAAGAATGGACCAGAGGACATAACTTTAAGGTGAGAAGGGCAAAGTTTAAAGGAGATGTGCAGGGGAAAATATTTTTTTATTTTTACACAGAGCAGAGGGTATCTGAAACATGCTGTCAGTGGTGGTGGAGGGAGATACAATAGCATTTAAGAAGCTTTTAGATAGCTACTTGGATATGTAGGGAATGGAGTGATATGTCACCTGAAGGCAGAGGTGGTTAGCTTAACTTGGCATCATGGAGAGTGTGGTCAAAAGGTGTGTATTTCGAAGCTGTAGTATTGTACATTCAATGATCCAATGCTCGTAATTTGTTAATTCATGGCTGGTTGTTATACCATCCGTTACTAACTGTTATCAGGCAACTGAACCGCCCTCTCATCAGCTAGAGAGTGACCTCCTATCTACCTGGTTGGAAACCACTGAACTATCTTTAATCAGACTTTATCTTGCACTAAACTTTATGCCCTATATCCTGTATCTGTACGCTGTGGACGACTGGATTGTAATCATGTATAGTCTTTTCACTGACTGGATAGAACACAACAAAAAGCTTTTCATTGTAACTAAACAAAAATGTTGCCACAACATCATTTATTTACTTACCCCAATCTTCTGCATGGACCTCATTGATTCTTTCTTTACAAGCCTGATATAACACGCCGAGGGAAGAATGAAGATCAGCATTGTAGCTGCAGATGCCCCTGCAATGTGAACACAATGCAAAACAAACATTATA
This sequence comes from Leucoraja erinaceus, assembly GCF_028641065.1. Lineage (NCBI taxonomy): Eukaryota > Metazoa > Chordata > Chondrichthyes > Rajiformes > Rajidae > Leucoraja > Leucoraja erinaceus. Next base: position 26,223,642 of record NC_073395.1, on the reverse strand, counting down.
TGGATGCCTACCTGTCTGGTCTTAACATGCATAACATCAGTTGTGCCCATGAGCTTACCAATGAAGCCAAAAATATCTCTAATGTTTGGAACGAATATCACTAGAAGGTTGTTTAAAACCAGCAGGATCGCTGCAATTCCAATATGCCGTATCCAGTTGAATGACCTCCTTGGAAACATTATTTCCTGGATTGATGCTCGGATCTGTAAAGATGAAGCCTTTATTAGAAATTGTTTCTAAAATTTGGAACAAAATGTAATATTTTCCACAATATCTAATCATAATCATTTTATGATTCACATGTCATATCCATATGTCATGCAATTTCCTGATCTTAATTATTCTTTACATTGTGAAAATGTGGGATGTTTCTGAAATGGTGGAAGGTTAACCTGCCACAGGTTTCTACCTGATGCAGACTGTTAAAAGTTTGATAATGCTTGCCAATTGCAAATGAAAATCACAGTTGACCACTAATACACAAGGATCATGTCAGTGAAAGAGCAAAAAATATATTTGTGTCGGAAGGAACTGCAGACACTGGCTTACTCCAGCATTTTGTGTCTATCTTCAGTGTAATTCAGTGGGTCAGGCAGCATCTCTGGAGAAAAGGAATAGGTGACGTTTCAGGTCCTCTGCCGCAATCAACATTGCCCATTCTGATCATTCAAAATTACCCCAGTTCCCCAGGTATTTGACAGAAGTACTAACTCTTGATAATGAGAAGCTTCCTGCTGATTGCATTTAATGTTCTGGGGACAATATTTGTTGCATTCGGTGGTTGTTCCAGTGACATCGAACCTCCCGCTGTGTAATCTGGGCCTCTGGTTAAAAGTAGACCTTGTGTTTGCAATCCCTCTCCTAATTCCCTTGATACACCCAACTAGCTGGAAAATGCTTCTGTAAATCTCGAGGTTACGAACAAGTCCTTACACTTGCAACTCTTTTTAGTGGCAGACGCTGGTAAGCATTTCAGAGGAAAATAAATAGGCTTCCATTGGGAAGGTGACGATTTGGGTTGAGTCCCTTCTTCAGATATCGTCATGGGAGTGGGAAACTGGAGGTCTGAAAAGATACAGAACAAATCAGAGCCGGCACCAATGACCAAAGAGCCCACAATGGTCCATTGTTGGCTGTGGAGGAGGGGATGATAAGGTGACATGAACAATATAACTAGCAGGGTGATTAGGGTGGGGGAGGGACAACAAGAGAGGGAATGCAAGGGTTACTTGAAATTAGATAAATCAATATTCATACTGCTGGGTTGTAAGCTGCCCAAGTGAAATATGAGGTGCTGTTCCTCCAATTTGCATGTGGCCTCACTCTGACAATGGAGGAGGCCCAGGACAGAATGGTCAGTATGAGGGTAGACACAAAATGCTGGAGGAACTCAGCGGGACAGGCAGCATCTCAGGAGAATGGGAAGTTTAAGTGAACGTAGTGCTTGTAATGCAGTAGACACAATCTATAATATTCATAATAATAATAAAGCAATTTATTCACAACCAATTTAAAAACCTTTCCTTCAATTGTTTTCCAGGAGCAGAATTTGCAAGCCCTGATCACATGTGACACATTTATTATCTAGCAATCATGGCAACATTTCAGTGCTGGAGTACAATAAGTGGCCTCCACCATATCGCTCAGGTAACGTTGCAGGCTAAGGATGACTTTCTACCCCTTGGTGTTGAGCCTCCATTTATAGTAAACATTTGAAAATACCAATTATGTATCTCTGGGCATTTCTGATCTCAGAAATGTTAACGGGACTCTCGCTGTAGCTAGTTCAGGAAAATGCTAGAGATAATGCCGGAGGTCGGAAGGGCCCGCGGTGGGTGCTAGTGGACGGTCAAGGACGCACCACCGAGAGAACAAAGAGGGACTTGGAGTGAAGGGGGACTGCCGAGAACAAAGAGGTGGACCATTGGGACTACATTGAACACTTTGGAACATTGTCGGTATCCTGTACGTGGTGACTCTGCATACTTTATGTATGGTGTGCAAAACAAAGAATTTCATATTTCAGTGCCTACATTTGAAGGAAATGATTTACATTGATGACAGTAAGCTACTTCCATTGTTCCAATGGTTTTAATGAATTAAAACGGGAAATCAAGACGTTCAACTGAAAGCACACCTGTAACTTTATAAAGACAGAGTAAAGCTTGTATGTGATTTTTTTAAATTGTTTCAAATAAAAGCTGCACAATGAGCGCAGTACATAAATCATGCAGCAATACTTTCCTACAAAATGTTAGGAGTAGCAAGATGAAGATATGAAGAGTGGAACAGTTAGAATGACTACACAAGGAGACAATGTGCAAAGGCCTAATCACAATAAATGAGACGTGAAGGAAAAAATATTTGAAAGCGAACTGACAAAACAATTTTGTCAGTTGAATCTGCCTCCGTTTAAATTAAAACATCTTTCATTTGGCAATGAAGATACAACAGCTGAAGAGCTTTCTCTGTGTAAACCTGCCATCTTAGAAAAATGGTTCAAAGTTATGCATCATGCAAGAAAAGTGCTTTATTTAAATACATGCTTCAATCCTAAATACTAATGCAATGAATGGAAGGCCTTGACCTGAAACATTAACTGTTTGTCTTTTCATTTATACCACCCAACCACAAATATTTCCAGCATTTCATGATTTTATGTTACATTTCCAAATAGTGAAGTTTTTTCCTTTGACCAGGTATTAAGGTGAAGGCTTGCAACCATTGTTTGATTTTTCCTCTCTGCAAACTTAATGCAATGGAATTTCATCCAAATGCATTAAACAGTGATAAGCTAATGTGCCATTATTATGACTTTAACCAACTTGCATACAGCCATTAACCAAAGAGGATTTGGTAAATGCAACTAGGTTAGAAAAAAATATATACATTTAAAAATTATGGGAGTAACTTTAAGAATATTCTTCATGATATCACTCCAAGACATACACTAGCCTTGAACACAACTTGTACCTTCCAATAATGTTATATATTTAATGACTCTACGTTTTCGGTTTCTCTTTTTAAATCTCAACACTTTAGATCCATTTCCCCCTACTCCATAAATGCAAATACCAATTTATATCTTGATGGGATATTGAACAGATTAATGAGGTATCAAGATGTTTCACTGAAACACCATCAAATAAAATTTCAAGATATTAAATCAATAGGGAAATATATATATTAATGGAGATAAGAAGAGAGACAGAAAAGCCACAAAGTTCTTAAAAGTTCCCAAAGCAGGGTCCTCACCCAAAACGTCACCTAGCCATGTTCTCCAGAGAAGATGGCATAGTTGCACAACGGTAGAGTTGCTGCCTTTCAGCACTAGGGAGCTATGTACGATTCTGACTCAAGGTGCTGTCTGTATGGAGTTTGTACGTTCTCCCCGTGACTGCATGGGTTTAACCCGGATGCTCCACTTTACTCCCACATTCCAAGGGCGTAAAGGTTTGTAGGTTAATTGGCTTGAGTAAAGATTATAAAATGTCCCTAGTGTACAGGATAGTGCTAGTGTACGGGAATCACTGGTCAGTACGGGCACGTTGGGCCGAAGTGCCTGTTTCCACATTGAGTTACTCCAGCACTTTGCGTCCTTTTTTGTAAACCTGCATCTGCAGGTCCCGGTTTCTACAGAAATATTTAGGCCCTGGTAGTTGAACTGG